>NC_136478.1:69204033-69794033 GCF_902686455.1 Sciurus vulgaris | reverse complement strand
AAAGTGGCTAGCATTGAACATTTAGACAGCATTAAAGAATAAAAAGCAAGTCATCATGATCAGTATATACAAGAACTCTGGGAGAATATTAAGAGACCAAATTTAAGAGTCATTGGAATTGAGGAGGGTTGTGAGATGTAGGTTACAAGAATAGATAACCTCTTCAGGGTAAAAAGTACAGAAAAATTTTCAAATTTTCATAATGAGATAGACATCCAGATACAGGATACATTCTGGACCCCAAGTAGACAAGATAAAAAAACCTCTACAGAACACATTACAATTAAAATGCCTAATATGCAGATGAAGACCTGAAGATATTTGAAGACCTCCTGAAAAACATCAGGTCACATTTGGAGGCAAGCCTATCAGAATCTCTTCTGATTTCTCAGCACAAACTTTATAATCCAGAGGGTTTGGAAAGATGTGTTCCATGTCCTGAATGAAATAAATGTCAACTAAGACTGATAACCAGCAAAGCTGTCCTTCAAAATTAAAAAGAAACCTCCCAAAATAACAAAAGAAAAAGAAAAAATAAAAGGAATTCATGACCCTATGGAACTTACCTAATGAAAAACTCTTCCAGTAGAATTATAAAACAAACCCAAGAACTTACAGTGGACAAATCTCATTTGAAGAGTACTTAGGCAAAGGAGAAAGAGGACCAAAATAAATGTAAATACATCAAAATGACAAAATTAATAAATAATTCTTTGTAATAACTTTGAATTTAAATGCTCTAAATTATCCAATTGAAAATATAGGCTGGCAGATGGATTAAAAAACAAGATACAACTGTATGTTATTTAGTAGACATATATCTTAAAGGCAGACAGAAGGCTGAAAGTGAAAGGATGGAAATTGATATACCATGCTAGTGGCACATGAAAGCAAGCAGGATTAGCTACTCATGTATCTGACAAAGCAGACTTCGAAGTAAAATTAATCAAGACACAAAGTCACTTATACGTTGAAGGGAACAATCCAACATGAAGATAAACAAAAATGAATAAATATTTATGCCCCAAATGTGGGTGTAACTAATTTAAATAATTACATCAAAGAGAAACTACTCAAAACAAATAGACAGACCCCAGTAAAATATTAGTGGGTGTTTGCAGAACACCCCTCCCACCATTAGATAAGTCACCATAAACATGGAGAAGAGTCTTTGGTCCAGAAAACTATTATAAATCATATGGACTTAAGAGATATCTATAGAATATTTCATCCAATATCAGGTGAGTACCCTTTCTTCTCAGCAGTATATGACATCTTCTCCTAAACAGACCATAATTAGGCCATAGACCAACTGATAGCAAATACCAAAAATGATTGATATAATTTTTTGCATCTTACCAGTTCATAATGGCATGGAATTAGAAACCAGGAAGATAAAACCATACAGAAACTACTAAACACTAGTTATTGAATAATATATCTTTGAATAATAAATGGGTGATAGAGGAAACAAAGGAGAAATTAAAACATCTGAGACTCAAGTGAGAAGTGGGATACACCATACCAGAACTTCTAGAAACTATGTAGGCCATTCTATGAGAAAGGTTAGTAGCTATGAGGGCCTATCCCTAACAATAAACCAAAAAGTGCATCTCTAGGGTCTTGAGAATGAAGAACTAACCATTTTGAAACCAGTAGGAGGAAAGTGATAATTAACATCAGAGTGGAAATCAATGAAATTGAAAATATAAAAATAGAAAAGATGAATGAAAAAGAGTTGGTCCCTTGAAAATCTAAACAAGATTTAGAAGTCCCTAGCCAAAAGAACCATAAGGATAAGAGAGAAAACCAAAAATAATAAAATTAGAGATGAAACAGGAGAAATCACCACAGATATCACAAAAATTGCATATCATTAGGGTCTATTTTAAAAGTTTATGCTTCAAAAATTGGAAAACCCAGAAGAAAATGAGACATTTCTAGACATGAATGATCTGCCAAAACCGAATGAAGAGGATACAGGAAACCTAAGCACACCAATACCTAGTGATGAGATACAAGAAATAATACAAAAGCCTTCCAGGAAAGAAAAGCCAAGAGTAGAAGGATTTTAAGATAAATTCTACCAATCCTTTAAAGAAGGACTAATGACAATACTCCACAAATTATTTTATGAAAAAGGAACATTTTCAAATTCTTTCTATGAAGCCAGTATCACACTCACACCAAAAACAGACAAGGACATACCGAGGAAAGAAAATTGTAGACCAAAATCCCTGATGAATTTAGATGCAAATATTATTAAATATTAACAAATGATGTTCAAAATAAATAAAAAAATATTGCAGACCATGTCCAAGTTGTTTTGTTCCAGAGATGCAAGGATGAATTAATATGGAAACTAATAAATGTAATTTATCACATAAAAAGAACCCATGACAAAAATTGCTTAGTCATGTAATTAGGTGTAGGGAAGACCTTTGACAAAATTCAGCACCCATTCATAATAAAAAAATCCTAAGATAATCTTGATAGAAGTATTCTACCTCAAGATCATAATGGCCATACATGAAAACCCAATGCCAAACTCATAGTAAATGGGGAAATCTGAAAGCATTTCCTCTAAAATCTGGGACATGTCAACAATATGCACTATTGCTATTCCTATTTTATATAGGGTTAGAAATTCTAACCAGAACAATTAGGTAAGAGAATTAAATAGAAGGGAGGAAAGTAGAAAAGGATGAATTCAACTTAGCAGTTTGTAGATGATATCATCCTATACTTAGAAGATAAAAATACCATCAAAAACTCTTGAACTAATAAAATAATACTGCAAAGTATCACGTAAAAAATCAATAAATATCATTAGTATTTTTCCTCAAACCAGAAACAAATCTGCTGAGAAAAAAATTATGAAAAAATTCTATTCACAATAACTTCAAACAAACAAACAAAACACCTAGGAATAAATCTAGGCTGGGAAGTAAAGAAGCTAATTGGATTATACAAAGGAGAATGAAGCGAAAGGAGTGGGAATGGGAATAGGAACAACAGTAGAAGTAATAGGACCTCACTTTCCTATGCTCATATATGAATACATGATCAGTGTAACTCCAAATCATGTACAACCACAAGAGTGGAATCCTAATTGGGATGGGTTACATGTCATGTATATGTGGTATATCAAAATACACCTACTCACATATATAACTAAAAACAAAAATTATAAAAACCCCAAGGTTTTCTTTACATTAAATTTCAGAATTCCAGATAAACTCCAAATGAATAATATTGAAAGACTTCAACACACCCTTGTCCAAAATGGATAGTCATTCACACATAAAATCAATGAAGACACTACTGATTTTATTAATACTTTAAGTAAAATGGATCTAACCACTATTTACATAATATTTTGTATCAAACAAAGATGAATTTACTTTCTAATCAGCAGCTTATAAAACAGTTTTCAAAGTAAACAATTTTTTTAGAATATAGAGAGCATAGAGAGCAGTAGTTCTGTGTAAGTAAGGAAAGAATTATATTCACAACTGTAGCTGAAGAAGGCAACATACTTCAAATCTAATCAAACAAAATTTTAAGCATGGAAAAATAGAGACTATTCATTAATAGTCAATATTAATATTTGTCAATATTAATCGTGACACAGTAGAGTTTAGAACATGTTTGCACCCCAAAATGGAAGAATCTGAATATCTTAAAGTATGCTGTTCACAATTACTGAAACTGACTACACACAAGTATAACTCAACACATTTCAGAAGTTTGCCCTCATGTATGATGTGTCCCTTTGTTTTGTGTACTAGGATTGGAATGGAAATCACTGCTTCTGGTGTCTTAGAACAAGAAAAAGTTGGCATCACCCAGTCCTAGGCCATGCTTTCTGCATGTTGCTCTGAGCCTCTCTCCTGCATCCAGGTGGTTTGGAGCAATCTTTGCTGTTCCTTAAATTTTACAAATCTTCCTTCACCTTCACAGGGTGCTCTAAGTATGCTCATGTTTGTGTGAAAGTTTTCCTGTTTCAGCCTTTTGATTTGAGTAATAACTGTACATTTGTATGGTGCAATGGGTCATTTGAATTTCTGAGCCATTTCAGAACCCTACTTCAGAATCATGTCACTCACCGAATTCCTTCTGCAATGACCTCATGTCTACCCAAGGACAAATTTAATGTATTTGAATGAAGATTTTTCACATATTAATTGTTGGAGGATCAAATCAACTTATATTGTGTGTTTGCCTAAGAAGTGAAATGAGTTTGTAAATCAAGATGAAAAAGAAAAGTCCGAGGTACTCCAAAATGTAAAGGTCACAAGTAAACACCCCATAGGAGAACAACACCTCAGAAAGAAATTAGACTCTCTAGTTGTATCTAAATGTAACAGATGTAACAAATGAGAAAAATATGTGAGGTATAAGGAAAACCTAGGTTAAAGAGGTTCTTTCAACCACAAAATTGTTTATCAGAATACAATATACTAACAGGTTTCTCCTTGTGGTATGTAATTTCACCCCTGAATCGTTCCACTCCTCAGTTTCTTCATGACTGTGCTGTTCATCTCCAAAGTTCTCTTCCTCTATCCTTATCTTTTTCAGGACCTCTCTCTTGGCAAGGCCTCTGAAATTTCTCTCTTCTACCTCTCGAAGAAGCAAATCCTTCCAAGATGTTTCTTTTTTTCTTGGTCAATAGCTGCAACCAGCTAGTTTCTGCTTCTGTGATCATGCTTGCTCAGCAGCTGGGGCAGGAACCAGAACTGCCTGAAAAGAGGGAAAAGGGATTAGGGATACTTGCATGAGAAAGTCTTGAGACCCACCAGCCTGTACTGCATAAAAGATACTGAGAGCCAAGAACTGTGCTCAGCCTTTGCACAAGTCTCCCCTGAACCCACACTGGTGCTGAATCACCTTACATTCTGCATCTCCAAGTGCTGCCTGTCTCTTTCCATTGACATAATTTTTTTATATTTCTCTGTATTTTCTGTACCCCTCTGACAATTTTCCCTGTGTCATTCCACCTTGTTAGTGTACTTGCTTCCTCTTTCTGCTTCCTTGGATGCTAATATTTTCTTCTCCTTTACCCCACATTCCTTCTGTGTCCATTTTCTATGGAATATTTCTGTTCCTGCTCTCACTTACATCCTCCTTTTGCTTTTATGACTTTTCTGTTCTTTTGTATTTTACTGAAGTGGCACAAATTCAACAGATAATAAAGCTACATTTTCATAAGTTAACAAAAATTCACTTAAAATAAATATAGCATGATTTAGCAATATCAAGTTTTTAATATAAAGTAAGTTAAAAATGTAATGATTATAAATGTGCCACCTAATTAGAGAAAGACAAAACCCTGATATTTCTCGGTGTTTCTTGCTCCCTCCAAGAAAGCTTCCAATCACCTCCCCAAGTCTTCCACATCCCACTCTCTCCTGTCTCATGTCTTAGAGTTCTCTCCTTCTGGAGAGAGAGAGAGAGAGAGAGAGAGAGAGAGAGAGAGAGAGAGAGAGAGAGAGACCACTCCCATGCAGGGACAAAATATATATCCCAAATTCACCCTGCCAATGGCCACCTCCTCCAGTCAGAATTTCCCTATCTTCGTGACCCAAGTAGTTAGTCCACTGATTTGGTTAAGGCTTCCAAACACATTTATTTCTCCCCTATACCTTGCATGTCTCATGCATAAGCTTTGGGGGGATACATCACATCTAAGCAATAACAGTGTTCTCATGCCTCAGGAGAAAGAGATCGATCTTCAGTGTCTCTGGTTTAAGAGCAATAAACCCACCTGACAGCCCCAATATATGACCTCAGCTAACATATGCCACCTTCTGTGCACCCAAATATACTGTTGTATTGAACACTACAAGATATATATATATATGTGTGTGTGTGTGTGTGTGTGTGTGTGTGTGTGTGTGTGTGTGTGTGTATTTGGTACTGGGGATACAACCCAGGAGCACTTAATCACTAAGCCACAGCCACTTCTCTATTTTCAAATCTAACTATTGAGACAAGGTCTTGCTGAATTGCTGAGACTGATTTGAACTCATGATATTCCTGTCTCAGACTCCCAAGCCACTAGGTAGAAGCTATCTTGTACAACTGCACAGCTGTACCTGTTAATCATCCTCTCTCCACCCATCCCTCACTTCTCCTTGCCTCAGGTAATCACTCTTCAACTCTTACAATTTTAACTTGCACATATAAGAACGTGCACTATTCATCTTTTTATATGTATGTTTTTACTTCATGTCCTCCAGTTTAACTACATTGCCACAAGTGACAAACATTCCAACTTTTTAATGGCTTAATAATATTCAAATGATCATATATATTCTCATTTTCTTTATGCAGCCATCCATCCATTGACACCACAGTATTCCCTGCTTTCCTCTCTGTGCTCCCCTGCCTGTGTCCAGGGATCAAGGAAAGGAGCCTCCCCAACACTGCCAGGTCTCTTTGGAGATGCCAACTGGGAGCTAGGAGTTGTTTTGGTAATTGAAACAGGGAAAAAGTTTTCTGATGATCTCAGTTTTCCCAAATGCACTGTCATTGCCATGACAGGTGACATGATCATTGCAGCTCTGCAGGGAGGTGAAGTAACAGAATCACAAAGACATATCCTGTCTTCTGGCTGGCTCCACTCACACAGCATTGCCTGTGAGGACCACTGGCCTGTGCTCACCAGTCAGCAGGATAGAGGACGATCAGCATATTACATTTGAGTCTGACAGAATGTGTGAGGGAAGGAGGTATGTTGGAGTCTAGGTAAGTGTTTGTGTGAGATAAAGGGGATCTTAGATTTTGGATATGCTCCACTGCAAAGTCACTTAGGGGGAGTTGACATTCCAGAGGATTAGCTTTGCTATTGTAGTGGGTTGAGGGTAGCACACACCTCACCAATGCCTGATGCCCCCAGTGGAAGTTAGTGTGCTCATTAATGATAAAGACTTGTGTTGTTAATCCACGTGACACTGAAACCTAAGTGTCAAGGTGCTTAAGGAATGCAATTTTGAAATCAATCTATTTTTCAGCCTGCTTTGCCTCAGTCATAGATATGATTTTGAGAGTAACTAGAAGTGTACTTATACAACTTTCTTGCTTATAATATGCACTAGGATGAGCCTGCAAGAACAGTCTGGTCTTCTGCAGATTCTGTGCACTAAATTTTGCTGGTTGTAATAGAAAAGTCGCCTCAACACTGCTGTTGTAGGACATGAATGGACAGTAACTGCATGTGTACTGGGGACACAAAGGGTTGCTGGTGATGGCAATTTTGTTTTCATTACTGATGTTCAGGAGGCAGCATGGAAGGAACAGGTGCTTAGGATAAACAGTGTCATATGGAAGTTTTCAGACTTTGATGAATCTTGATGTGAATTTCCCTGCTTTATGAAATTCTAATATCACATTATCACCTCCCCAAGAGAATAAGTTTCTAAACTCATAGATGTGTCAGTTAAGTGATTGACACTTTCTGCAAATATAAATAGATCACAATATTCCATTTTACCAAATACATGTGATCTGTCATTTGAAAATAAATGTAAACAACAATCCTATTGTTTTAATTGTAAAATGTACATGATTCCATTCCTTACAGATTTCTCATAATTTTCTTGCAATCATGTTTTCCCATATCTCACTATATGAGCAGATTTTTATTTGAAACACACATTATTAATGTCTGTTAGAAGAAAACCTGGAAAACTGGATTCCTACCCTACTCACTCATGCACTAGTGTTTCATGTGTTGTAGTGAAGCATGTGCTGGTAGAAGCTTAATAAATCCTGTGGTAGGGGCTCTTTCCTGCTTCTTATGTAATAAAAATAAATGAGTCTTTCTTGTGAAATCTGATGCAGGGTTGATCTCATCTTGATTAAAATCACCTGATCCTGGTGCACCTTCCTCTAAATTCATACTACAGAGAGTGTATCTGACTTTTATCATGATTTGTAAGATTTACTCCTAACTGATATTGGCTGGTGGAATTTTTACTTCTAAATGTGTGGAAATTAGCTATAAATTATAAAATTACTTATATCTTATGCAAAACATAATGACAAATTTTGAAGTAGCAATTAAATAGGGAAGAGGATGGACTCAGTTAACTAGCCTTGAGAGTGGGCAACATGGGTTAAATGCTCTGTTTGGTATCAGCACAGCAAGGATCCAGTCCCTGAATTACTAAGAAAATGCAATTGAAAAAAATCAAATAAGATAATAGCTCTCAATTAAAATTATCCTCATTTTGACAACAGTGGTGGCAACCTCACAGAATGTAAAGAACTCTACAGAATACACAGGTTACATATGTCTGCTCCTGGAACAGCTTTAATACATTTCTATGCACTCTAAATGATGGGCATTCTAATGTTGGAATTCTCTTAACAACAGAATCATCTTTAGTTAAATATTCCTCCTGGGAAGGAACTCTATGTTGGAAGCACACAGAATTAGTTGACATTCTCAATGTAGCCCATACTTCTTGTTCTCCTGTAAGATTCTCTGCATCTCAAGATAGTTATCAGTCTGTGGGAATAATAATTCTGTGGCAGAATGTCCTCTGGGAGTTTGATGTTTGGTATGATTCTTAACCAAGACTGTGGTTGGTACTCCGGGGAATTTCTCTCACATTTTCTACTACCTCTGCCATGACTTCTCTGGGTGTCGGTTGATATGCACATATTTGATTATTAAGCACCTGATTGTAGCCCACTCCCTATTCCTGATCTTCAGGGCAGTCCCACAGACAATGGTAGCTGTACAGTGTATAAAATGCACAGGATTTCATGTCACACTATTTCAAATTTTGCAACTTTCATACATAAATATCCTTTACACCTCTTATCTCTTTGCTTTGGTTTATGTACCTTATGTTACATGATGAGCATATGAACTAACACTAGTAAATGTTAGCTTCTACCCTCCTCTATCATATACTAGGGTTCCATTGCTCATAGCATTGGGGTGCCATCTGATTGTGGTTGGGATCATTAGTTTTCTCCTGGTCTAAAACAAGTCTTTCTGTGGCTTTCTTGAGGTAAGGGCTGATCTTGTATTCATGATATCCAACCTGTTGATGGGGTAGGTTCTTGTAATCCCATACTGCAGCCAGTGCATCTACATTCATCAACATCATTGAAATTTTATTTATCATTGATCCTTGCTTACAGAATACCTCACTACATGTCAATGGAAATGCACTGAAACTTAAATTAGATATTCCTGATTAACAATAGAGTGGCAAAGTGTAAAACAAAAAATTAAATATATGTTTGTGATACTGGATGATCTCAGGTAACTAGTTGTGATACTGGAACATGGTGGTTAATGCACTTTGTTATTATTTATATTTCCCTTATATGGCAACTTTTTTTATAAAACAGCACTGTAGGTAAAATTTGTAGTTTTACTAGTTTTATTCAAGAAGTCCTCAAATATCAGAAACCTCCTGTGAGATAATTTATGGCAGAATGAACTTAGTTACAACAAACTGGTATAAAGATCACAACCAGGCCAAATGCTCTCTTTTAGTAAG
This sequence comes from Sciurus vulgaris, assembly GCF_902686455.1. Taxonomy (NCBI): domain Eukaryota; kingdom Metazoa; phylum Chordata; class Mammalia; order Rodentia; family Sciuridae; genus Sciurus; species Sciurus vulgaris. The sequence goes on along the minus strand of NC_136478.1, from coordinate 69,784,509 downwards.
GCCAGACTGTAATAACTCCCATACTAGGGATGACGGAAGAAATAAATAAATTAGTTATTACTCATCTTAAATCTTCCTCATCTTTTAGGGCCAGTGCTGGCTAATCTTTATATCATTAATAAAAACATCCTAATACACTTGAAATTGTTGGCATTCTAAAGCTGGAAACTTTTATAAAAATGTATCATTTTTATTTATCCACATAAACTTTGTACATAGAACTATAAAATGCATTACATTCAATAATAATTGGAAAATCCTTAATATGTTTAACTGAGAAATAGTAAGTAGACATATTGATTGCTAATTGACATTTTCATTGTAGCCCTTGCCTCTTGTCCTCATGCAGGACCCTCTGCCTCTGAAGATAAGTATCAGTCTGTGAGAACTGGCAGAATGGCCTCTGGGGATTTGATGATGGGTATGATCTTCTTAACCCTGACTGTGGTTGGAATCCTGGGGAATTTCCTTTTCCTTTGCCACTATCTCTGCTTTAACTTATCTGGGTGTAGGTTGAGATGCACAGATTTGATTATCAAGCACCTGATTGCAGCCAACTGCCGATTCCTTCTTTTAAAGGGAGTCCCACTGTTCAAGGAAGCTCTTGGGTTTAGACATTTCATCAGTGATCTTGGATGCCAACTTGTTTTCTATGTTCACAGGATGGGCAGGGGTATGTCCTTCAGTAGCGCCTGCCTCTTGAGTGTCTTCCAGGCCATCACCATCAGCCCCAGGGACTCCAGGTGGGCAGAGCTCAAAGTGAAAGCTCCCAGGTCACTGGCCCCTGTGTATTCCTGTGCTGGATCCTCCACCTACTGGTCAATATCATTGTTCCAATGTGTGTGACTGTAAACCATGTTGGCATTAATATTACAAAGAGAACAGAATTTGGATACTGTTCTGATGAAAATCATGAAAGAAGTGTTTACATAATAAATGCAGTCTTGCTGTCCCTCCCTGATGTGCTGTGTTTGGGGATCATGCCCTGGGTCAGTGGCTCCATGGTTCTCATCCTGTACAGGCACAAGCAGCGGTTCAGTACCTCCATGGTGACAGTCCCTTCCCCAGATCCTCCCCTGATCCAGAGTAACCCACACTGTCCTTCTTCTAGTGAGCTCTTTTGTGTCTCTCTACACTCTCTCTATCACCATTCACATTTGGTGGGGTATGTGAGGTAACCCCAGTCAGATCTTGGTGCACCTCTCTGCCTTAACCAATGCATGTTTCCCTGCTCTCAGTCCTTGTATTCTCATGAGTAGAGATGCCAATGTGTCTAGGCTCTGCTGGAGTAGACCTTCCCCTGTTGTCCTCAGAAACACATGACTGACATGTGTGCACCTGCAGAATATCCTGCTTTTAATTCACTCATCTCTCTAGAACCATAAATACAATTAAGAGAGTCAGAACTTAAAAATAATGCTGCTGTGCACATGTGTATTCTTGTGAATGTGCTACACTATGTGTGGGCATGTGTGTCTCTGTGATCATTTGTAAGTTTATGCTTTTTGTCATTAAGCTAGAATATTAGAAAATTGCATGTAACAACATGAAAAACAATATAAATAACAATGAAATATTAAACAGTTTTACATTTTATGTCAATTTTATCAGTGTAGTTATGATGAATGTTTTACATTTCTTTAAGTTATCTGACTGCATAGACAAATTTCTGCCCTCAATAGAAAAAGCTTTTTTTCCGTTTTCTTGAATAAGTACTGGAAATGTGTGGAACTAGATTCATCAACTTGCTGTATATGATATGTGCTGTATTTTCCTTTTCTATCTTAATATCTTCTATAATATTCCAAACAGAATCCTTCTTTTCAGTTTTTGTCTGTGGAGGTTCTTTTTCTCACCTATAAATAAGAGCTTATTTTACAACACTGTTCACAATTTCAAGCAATTTATTGTTTTTGCACAATATAACAGTAAACTAAATTCCTGCCTTCCACTTAAAAAAAAATTCTGACTTGGCTAAAAGTGTTTAAAGGCCCATATACAGTACAGAAAACCGCCGCTTCTTTGCCCAGCTGTTCCAAGCGGCTCTGCAGCCACTTCTCTTAGGACTTGACCAGCAGGACGAAAGGCACATACACTTCAGAGGTTCATGAAGCAGCTTCCCATTTATTCAAATAATACCCTCAATATATAAGCAGTCTCATGCATAAGCAATTGTAACCATATATGTCCATCCAATCCTGTTAAAGGTCAAGCAATCACTCGCTCAAGCATACATGTAAAGTGTATCTGTCCACGTGCTAGGTGGCTGAACTGATTATCATGCAGCCAATTGTAAACGCTTCCTGCCATTCTCCAAGCATAATCAGGACACCGTTTGCTCTCTGCCAGTCACCATCTTTAGATGCACGTGGCATAACCCTGGGCCCCGGGTTTTGCCCGCCACAACTCCCCCTCTCGGTTTATAGAAGGAACCGTGCTTGTCTTAGGTTGTTCACGGCAGAGCAATATCCTTACCCGTCATTGGACAATGAGGCTCTAGCCCTCATTTCCTGTCTTAGGTTGGTATGAGCTCCCCATGAATCTTACCTGTCTTTGACTACTGGTCCAGCATATTTAACCAGACTTGGGGGAATGGGCCACCATCAATTGCGATGAAAGCTTGGCGAATAATGGCTGTTTCTCTGCATGGATGTATATGCATTTTGTAAATGCACAGGACAGATACAACACACAAGAGACCTCCCCTGGACAAAAACCCAAACCATTCTTTTCCCCATAGAACAGTGTACTGCAGAAATGTGGCCAAATATTGTAAAAATAGGAGGATATAGAATAGAGGAGTTGGCAAGGGGTACAGGATAGGGCCACATCTTCACTATCCCCCATAGTTCACGCGAGTCTCCTCCATTAACTTGGCAAGAATTCGCCAGCACCATCAGCGGGAGAAGCCTCCTCATCTTCTTCCTGTTTTGGGGTCTCTGTTGAGGCCTTGACCAATCTCTCCGGCACCCAAATTGGCGATTGTGCTTCCTGTGGGAAAACAGAAACAGACCCTTGGGTCCAGATTAATACCGGATCTGGGCCTTTTCATTGTCCTGATAGAATATCCTTCCAGAGCACTTGAGATAGATGTGTTTTATTAGGCTCTGAATGACAATCAGCAGCCGATTGGCCCTCAGAATCAAGATTTAAAAAATTTAAAATGAACAAGACAACAGACAATTTGTCTTTTGGGGATCTGTATGATGCCCCTATTCCCCCTTTTTGTTTATAAAGCATGTTTTTAAGCGTTACATGGGCATGCTCAACAAAGCTTTGTCCAGTAGGATTATAGGGAATTCCTGTGACATGTTGAATACCAAAGGTGGAACAAAATTGTTTAAAGGCCTGGGACATATATCCAGGACAATTATCTGTTTTAATTTGTTTGAGAACTCCTAGGATGGAGAAAGAGTGTAAACAGTGTGTTATTACATCTTTGGTTTTTTCTCCAGTAAGAGCAGAAAGCCATAATAAACCCTGAAAAGGTATCAATAGACACATGAATGAATTGTAGTTTTCCAAATTCTGAATAGAGTTACATCCATTTGCTAATATGATTGGGCTGAAGCCCTTTTGGATTTACTCCTAACGAGGGGTTAGGAATAAATGTAACACATTTAGCACGAGACTTGACTATGTCCCGAGCTGTTACCTTAGTAATTTTATAGCATGTGTGTAGAGTGGAAGCATTTATGTGAAATTTGGAATGAAAATTTTTTTTTGCATTTTCAAGCGTATTAAAGATGTGTGGGTCTCTGGTGGCCATGTCTGTTAAATCATTGTGTAAACTTAAAGGACCTGGAAGGCCAGTATGAGCCTGAACATGTCCAATAAAAAAAGGATTTTTTCTGTTCCAAATAAGTTTTTGTAAACTTTGCAAATATTTAGTAATAGTGGAGGTGAGGGAAATCAGACCAGTTAATTCTAAATTTTGAACAGCATTAACAACATATTTGCTATCAGAGAATAGGTTGAAAGGCTCATGGTGAGTTTTGAATACTTCTATAGCTACTAATAGTTCCATTTGTTGTGCAGATAGAGTATTAAACAACAATGTTTCTTTAACATTATCTATAGTAATAGCATCTGTACCATTTTTTGATCCATCAGTAAATATAAGGGTAGCTCCTATAATAGGCTCTTTTCAGGTGACTTTAGGAAAAATTATAGGATGTTGACTCCAAAATTGTAGAAGAGCATCAGATGGCAAATGATTGTCAAACACAGCAGAAGTACTAGTAAAGACTACAGCCCATGAATTTGAATTATTAATAAGATATTGTATCTGATCAGTAGTATATGGAGTCATGATAGTTGAGGAATGTGATCCAAAGGTGGAAAGGAATACTTTTAATGCCTTAAGGATTAATTCTGCCACAGATTCAGTAAACAAGGCTAAGACCTTGTTAGGGGCATAATTCATGTGAACCCATAGAATAGAACCCTTTTGCCAAAACACTCCTGTGGGCACCTTATTTGTGGCCAAGACAATGAATGATAAAGGCTTAGTTAGGTCAATACGATCAAGATGAGCCTTTCCCATAGCTGTTTCAACAAGCTTGAGAGCTGTTCGAGCCTTAGGGGTAAGCACTCGCTTAGAAAGAGGGTCAGAATCACCTTTAAGAATATCAGACAGGGGGGGTTTTCAAGATGGCGGCCTAGAGGGTGGCTGCATTACGTGTTGCTCCAGAACTCAGGATTCAAGAGAGGAGATATTGAGACGCTTGGGACCAACTCAAAGTAGCCGGGTGACTCTCACCCCCTGGGGGGGCATCCCGGATGGGACGGGGGTCCCGGAACGCAGGAAACTTTGTGAAGTAGAGCTGCCGGCGAGACGCCCCTCCCCCCGCTGGAGCAGTGAACTCGGATAGCTGGGAGCGCCGTAGAGGAGGCCGCTCGGCACAGCGCTGGGACTCGGAGCAGCCACTGGGGCTCCGGCGGCTGCCCGGGGGAGGAGTGGCGGGGAGAACTGTGTGGACTCAGGACACCGGGGCCTGCCCTGAGGAGGAGGAGAGGAGCGTGGCCACTTGGATTCGGAGAGACTGCGCCAGAGCTGCAGGCGGTTGCCAGAGGAGAAGCCGCGCGGCGAGCTGTTTGGAATCAGAACGACGCTTCTGAACACCGGGGCCTGCCCTGAGGACAAGGAGGAAGAGGAGCAGCCGCTTGGATTCGGGTGACTATACGGGAACTACAGGCGGTTGCCAGAGAAGGGGCTGCGTGGCGAGCTGTTTGGACCCTGACCACTTCTGAACCCCGGGGCCTGCCCGGAGGAGTAGGAGAAGGAGGAGGAGGAGCGCGGCGGGTCCTTTGGACTCGCAGTGACTGCATTAGCGCTCCAGGCGGCTGCTCAGAGGAGAAGGCGAGTGGTGAGTTGTTTGGTCTTAAAGTGACAGCTCCTGAACACAGGGGGGCTGCCTGGAGGAGAAGCGTGGTGGGACGCTTGGTCTTGAGGGACCACACCAGAGCTCCGGGCGGTTGCCCAGAGGACTCGTGCAGCGGGTCACGTGGATTCAGAGCCACTAAGAGGGACTGCTCCTGAACACCCGGGGGGTTATCTGGAGAAGGAGGAGGAACGGGCAGGGTCACTTCGACTCGGAGTGATTGATTGCCCCGAGCTACGGGTGGTTGGTGGGAGGAGGAGGCACGAAGTGAGTTTCTTGGACTCCTAGTGACTGCACCGGCATACTGGGCGGCTGTCTGGAGGAAGAGACCTGTGGCGGGTCTCTGGGACTCAGAGCGATTGTTCGGGGCCACAGGTGGCTGCTCAGAGGAGGGGCCACGCAGCCAGGCGATTAGGTGCAGAACAGGGTCCCAGGATCTAGGAGGCTTCTGGGTGGAAGAGCCGCACAGAGACAGGCTTAGGGCGGAGCGAAGGTTCCAGGCCTATGGGCAAATTCTCTGAGGAGGGGCAGCCTAAGGAGATTCATCTGCTAAGGATGAGGCTCCCAGGCCCAGGAGGTAGGGCCGGGCCCCTGGAAACTTTGCAGAGGAAGGCAGCCCAACCCAGGCAGTAGCTGTAAATTGAGGGGAACCTCTAGGAGGAAACTGACCAGCGAGACCTCCCCACCGGGTGAGTCTTCCCTGCTGGGTGAGGTTTCCCACAAGGACGGTTAAACCAGAGGCTCGGGCCCAAACAGGCCTTGCCTCAGCCCACAGCCTAGGTCCCCTTTGGATGACCATAGGTCAACAAGTGGAGGCACCTCTGCCCACTAGCAGGGAATATACCCCACCTGAAGGCCACCACTCCTAGAGAGGCAGCTTCCTTGTGGAACACCGCATTATCAACCTCCTCCAAGACTTCAGCCTACTGAAGGCTAAGAGGGGATATATATAGAAATCTTCAGGGTCATTGTAAATCAACAGAGGAAATCTGCAATATCTCAGCGGTCCACTGATATCTGAACAACATGAGAAAACAAGGAAAGAAAATGCTGCAAACAAATCTAGATGTTACATCAATAAAACCCAATGACAGCATGGCAGAAGAAATGACAGAAAAGGAGTTCAGAATGTACATAATTAAAATGATCAGAGAAGCAAACGAGGAGATGAAAGAGCAAATGCAAGCATTGAATGATGAGATGAAAGAGCAAATGCAAGCATTGATTGATCGCACCAATCGACAGTTAAAAGAGCAAATACAGGAAGCAAAAGATCATTTCAATAAAGAGTTAGAGATATTGAAAAAAAATCAAACAGAAATCCTTGACATGAAGGAAACAATAAACCAAATTAAGAACTCCATAGAAAGCATATCCAATAGGATAGAACACCTGGAAGACAGAACCTCAGACATTGAAGACAAAATATTTAACCTTGAAAACAAAGCTGAACAAACAGAGAAGATGGTAAGAAATCATGAACAGAATCTACAAGAACTATGGGATATCATGAAAAGGCCAAATTTAAGAATTATTGGGATTGAGGAAGGCCTAGAGAAACAAGCCAAAGGAATGAACAACCTATTCAATGAAATAATATCAGAAAATTTCCCAAATCTGAAGAATGAAATGGAAAATCAAGTTCAAGAGGCTTACAGGACTCCAAATACACAAAATTACAACAGACCCACACCAAGGCACATTATAATGAAAATACCTAACATACAAAATAAAGACAGAATTTTAAAGGCTGTGAGAGAAAAGAACCAAATTACATTCAGGGGGAAACCAATACGCATATCAGCAGATTTTTCAATCCAGACCCTAAAAGCTAGAAGGTCCTGGAACAACATTTTTCAAGCCCTGAAAGAAAATGGATGCCAACCAAGAATCTTATACCCAGCAAAACTTACCTTCAAATTTGACGATGAAATAAAATCCTTCCATGATAAACAAAAGCTAAAAGAATTTACAAAAAGAAAGCCAGCATTACAGAACATTCTCAACAAAATATTCCATGAGGAAGAGATGAAAAACAAAGAAGCAAATCAGCAAAGGGAGGAACTATCCTAAAGGAATTGTCAAATAAAGGAGGAAACAAGTTGTGTCAAACAAATAAATAAACAAAATTTTAAAATGAACCAAATGACCGGGAAACCAAATCATTTCTCTATAATAACCCTGAACGTTAATGGCCTGAATTCATCAATCAAAAGACATAGACTGGCAGACTGGATTAAAAAGAAAGATCCAACAATATGTTGCCTGCAAGAGACTCACCTCATAGAAAAAGATACCCATAGATTAAAGGTGAAAGGATGGGGAAAAACATACCATGCACATGGACTCAGCAAAAAAGCTGGAGTATCCATCCTCATTTCCGATAATGTGGACTTCAAGCCAAAGTTAGTCAGAAGGGATAAAGAAGGTCATTTCATATTGCTTAAGGGAAGCATAAATCAGCAAGATATAACAATCATAAACATCTATGCCCCAAACAGTGGCTCATCTATGTACGTCAAACAAATCCTTCTCAATTTCAGAAACCAAATAGACCACAACACAATAATACTAGGTGATTTTAACACGCCGCTCTCACCACTGGACAGATCTTCCAGACAAAAATTGAGCAAAGAAACCATAGATCTCAACAACACAATCAATAATTTAGACTTAACGGACATTTATAGAATATTCCATCCAACCAAGAGTGAATACACTTTCTTCTCAGCAGCACATGGATCCTTCTCTAAAATAGACCATATATTATGCCACAAAGCTAATGTTAGCAAATACAAGAAGATAGAGACACTAGCATGTATTCTATCAGATCATAATGGATTGAAGTTAGAAATAAATGAAAGAGTAAAACACAGAAACTATTCCAACATCTGGAGATTAAACAATATGCTATTATATGATGAATGGATAACAGAAGATATTAGGAAGGAAATTAAAAAATTCTTAGAGGTAAATGAGAACAAAGAAACATCATATCAAAACCTCTGGGACACTATGAAAGCAGTACTTAGAGGGAAATTTATTTCATGGAGCGCATTTAATAAAAGAAGTAAAACTCAACAAATAAACAACCTAACACTACAGCTCAAAGCCTTAGAAAAAGAAGAACAGAACAGCACCAAAAGTAGTAGAAGACAGGAAATTGTTAAACTCAGAGCTGAAATCAATGAAATTGAAACAAAAGAAACAATACAAAAAATTGACAAAATAAATAGTTGGTTCTTCGAAAAAATAAACAAAATTGATAAACCTTTAGCCACACTAACAAAGAGAAGACGAGAGAAAACCCAAATCACTAAAATTCGGAATGAACAAGGAAATATCACTACAGACAGGATGGAAATACAAAACATAATTAGAAGCTATTTTGAAAATCTATACTCCAACAAAATAGAAAATTTCGAAGACATCAACAGGTTTCTAGAGACATATGAATTGCCTAAACTGAATGAGGAGGACATAAACAATTTAAATAGACCAATTTCAAGTACTGAAATAGAAGAAGTCATCAAAAGCCTACCAACAAAGAAAAGTCCGGGACCAGATGGGTTCTCAGCCGAGTTCTACAAAACCTTTAAGGAAGAGCTCATTCCAATACTTCTCAAAGTATTCCATAAAATAGAAGAGGAGGGAACCCTCCCAAACTCATTCTATGAAGCCAATATCACACTGATACCTAAACCAGACAGAGACTCATCAAGGAAAGAAAATTTCAGACCAATATCCTTAATGAACATCGACGCAAAAATTCTCAACAAAATTTTAGCAAATCGCATACAAAACATATTAAAAAGATAGTGCACCATGATCAAGTGGGTTTCATCCCAGGGATGCAAGGTTGGTTCAACATCAGGAAATCAATAAACGTAATTCACCATATTAATAGACTTAAAGTCAAGAATCACATGATTATTTCAATAGATGCAGAAAAAGCATTTGATAAAATACAGCACCCCTTCATGCTCAAAACACTAGAAAAAATAGGGATAGTGGGAACATTCCTTAACATTGTAAAGGCCATTTATGCTAAGCCCATGGCTAATATCATTCTAAATGGTGAAAAACTGAAAGCATTCCCCCTAAAAACTGGAACAAGACCAAGCGTCCCACCACGCTTCTCCTCCAGGCAGCCCCCCTGTGTTCAGGAGCTGTCACTTTAAGACCAAACAACTCACCACTCGCCTTCTCCTCTGAGCAGCCGCCTGGAGCGCTAATGCAGTCACTGCGAGTCCAAAGGACCCGCCGCGCTCCTCCTCCTCCTTCTCCTACTCCTCCGGGCAGGCCCCGGGGTTCAGAAGTGGTCAGGGTCCAAACAGCTCGCCACGCAGCCCCTTCTCTGGCAACCGCCTGTAGTTCCCGTATAGTCACCCGAATCCAAGCGGCTGCTCCTCTTCCTCCTTGTCCTCAGGGCAGGCCCCGGTGTTCAGAAGCGTCGTTCTGATTCCAAACAGCTCGCCGCGCGGCTTCTCCTCTGGCAACCGCCTGCAGCTCTGGCGCAGTCTCTCCGAATCCAAGTGGCCACGCTCCTCTCCTCCTCCTCAGGGCAGGCCCCGGTGTCCTGAGTCCACACAGTTCTCCCCGCCTCTCCTCCCCTGGGCAGCCGCCGGAGCCCCAGTGGCTGCTCCGAGTCCCAGCGCTGTGCCGACCGGCCTCCTCTATGGCGCTCCAGCGGGGGGAGGGGCGTCTCGCCGGCAGTTCTACTTCACAAAGTTTCCTGCGTTCTGGGACCCCCGTCCCATCCGGGATGCCCCCCCAGGGGGTGAGAGTCACCCGGCTACTTTGAGTTGGTCCCAAGCGTCTCAATATCTCCTCTCTTGAATCCTGAGTTCTGGAGCAACACGTAATGCAGCCACCCTCTAGGCCGCCATCTTGAAAACCTCCATGATTATATATTTAGAGGAACCTGGAAATTCCACCAGAAAACTCTTAGAACTCATAAGTGATTTCAGTAAAGTAGCAGGTTACAAGATCAATGCCCATAAATCCAACGCATTTTTATACATAAGTGATGAATCTTCAGAAAGAGAAATTAGGAAAACTACCCCATTCACAATAGCCTCGAAAAAAATAAAATACTTGGGAATCAATCTCACAAAAGAGGTGAAAGACCTCTACAATGAGAACTATACAACACTAAAGAAAGAAATTAAAGAACACCTTAGAAGATGGAAAGATCTTCCATGTTCTTGGATAGGAAGAATTAATATTGTCAAAATGGCCATACTACCTAAAGTGCTATACAAATTCAATGCAATTCCAATTAAAATCCCAATGACGTACCTTACAGAAATAGAGCAGGCAATTATGAAATTCATCTGGAAGAATAAGAAACCCAGAATAGCTAAAGCAATCCTTAGCAGGAAGAGTGAAACAGGGGGTATTGCAATACCAGATCTTCAACTCTACTACAAAGCAATAGTAACAAAAACGGCATGGTATTGGTACCAAAATAGAAAGGTAGATCAATGGTACAGAATAGAGGACACGGACACAAACCCAAATAAATACAATTTTCTCATACTAGACAAAGGGGCCAAAAATATGCAATGGAGAAAAGATAGCCTCTTCAACAAATGGTGCTGGGAGAATTGGAAATCCATATGCAACAGAATGAAACTAAACCCATATCTCTCACCATGCACGAAACTAAACTCAAAATGGATTAAGGACCTCGGAATCAGACCAGAGACCCTGCAGATTATAGAAGAAAAAGTAGGTCCAAATCTTCATCTTGTTGGTCTAGGACCAGACTTCCTTAACAGGACTCCCATAGCACAAGAAATAAAAGCTAGAATCAACCACTGGGATAGATTCAAACTAAAAAGCTTTCTCTCAGCAAAGGAAACTATCAGCAACGCGAAGAAAGAGCCTACAGAGTGGGAGAATATCTTTGCCAATCATACTTCAGATAGAGCACTAATCTCCAAAATCTATAAAGAACTCAAAAAACTCTACTCCAAGAATTCAAACAGTCCAGTCAACAAATGGGCTAAGGAAATGAATAGACACTTCACAGAAGAAGATCTACAAGCAATCAACAAACATATGGAAAAATGTTCAACATCTCTAGTAATAAGAGAAATGCAAATCAAAACCACCCTAAGGTTCCATCTCACCCCAATTAGAATGGCGATTATTAAGAATACGAGCAACAACAGGTGTTGGCGAGGATGTGGGGAGAAAGGTACACTCATACACTGCTGGTGGGGCTGCAAATTAGTGCAGCCGCTATGGAAAGCAGTGTGGAGATTCCTTAGAAAACTTGGAATGGAACCACCATTTGACCCAGCTATCCCACTCCTTGGCCTATACCCAAAGGACTTAAAATCTGCATACTACAGAAATACAGCCACATCAATGTTCATAGCTGCTCAATTCACAATAGCCAGACTGTGGAACCAACCTAGATGCCCTTCAATTGATGAGTGGACAAAGAAACTGTGGTATATATATACTATGGAATATTACTCAGCCATAAAGAATGATAAAATTATGACATTTGCAGGCAAATGGATGAAATTGGAGAATATCATGCTAAGTGAGATAAGCCAATCTCAAAAAGCCAAAGGACGAATGATATCGCTAATAAGTGGAGGTTGACACATAATGGGGGGGAGGGAAGGGTTAGAGTTAGGGTTAGGGAGGGGGGCAAGTATGGAGGAAGGAACTACTGTATAGAGGGTAAAGAGGGGTGGGAGGAGTGGGGGGAAGGGAAAAAAATAACAGAATGAATCAAACAACATTGCTCTATGTAAATTTATGATTACACAAATGGTATGCCTTTACGCCATGTACAAACAGAGAAACAACATGTATTCCATTTGTTTACAATAAAAAAAAAAAAAAAAAAGAAGAGGATTCCTGGAAGCCTGTGACTGGTTTCCTCCAGAATCCACTCCAGGAATGCTTTTCCTTTGCTGAGTTTGTGTTTTATTCTTTTTTTTTCTAATAATAAATCATAGCCATGAGTATAACTAAAAAAAAAAAAAAAAAAAAAAAAAAAAAAAAAAAAAAAAAAAAAGAATATCAAACAGGGGGCCCAAACTTGAGGTGGGTAAGTGAAGGTAAGGTCTAATCCAATTAATATCACCCAAAAGTTTTTGAAAATCATTTAAAGTTCTAAGCTCGTCCACCTGAATGGTAATTTTTGTGGGTTTAACCATAGTTTGATTTATGATAGATCCCAGGAAGTTTTTGGTGTCTGTCATTTGTACTTTATTAATGGCAATATGTAAGCCCCACCTTTCAAGTGACTTTAGTGAGGAATTATAACATTGCTCTAAGACAGGTTTTTCCTTATGAGCTAGCAAAATATCATCCATATAATGATAGATTAAAAGTTGAGGGTTAATTTGTTGATACACACCAGGGTGGAAATTAATCTGATTACCTTGCCCTTCATACGGTCCTTGGCCTGTCAGCAAGTTTATATTCCATTGAGGATTTCCCACAACTGCATTACGTCGGGCAGTATCAGAACATAACTCCTGGTTAGCCACCTTCCATTTTAATATGGCTGAACTTTTGTTAGGATTGGAAGCCATACCCAATCCCCTTAAAGTCTGATCTGCCTGTTGAAGTGGACAGGCTTTGGGCCATTCTGTAATTTTGATAATACTTTTGTCAGCCCCAGTATCTAATAAGCCCTCAAAACTTTTGCCTTCTATCACTAACTTTGTCATAGGCCTATCTTTTAAACCTCATGTTAACATGACCATATTTTGGCCAGTAGAACCTAACCCTTTATTTCCCCTAATAATATTTTTTGATGGATATTGATCATAGCAACTGGGTAAGACCAACAATTGTGCTATGCAATCACCCTGAGCTATTATTGCTACACCTCTTGGTGAAGAAGCAAGGATTTTTATTTCTCTTGTAAAATCAGGGTCTATAACTCCAGGGACAATATTTAATCCTTTTAAAGCAGAAGAACTCTTCCCCAGAACTAGTCCCTCTGTTCCTTTAGGTAATGGGCTGACAACCGAAGTTGGTATTGGCTGTACTCCCATCTCTGGAGTTAATACTGCTCTGGCGGAGGTACAGAGGTCTGAACATCTACTTTCTCTTTCAGAAGCTTGACTTGATTGTACTTTTTTTTTACAGTTTTTAATATCTTTTCCCCTTCTCTTAACTGTTTTTGAAATTTTGGTTTTTTGGAAGCCAGACAGAAACGAACTAATGTCACAACAACAACCACAAACAGATACCAAACAAGGAAAGGTAACACAAATAACTTACACATATTCGTTATGGGATGTCCTTCACTGTCTCTTAGGACAGACTTTCAATATATTCTCTCTCTAGGAGATTCTTCCGCTATGCTCCCTCTCTAGGGAACCCTTCCGTTAAAACCTTAAGGCAACCATTTCCTCAAATAGGGACACCTTCTCGTTAATTACTCTAGCAAAACTGTCTTTTATTTATCTGAGAGCTCACCAATTCCCAGTCCAATCCTTGTCTGATCCCAGTCCGGGCCACCACATATGGAAAATTGCTGCTTCTTTGCCCAGCTGCTCCAAGCGTCTCCACAGCTGCTTCTCTTATGGAAAACCGTGCTTCTTTGCACAGCTGCTCCAAGTGGCTCCGCAGTTGCTTCTCTTACAGCCCTACCAGCGGGACGAAGAACATGTACACTTCAGAGGTTCATAAAGCAGCTTCCCATTTATTCAAATAACACCCTCAATATAAAAGCAGTCTCATGCATAAGCAATTGTAACCATATATGTCCATCCAATCCTGTTAAAGGTCAAGCGATCATTCACTCAAGCATACATGTAAAGTATATCTGTCCACACGCTAGGCGGCTGAATTGATTATCATACAGCCAATTGTAAATGCTTCCTGCCATTCTCCAGGCATAATCAGGACACCGTTTGCTCTCTGCCAGTTGCCATCTTTAGATGCACATGGTGTAACCCTGGGCCCCAGGTTTCGCCGGCCACAATGCAGAACATTACTGGACAGAATGATGGAATTTTTAAAACTGGATACAGCTGTGAAGAATATTTCTAGAAGAAATCAGGACATGATCTGCCCACAGGTTTCTCACCAGTATTATCTCTGTTCATTCTCTTCAGGGGTGAGAACTATTCTGACAGCATAGAGCACTCTAACCTCATTTTTCTTTATGCAACTTTTATACACAAGGAAATGTTTTTGGTGGCTTTAAATTTTATAGGTTGATTTAAATTCAAGTTAGTATTTAACTGTAATTGCTTTACAGCACTGAATTCCAGTGTTTACTGCAGCTTCATTGATGTAACTGTCCACTACAGATGCACACGTGAGTGTTTTCAGTTGGCTATTAGGAGAGTGCTGGACATTTAAATTCTGGAGAGACTTTTGGTGACACATGGAAGAACCTGCTGCACATATCCATAGATGTGGAAGTGATGTGGACATGTTTAGATCTCTTCAGCATTAGGTGATACTACCAAGTCGATTTGTAAAAGGTTCATGTGAATGCCACTCAATTTCAATGTGCACATCCCAAAGCCTAAAGTGTAAAGAGCTGATGGAGCACCGTGGAACCTGAATACTCCTTCCTCACTGATGCTGAGGACTAGACTTTATTCCCAGTTGGAAGTGGGTATCAGCAGGTTCATCTCTCATGATAAGAACATTAGCAATATCACAGCTCAAATTCATGGTGAGAATCTGTCTTGAACAAAAGACCCTGAGGAGAATAGAATGGAGAGCTGACTCTGATATCTAAGGCAAAAATACTTTAAGGATTATCCTTTGGGTCAGCATGTTGGTCAGTGGTACAGCCTTGTCTGCCATGCCTAAGTTCCTGTGTTAAATCTCCATTGTGATAAAAAAAAAAGAGTAACTTTGAGTATAATACAAAGAAAAATAAAATCAAGTCATTGAAAACAGACACACCAGTGAAGAATACGAGAAGCAAAGATTCTAAAGTTCTAAACATATAACATGTCAGGAGGAAAAGTGGACAGGGTCCTTGTCCTGAGATTTCTTACCTGAGAGGTTGCCATATCTTCCTGCTGTTGTAGATTTCCTTCTCAGGCAAGATTACCTTCACGATTCCAGCCTTCTTCTTGAGAAGTTGCCTTTAAGGTCATCAGGAAAACCCTTCAACTACCCCACCACATCCTCAGGCGCAAGGACCTCACAAACAAAAAGGCTTCACTCCTGTGTCCTTTTGTACAGCAGAGGTTCAAGAACAATGTACTCTTGAGTGGAGAATGAAATGGGATGTCCTTCCTGCATCCAGGTGTCTTTCCCTGCCTCCCAAACAAGAACTGTTGCTACAGTAATGGGAATTTGAGCTGCCCTTCCCTGTCCCTAATGCAACTAGGCAGAGGTTGTTACCACCCTTTGGAATGAATAGTAAACTCAGCTTTATGATTGTAGTCAGAGACCCTCACAGTGGACCATATACTCATGTGCACTTAACATGAACAGTTAATTCAGACACAACTGGTGCATCTACCTAGGTAAACACAGTGCATTCACAGTGGTGGCAATGATGAATATATTTCCTACAACTGGATGTGATCCTTATTGGATCTTTGGGCTGAGACTTTCATTGGAACTCTTGACTGAGATTACTCAGGCAAGTCTTGCCTCTCGAGCTTCCATGTGCTTGTCAATCATGTGGTGTCCACAGCCCTATCTGACATTGTAGTTCTGCAAGCTTTGAGTGAAACCCATGAATTGACTTCTTTAAGACCTTCCCTGTTGATGGTGATGTTCTTCTCACTGCGTTCATTGTGACCAACACTACACTAGGGAAAGCAGGTACTGCACAGTGCCTCCCACCCACAAACATTATATCAACACAAATACTACTTCTATTGTTCCAGTGAAGAACACTAATTATAATTCTGAACCATCACACTTTTTGTTGCTTTCTACTTCTTGAAATGTGATGAAGGTAGTTGTCTAATAAAGTCTGCTTTTGGAAATCAGCATGTTAACATTCATGAATGCAATGTTTAATAAACTTGTACTATATGATCAGAAGTATGTTATGGTGTTATCTGCTGGAACTTCAGTGATGATCTGAGCTAGTCTTCATAATAAACAGGAAGGTGGGTACTAAGCGTCCCAAAATTCATACAAGTATTTAGATGCTACTATCCACATTTCTATCTCTTCTGTCCCCTATAACTCTTTTAAGAAACTTGCATAGGATAAGAAGTATACATGACATAGATCTGAAGGTACAAAAAGGAAGGTGAGAGAATTGGATCAAAGAATCATTTTAAATTTATTTTTAATTGTTTTGATTGGCAGAATATTTGTATATGTTTACCAGGAACAGAGTGATATGATTTGTGCATATATTGAGTAGTGAACAATTCAAGGTACTTAGCATATCCATGCACTTCCAATTACATCATGTCTTTATGATGACAATGAAATTCCACTTTTGTCATTATTTTGAGATGTATGGTGCATTGGGTTATTATATTTACCAAGTTTGCTCTTGCACAAGAGAACCAATTCCTCTTCAAGCAATTATACTGTTCTTTCGCCTCATTATCCTGTATCTACTCTTCTGCTCTTAACTTTCAATAGATCTGATCATTTAAATTCCACTTGAGTGGGATTGTGTGTTGCTTGTTATTCTGCATTATTTCCCTTAACAGAATGTTTTTCCTTCCTGGGGATTTACAACAAAGAAAGAACTTCACCATTCTTTTTAGGGCGGAACAGTGTTTCATTTTCATTCATCTCTCCATGGACATTCAGGTTGATTTAACATCCTGGCTGGATAGAATAGTGCTGCAAATAATCTTGGAATGCAGATGCCTTGGGACACACTGAGTTTATTCCTTTCATCTTATTTTCAGCACTGGGATTGCTGGACCCCATGGCAGCTCTAGTTTCAGCTTTTGAGAAACCTCCCTTTGGCTCCTCTCATGGCTGTAGTGATTGCCCTCCCCACCAAGAGAGCACTAGGGTTTCTCTTTCTCCACACATCTCACCAGTACATGTTCTATGCTAGATCACAGTCATTCTGAATGGGGTGAGGTGGTATCTCATTGTGTCAGTAATTGCATTTTCCTAAGGAATAACCATATTGACCATTTTTTATACATCACATGGCCATTGGTATGTCATCTAGTCGGAAATGTCTACTAAGTTCTTTAGTACTTTTGCAGTTGGGTTATTCAATATTTTTCTGTTGTGTTTTTAAATTATGTATTATGGGGTTTATTGTGGAATAATCATACAAGAATGGATTTTCTCCATATAGTAATGTCTCTTTATCTGCTCCACTTATTCACCTGTTCCACTTCCTCTACTTTGCTGGTCTTACTATCCTTTATTTATTATTTGCATAATTCATATTTAAAGATACAGAAAAGTAAAATTCTGTGTTATACATTCATGTACGTACCTAACATGGTCAATTTCACTCTACATTTCCTCCTTTGCCATTTTTCCTACTGCCTCTCCTCCCTTTCCCTACTGATTTCCCTGTTTCCATGGGATCCTCCTCACTCCCTTATTTTGCTCTATCTGTTGCATTTGAAACAACATATTCAATGCTAGAATTTCTCTCTGGCTTAATTCACTTAGCATGATATTATCCTGTTCCATCCATGTACCAGAAAATGCCATGATCTTTTGCTTTTTTATGGCCCAATAAAACACCATTGTGTGTACATACTAAATTATTTTTATCCATTCCTACATTGACTGGTACCTGGGCTGGTTCTATAAGTTGGCTATAATGAACTGTGGTGCTATAAATATTGGTATTCCTGTATCGATCTAGTATGAAGATTTTAGTTCTGTCACACATGCGCCAATGAATGGGATGATTGAGGTATATGGTGGTTCCATTCCTAGTCTTTTTAGGAATCTCAATATACTTCCAAATAATTTTCATTCCCACATAAGTATATAAGTGCACCTGTTTGCCCATATCTTCTCCAGTTTTATTTGCTTTCTTCATAATTGCCACTCTAACTGGAGTTAGATAAAATATCAATGTAGATTTGATCCACATTTCCATCATTGCTACAGGTTTTGAATACTTTACATATATATAATGTATATATATATATATATACATGTAGATAATGTATATTCTTTTGATAATAATTTAATTCCTTTAGCTATTTATTAATTAGGGTATTGTCCTGTATTAAATTTTTATACATATATTTTTAGTTGTAGGTGGACACAAATGTATATTTTATTTTTATGTGGTGCTGAGATAGAACACAGTGCCCCATGTGTGCTAGGTCTACACTCTACCACTGAGCCACAACTCCAGACCTTGTGTTAAATTTTTTGAGGTCTATATGTATTGTTGGTGTTAATTCCATGTTGGAGGAATATCTACAAAGCTATTCTCCCATTGTGGAGTCCATCTCTTCTTACTCTTAATTGTTCCTTTGCTGGGAAAAATAATTTAATTTGATGCCATCTCACTTATTGATTCTTGGTTTTATTTCTTGAGTTTAGGCGTCTTCTAAAGGAAGTTGGTATCTTAATAAATATGTTTTCTTCTAGAACTTGCAAATTTTCTGGCCTAATTTCAAGGTCATTGATTCTCTTCAGGTTGACTGTTGTGAAAGATAAAAGATATTGATGTCATTTCAAATTCTAAATATGGATATTCAGTTTTCACAGCATCATTTGTTGAAAGGGACATCACTTTTCAAACTTATTTTTTTGGTACCTTGCAGAGTATGACATGATAGTACCTATGTCTGTTTGTCTCCATGTTGTCTTTTTTATCCCATTGGTCTTCATGTGCATTTTGATACCAATACCAAGGTCTTTTTTTGGTTGATATAGCTCTGTAGTATAATTGGAAGTCAGGAATTTTGATGCCTCCCTTATTACTCTTCTTACTCTGGATTGCTCTGTCTATTCTGGGTCTCTTATTCTTCCAAATGAATTTTATGCCTGCTTTCTCTAGTTCTGTGAATAATGTGATTGGTACTTTGATGGGGATTGTATTGAATCTGTATATTGCTTTTGTCAGTAAGTTAATTTTGACAATTTTAATCCTGCCTATTCAAGAACATAGAAGGCCTTTCCATCTTCTAACCTCTTCTTAATTTTCTTTCTTCTGTGTTCTACAGTTTGTATTATAGAGGCTCTTCTCTGGTTAGATTTATTTTAAATAAATTTCATTTATTTTTCTGTGGTTACTGTGAATGTAATAATTTTTTTAGATTTTTTTCCTCAACATGTTCATTATTGGATTAAAATAGTGTGATTGATGTATGAATGTTGATACTGTTTTCTGCTACTTTACTGAATTAATTTATCTGCTCCAGAAGTCTTCTGGTGGAATTTTTCCTTTTCTCTTTTTGATTTTCTTTTGCTAAATTTAATTATTTTGGCTCATTATAAACAAATGGGGTAAAATTTATTTCTCTGGTTGTACATGAAGTATAGTCACACCATTTGTGTAATCATATTTGTACATAGGGTAATGATGTTTATCTCGATCTGTCATTTTTCCTCTTCCCTCCACCCCTCCCACCCCTCATTCCTCTATACAATCCATCCTTCCTCCATTCTTGCCTCCCACCCACCCCCGCATCATGTATCATCATCTGCTGATCAAAGAGATCATTAGGCCTTTGGTTTTTTGGGATTGGCTTATCTCACTTAGCATGATATTCTCCAACTTCATCCATTTACCTGAAAATGCCATAATTTTATTATTCTTTATGACTGAGTAATATTTCATTGTGTATATATGCCACACTTCTTTATCCATTCATCAATTGAAGGGCATCTAGCTTGGTTCCACAATCTAGTTTTTGTGACTTGAGCAACTATGAACATTGATGTGGCTGCATCACTGTAGTATGCTGATTTTAAGTCCTTTGGGTATAGGCCAAGGAGTGAAGTAGCTGGTTCAAATGGTGGTTCCATTCCAACTTTACTAAGGAATCTCAATACTGCTGTCCAGAGTGGCTGCACTAATTTGCAACCCCACCAGCAATGTATGAGTGTACCTCTTTCCTTACATCCTCGCTGACAACTACTGTTGCTTGTATTCTTGATAATTGCCATTCTAATTGGGGAGAGATGAAAGCTTATTGTAGTTTTGGTTTGCATTTCTCTTATTACTAGAGATGTTGAACATTTTTTCATATATCTGTTGTTTGTAAATCTTCTTTTTTGAAATGTCTGCTCATTTCCTTATCCCATTTGATTTTCTAAATATAGGGTCACTTCAATAGCAATACAAGAATTGAACTTATTCTCTGTTTGTTTCTCTTTAATTTCATTATTTTTCTTGATTGTCCCAAGTAGGGGTTCAACAGTAATGTTGAACAGGAGTGGTAAGACTGGACATCTTTGTCCTACTCCTCATTTTAACAGAAATTTCTTCAGTTTTTCTTCATTCATTATAATGTTGACCTTGGATTTGACATGTAAAGCCATGGCAATTTTGAGGTAAATCCCTTCTATGACTTTTGTTTTCATCTTTTTGAGACGTAAATGTTTCTGGATCTGTTGAAGGGTTCTTTTTGTTTTGTTTTGTTTTGTTTGCATCTATTGAGATGGTCACATGATTTCGGTCCTTGATAATATTTGTGTGGTTGGTTACATTTATTGATTTGTTTATGCTGAGTAAAATTGCATCCCTGGGATGAAAGTCACTTGATCATGGTGTACTATTTTCTTAATGTGTTTCTGTACTTAGTTTGCAAGGATATTTGTGTCTGTGTTCATCAGAGATATTGGTGTGTTGTTTTACTTCCTTGGTGTGTCTGTTAGAGCTTGATATCAGAGTTATATCAATTTTATAAGATCAGTTTTGGAGTGTCACTTTCCTTTCTATTACATAGAATAATTTGAGGAAAATATGCATTAATTCCTCTTTAGAGGTCTGTTCTAATTCATCTAAGAATTCATTTAGTCCTATACTTTTATTTGTTGGAGGGTTTTTAATTCCTACTTCAAACTCATGAGTTAATATTGGTCTGCTTATTTAGTCTGTATCATCATGGTGCATTCTGGGTTGTCATGGGTCTAGTAATATATTAATATTTTCTAGATTTTCCAGTTTATGTGAGTATAAATTTTCAAAATTGTTTCTAACAATCAACTGCAATTCAAAAGTGTCTCTGATGTTAACTGCTTTTCCTTTTACATTTTGATTTTGGTCTTCTATTTTGGAAGTTTAGCTAAGAATTTCTCTGTCTTGTTTATTGTTTTCAAGAACCAAGCCTGTTGCACTGATGCTTTGTATTTTAGGTCTCAGTATCAATTAATTTGGGCTCCGGTCTTAATTATTTGATGACTTCTGCTTATTTTGGAATGAGTTTGTTCTTCCGGTTTTAAGACCTGGTGGTGCATCATAAGATTTTTTAATTTGTGTTCATTTTTTTCAATGTAGGAAGTCATTGTTATGAACTTTATTATCAGATGTGCCATTTTACTGTCCCATAGATTTTGATTTGTTGTCTTTCTGTTCTCATGTATTACTAAGTTTTTAAAAAAAATTCTTTCCTGGTTTCTTCTCTGTTGTATTCCTCATTCAATTGTGTATTATTTAATATGCAAGTTTTTAAGTGTTTTATGGTTTTTCTTTTGTTAATTGATTTCCAATTTCACTGAATGAGCATCTGGTAAGATGTAAGGAATTATCACTATTTTTCTTGTATTTTCTAAGGCTTCCTTGGTATCCATATCTTTTCTATTTTAGAGAAGGTGCCACGTACCATTTACAAAAAAAAAAAAAAGTCAATTTGATTGTTCATTGGTGAAACACTATATAAAAGTGCCTTAAGTTCATTTAATTAGTAGTATTTTTTAGTTCTAAAAAGTCTTTCCTTATCATATTTCTGCATGACCAATGTATTGGTAAGAGAGACACATTTAAATACTCTGTATTATTATATTGGGTCCTATTTAATTCTTTATCTTGAGTAGTGTTTGTTTTTTGTATTTACTGCACTTATGTTTGGCAATAAATATTTTTAATTATTATATTTTCTTATTGGATAATTCACTTAACCAGTATGAAGTGACCTTTTTGTACTGACTGATTGCAGAGTTTGAAGTCACTGTCACATAAGAGAATTGGTACTTCTGATCACATTCAATGTCCATTTGCAAGGCATATATTTTCCATTGTTTCATGTTTAGCATAAGGATGCAGTTGCCTATAGGTGTTTACCTTGTGCACAAGGAATGAATGGTTCTTGTATTTCAATGCATTCTACCAGTTTTTGTCTTTTGATTGGTGAGTTCAGTCTATTTCCTTTCAGCATTATTGTGTAGAACTTATTTTTAATTCTTGCTGAGGGACCTGTCTCCTGGAAAAGGCCTACATGGTCTCCTGTCAGGATACAGACAGGCAGAACAGGCCACGTGGGGACTAGGACTCTGCAATGGCCTCATTGAAGGAGGCCAACATGGCATGTCGACAGCTTTCTCAGTCACTCCTTGATTTCTGTTTTAGAAGTAAAGGTAAATGTATTTCTTTTTTTTTAAAAAAAGTATTTTTACAGACTGCATTTTGATTCATTGTACACAAATAGGGTACAGCTTTTCATTTCTATGGTTGGACACAATATAGATTCACACCATTCATGTAATCATACATATACAGAGGGTAATACTGTCTAAGTCTACTTCTTTCCTTTCCCCACCCACTCCGACCCCATTTTCATCTACACCATCCAAAGTTCCTCCATTCTTCTCTTGCTTCTCCTGCCAGTCCCCAGCCCCTTTATTTACCATCATCCACTTATCAGAGAAAACACTTGTTCATTTTTTGGGGGCTTGGCTTATTTCACTTAGCATGATACTCTCCAACTTTATCCATTTACCAACAAATGCCATAATTTGATTCTTTATGGCTATGTAATATTCCATTGTGTATATTTGAAAGTTTGATTATCCATTCATCAATTGAAGTGCATATCTGTTGGTTCCACAATCTAGCTATTGTGAACTGAGTAGCTATGAACATTGATGTGGCTGTATCACTCTAGTATGCTGATTTTAAATCCTTTGGATATAATCTGAGGAGTAGGATAGCTGAGTCAAGTGGTGGGTCCATTCCAGGTTTTTTGAGAAATCTCCATACTCCTTTCAGAGTGGCTGCGCCAATTTGCAACTCCGCCAGCAATGTATGAGTGTGTCTTTTCCCCCATATCCATGCCAACACTTATTATTGCTTGTGTTCTTGATAATAGTCATTCTAATTGGCATTAGATAAAATCTTAGGGAAGTTTTAATTTTTATTTTTCTAATTACTAGAGATCATGACACTTTTTCATACATTTGTTGAGCAGCTGTATATCTTCTTCTGTGAAGTGTCTGTCCAGTTTCTTAGCCCATTTATTGAATGGGTTCTTTGTATTTTTGGTGTAAAGTTTTTTTTTTAAGTTCTTAGTGGATTTTGGAGATTAGTGCTCTGTCTGAATTGTGTGTGTGGAAAAGATTTTCTCCCACTGTAGGCTCTCTTTTCACATGTACATATGATATATGAAAATAACACCCTCCTCTCATATATACCTAAAAATAACAAATAAAATTTTAAAACACCTCAAATACTTTCTCACATTAAATCCCAGATAGACTCCAAGAGAATAATACTGGAAGACTTCAATACATCTCATAAAAAAGAGACAAGGAGTTCAGACACAAAATTAATAAAGACACTGTTGACCTCAGTAATACTCTTAATGAAATGAATCTAATCATTATCCATAGGATATTTTGTATCAAGAAAAAAAAGATGAGTTTACTTTCTAATCATCAGCTCATAGATCCTTTTCCAAAATATACATTTTTCAGAATATACAGAGAAGCAGTTGCCATTCAAAGTAGGGAAACAATTACATGCACAATTGGAGCTTCAAGGCAACATACTCCAACAGTGATAAAAGAAATTTAATGCATGGATAAATATAGAATATATGAATCACCTCAATATCAATCTTGATACAGTAGAGTTTTGAATATATATGTGCACTACAAAATGTAAGAATCTTAATATCTTAGAACATGTTGTTCTCAGTTACTGAACGTGATGGCATGCAAGTATAATCAAACACATTCCAGCAGTTTGCTATCATGTATGATGTATGCCTCTATTTTGTGTGGTAGGATTGGAATGCAAATCACTGTTTCTGATGTCTTAGAACAACAAAAATTATCATCTTCCAGTTCTAGACCATGTTTTCTGCATGTTGCTTTGAGCCTCTCTCCTGCCTTTGAAAGGTTTGCAGCAATCCTTGCTGTTCCTTAACTTGTACAAATCTTCCTTCACCTTCACGTGGTGCTCAAAGTATGCCCATGTTTCTGTGAAAGTTTTCCTGTTTCAGTCTTGCCGGGGTCCAGCCCTAGCAGGAGTTTATGGGTTCCATACAGGTAAACGGGGTGCGGGGAGACATCATCAGCAATGGATGGAGAATGAAAGACACAGACTCTAGTTCTGGTGCAATCAATCCCACTTTATTCTGGGGAAGGCTGGGTTTATATACATTTTTCTTCAGGCTATGATGATAGGCTTATGATTAATAAAATCAAAGAAGTTTCCAAAGCATATGCAGAAATTGTTTTTACCAAAAGATTATGAGAAAACAGTAACCTTACAGATTATCCTTACTAAATCACAATTATTTTAAAAATATCTAACTACGTCAATGAGCTAATACAATGTTTATTTCCTTAATATCTAAACTCTATATGACCTAAGACTATTCTTACTATTTTTGCAGTAAAGCGATAGACAATAATCTCACGTGACCATTTCTACTAGGTCCATCTGGTTAATATCTAAATTGCTGAATTAAAGGTTACAGGAAGGCAGCGGTCCCAATGGTTATTATGTACCAACATTTATTATAGGGGTGACATATTCTTTGTAGGAAAGAAGGAATGTTGTGAAACCTTATTCTTTTACCTTACCACCACACATAAACAAAACCATCATCTGAATTAAACCACCCTGTAGGAGATGGGGGAGATCTATATCTACCTTCTCTAAGGGCTTGCCTTTAGGGGGGTACCAGGGCTTGCCATTGATAAAATAAGCTAGTCCATATCTAGTAGCTACTGTGGGAGATGCTTTGTGTTTAGAACTTGGGGAAACATTGTTATCTATAAGTTTCTGTGCCCCAACAGGTTCTGGCTGTGCCAGTAAATGCAGTGTTTGATTTTTAACATAATAAGAACAATTCTTCTGTAGTGAGGTTAACATCACAGGGTTTCAACATGTGTTTTTGTCTCCATGATGTTTTTCTGGAAATTTGTAGAATTATTCCCATCACCTCTAGCAAGATCCTCAGACTGAAGTGAGTAATATATTATTAGGAAAACTCCACAGAATAACATCCAAGCTAGGGAGGCATACATCTGGCTACAGTCCTTTTAGGATGAGTCTCTGCAATCACCCTTGAGTGGAACTCTGTCAAGCACTGCAAGGAGAGCCAGGTGCCCCCGCATAGTCTTTTGAATTGACCAATAATAATTGTGTAAATTTTTATGGTACAATGTGACATTTGGATTTATGTAGCCATTTCAGAACCCTACTTCAGGATCATCTCACACAACTAATTTCTTCTACAATGACCTCATTTCTACCTGAGGTCAAATTTACTGTATTTAGATTAAGATTTTTATGTCCTAATTTTTTGAGACTCATATCAACTGATATTTTATAATTGCCTATGCAGTGAAATAAGTTTGTAAATGAAAATGTAAAAGAAAAGCCCGAGGAACTCTGAAATTTAAAGTCCATAAGTGAACAACCCATAGGAGAACACTACCTTCTGCTTCCTTGGACATTGTTTTCTTCTTCTCTTCTACCCCAATCTCCCCTCTATGCCCTATTTTCCACAGAATGCTTCTCTTCCTTCTCTCACTTTCATCCCTTTTTGCTTGTCTGATTTCTCTGTCCTTTTGAATGATGCTGAAGTGGCACAAAGTCAGCAGAAAATAATGCTACATTTTCATGATTTAACAAAAATTAACTTAAAGTAAATATAACATGATTTAGCAAATCAAAATTCATACTATAAACTAAGTTAAAAAGGTAAAGATTTTAGATATAAAGTCTAATTAGAGAAAGAGAATATTCTACTAGTGATTTCAAGGTGTTCTTTGCTCCTTCCAAGAAATCTTCCTGGGCATCTGCTGCAATCCTTCCACATAGCACTCTTCTCACCTTGGGTATTCAAGTCCTTTTCTACAGAAGAACCCTGAGAACGTTCTACCTCTCCCTTCTCAGCAAACACTTCTAGAAAATGCAGTAAGTTCTGGAAAATATCCACTTCAGAAAGGAAGAGAGCTGCTCCAGACACAGAGAGGGACAGGGATATCTTGGAATCTTAGGCATTGTTTTCCAGAGAAAGGAGTCTGAAGATTGGGCCTTGGGAATGGAGGAAACACAGATATGTGGAGCACACTGGGACAAAGGGTACAAAAGACAAGATACATTTGTTCAGGCAACTATGATTTATTCTAATTTTAAATTTCCAAGTGAAAAGAAAAATTTCCATCAATTTATGAAGGAAAATTATTCATATATAGTGCCTTGTCACACCACGATGAAATCTTGCCAAAAATCAACAACAAAATTCTAACAAAATTCTAAGAACTTGATACTTAGAAAAATTTTAAATGCCCTTATAGAATAAGCAACCAGCAATATTAGCAAAAACAAAGACAAGATACATTAAATTAGAATTAGAGTTCTTCCATATAGGAAAGGGCTCAAGGTCCCTCCTGGAATTTCACTTTCAAGTATTTAAGGTGAAAATTCAGCAGAATTTTGGACACTTGCATGTTCAGGTTATCATGTTTTAGTCATTAAAGTGTGCTTTCCATATTCTGTGCCCTAAAAAATGTTGCACAGAGGGACATTTCAGAGATATGCTCTGCTGAAGCTCCAAGACATACCCCTGGGAACACTCTAATCACTGATTAGTAGAGGAGATGTACTCAGTTTCTGAATGAAAATCTCTGAGAAGAATCAGGGAGGGGAGGGATAGCCATGAGCTCCTTTAAGTCAATTCAGAAAGAGGAAAGTTTAGGTAACATGGTGGAGGGTGAGCAGATCCTTTACATTTTTGGGGAATTATGAGAGTTTGAATTCAACAACTGCTCAACACAGTGAAACACAGAGAGTTTCCCCATTGAAATGGATTGAATGCATTCCTTCCACAGTAAAAACAGCAGATTCTGGATACACTGTTGTCAAATCTAAAGGAAAGAAATGGGAAGACAGTGGGAAAACTTGAAAATTTTTAGGACAATAGCAGTCAACAGAGAGGAGCTGGGATTTGAAGACAAATCAAATACATTTGGATAATGAATGAGAGAAAATAGAAACATACAAAGATGCCAAACAGAACAAGAATTCTGTGCATTGTTTTGGTCTCAGGGAAGGATGTCAAGGAAAGGTTGATTGTATGCATTTGTTGGACACACTGCTTGTGTCTGGTTGGGGTGAAAACCATGAAGCACTTACCCCGAGCATGGAGCCCCATGCACATAACATCAGTAATGGAAAGCAATGCTATCCTTACTGAATAGAAGAACTTTCTAATCATCTGGAGAAGAATAACATACAGTTTATTTGCATTGGAATATGTGTTTTCTTTCTGTCAACCAGGTCACCACAAAAAAAAAGATTAAACAGCAAGTCCATACCCAGCAGAGGACAGCGAAGAAGCTCTTGTATCTGGGAGATTTGAAATCAATCTGCCACCTGGAGTCCCTGAGCCTGAGTGGCATGTCCTGGAAGACACTCTAGAGCCAGATACTGTCATGGACACACTGCTGCCCACACAGTTGGGAAACATGCAATTAGAATAAAGGACTGACAGCATCATCTCCTCTGGCTTGTTTCTCTGTGTGACAAGCATGCCAAGGACTGTGGCATGAGGAGCAGCTGTCTGTACACAGCAAGTGCTTGCTCTGTTCCCTAGCACACATGAGAGATAGCAGTGTTGACAAGATAATGTTTGTCTGCACCTTGCAGACTGACTCTGTCATCCTTTCTGAAATTTGCCTCATTTCTTGGGAAAACACACATTGGGGATATGGTGTTTTGTAGTCCAACCTTTCTTTTCTTTTTTTTTATTGTAAACAAATGGAATACATGTTGTTTATCTGTATGTACATGGAGTAAAGGCATACCATTTGTATAATCATAAATTTATATAGGGTTATGTTGTTTGATTCATTCTGTTATTTTTTCCCTTCCCCCTGCCATCCCTCTCACCCCTCTCCACCCCTCTCCTCTTTCTTTAAGTATGAAAAATGAGTAAGAGGGAAAGTCATGTTCAGAAATTCCTATTTTGGATCTTAAGTAATTCCATCTGCAAACTCTTACGTCTAGATGGAGATATAAGATGGTGGACTAGACGAAGGCTGTGTTCCATGTTGCTCTGTAACTCGGGTTTCAAGCAGAGGATATGTGTTTTTGGTGAGGCAGTTTTTGCTGCTTATTGATCTCCTGATGTTACCCCATTTGTCTCCTGCAATCACATGCAGTCTGTCAACATAGCAACACTTTTTGAGTGCAGATTGCTCACTGTCAGTCACATATCACTGCCTGACTCTTGCCTTTCCAACGCCTGCCTTTCACCTACCCATCACCCACCACCCAAGGTTCACCTCCTGAACATATGATAGTAGTCAGCTAACTGATCACAAACAGCCAGTGGTGCATAAACTGCCTGCTGTTGCCTGGAAGTTCACTGTCACAATGCCTCCAGGTTTGGTTACACATGGGTACCACTATTTTGAGAAAACAGTCAGACCCCATAGGACCCCTGGCTGGACTGACTGAGTCCCATCTCCAGAATCCCTCAGCCCGACACATCACTCCCTGTCTCTGGGGCCCTCACATCAACTGAATGTTCCCCACCACCAGGACCCCCAGACCAACTGATTGCACCTTGCCTCCAGGATCCTGCCACAAGATGAACCACACCCCACCTCCAGAACCCCTGCCCAACCAACTGCACTCTGTCTCCACAACCTCCAGTTGACCATGCCCACACCCCAAGTTGCAGCTCCCCATTTGACAAAACATTTAGAAGCCAGAGTGGCCATCTTGGATAATCCTGGAAGCCATAGCTCTGTTCTTTAGGTGGAGCAAATCCCATCCTGAGACTCCAGCAGGAGACTTGAAGTTCATTGTCATGTACCTCTCATACATCAGGCTACTGAAGATTGGGAGGTTTGAATACTATATGACTGTTATAGTGTAGATTTTCTTTTTTTATCCTTATTAAAATTTTTTAAGTTTCTATTTCTTTACTTTTCTCGCTCTTTTTTTTTTACCTGTTCCTTCAGATTCTCTTTCTCCCTTTTCCCATGCTAACAACCAACTACTTTTGATTACACTCTCACACTTTCTATTATCTAGAATTTCTATATATTCTTTTCTTATTCCATTAACAGCTACATCCTACACACCTCTGCATCCTCTTTGTCCTCCATCAGAAACTGCAGGCCTTATTGCAAATCTAGATGTTATACTGAAGATAATAACTGAACTCATTTCATTTATTATGACAATATTGTTAATGTCTTCATAGGGGCTACTTGGTTTAAGATTGCATTAGGTACTGGGTACAGCTAATATTGATCTCTCCCTTAAAGAAAATATTTTGGAAACATATGGGATCAATACAAGCCTATATGGGGGAAACTGCAATACCCCAGATCTGCACTGCACTGTGAAGAAACACGGGAAGAAAATGATCCAAAAGATCTAGATTTTGTATTAATAGGATCCAGTGACAGAATGGTAGAAGAAACGTCAGAAAAGGACTTCAGAGTACTCATGATTAAGATGATTTGTGAAGCAAAATATGAGATAAGAAAGCAAATGCAGGCAAAGAATGATCATACCAATAAGCAGTTGAAAGAGCAACTGCAGGAAGCAAAAGATCATCTCAACAAAGGGATAGAGATTCTCAATGAACCAAACCAAACAGAAACCCTTGACATGAAGGAATAATACACCAAATAAAAAACTCAATGGAAAGCATCACCAACAGACTAGACCACTTGGAAGACAAAACCTCAGACAATGAAGAAAAAATATTTAATTCTTAAAATAAAGTTGCCCAAACAGAGAAGATGGTAAGAAATCATGAACAGAATCTCCAAGAACTATGGGACATCATGAAAAGACCAAATTTAGGAATTATTGGGATTGAGGAAGGCACAGAGATACAAACCAAAGGAATGAACAACCTATTCAATGAAATAATATCAGAATATTTCCCAAACCTTAAGATTGAAACGTAAAAACAAATACAAGAGACTTACAGAACACCAAATGCACAAAGTCACAACACATCCACACCAAGGTACATTATAATGAAAATGCCTAACATACAAAATAAAGATATTATTTTGAAGACTGTGAGAGAAAAGCAACAGATTACAAATAGGGGGAAACCAATATGGATATCAGCAGATTTCTCATCCCAGACTCTAAAAGCTAGAAGGGCCTGGAACAACATATTTCAAGCTCTGAAAGAACATGGTTGCCAACTACGAATCCTATATCCAGCAAAACTAACCTTCAGATTTGAAGATGAAGGAAAAGCTTTCCATGATAAACAAAAGTTAAAGAATTTACAAACAGAAAGCTTGCAGTAGAGCATATTCTCAACAAAATATTCCATGAGGAAGAAATGAAAAACAACAATATAGGTCAGCATAGGGAGGAACTACCTTAAAGAAAAATCCATTCAAAATAGAAACCAAGACAAGTTAAAAACCAAAAATAAGCCCAAATGAAGAGGAATACAAATCATATCTCAATAATAACCCTGCATGTTAATGGCCTAAACTCATCAATCAAAAGATATAGGCTGGCAGAATGGATTAAAAAGAAAGGCCCAACAATATGCTGCCTGCAAGAGACTCATCTCATAGAAAAAGACATCCACAAACTAAGGGTGAAAGGATGGGATAAAAACTACCAGGCACATAGACTCAGAAAAAAAGTGTGGGTTTCCATCCTTATTTCAAATAAAGTGGACTTCAAGCCAAAGTTAGTCAGAAGGGATAAAAAGGACATTTCATACTGCTTAAGGGAGCCATAAATCAGGAAGACATAACAATCATAAATATTTATGCCCCAAACAATGGTGCATCCATATACATCAAACAAATCCTTCTCAATTCTATGAATCAAATGAACCACAATACAATAATTCTGGGTGACTTTAACACATCGCTGTCACCAATGGATAGGTCTTCCAAACAACAACTAAACAAAGAATCCAGAGGACTCAATAACACAATCAATACTTAACAGACATAGAATATTCCATCCATTGATGAGCGAATTCACTTTCTTCTCAGTAGCACATGGAACTTTCTTGAAAATAGACCATATGTTATGCCACAAAGCAGCCCTTAGTAAATGCAAAAAAAAAAAAAAAAAAAAAAAAAAAAAAAAAAAAAAAAAAAACAGATAAAACCTTGTGTTCTATCAGATCATAATGGAATGAAATTAGAAATCAATGACAAAATTAAAAACAGAAATTAATTCAACACATGGAGACTAAATAATAAGCTATGTAATGAAACATGGATACCAGGAAACATCAGGGAGGAGATAAAGAAATTTAGAGGTAAATGAGAATGATGATACAACATATCAAAATCTTTGTGACACTGTGAAAACAGTACTAATAGGAAAATTTGTTGTATGGAGCGCATTCAAGAAAAGAATAAAAAGTCAACAACAAAATGACCTAACATTACAGCTTAAAGCACTAGAAAAAGAAGAACAGAATAAAACCAAAAGTAGTAGAAGACAGGAAATAATTAAAATCAGAGCTGAAATCAATGAAATTGAAACAAAAGAAACAATTCAATAATTCACAAAACAAAATGTTGGTTCTTTTAAAAAGTAAACAAAATAGACAAACCCTTAGCCACACTAACAAAGAGGAGAGAGAAAACTCAAATTACTAGAATTCATGATGAAAAAGGAAATACCAAGACAGAAACCATTAAAATACATAACATAATGAGAAGCTATTCTGAAAATCTATATTTCAACAAAATAGAAAATACCAAAGACATTGACATATTTCTAGAGACATATGATCCTCCCAAAGTGAACCATGAGGACATACACAATTTAAACATATCAATTTTAAGTAATGAAATAGAAAAAGCCATCAAAAGCCTACCAAGCAAGAAAAGCCCAGGACCAGATGGATTCTCAGACAAGTTCTACAAAACCTTCAAAGAACTCATTCCAATACTTCACAACGTATTCCAGGAAATAGAAAGGAGGGAACCCTTCCAAACTCATTCTATGAAGCTAGAGTCACTCTTATACACAAACCAAACAAAGACACATCAAGGAAAGAAAATTTTAGATCAATATCTCTGATAAATATAGATGCAGAAATCCTTAACAAATCTTGGCAAATTGCATACAAAAACATATAAAGAACATTGTGCACCACGATCAAGAGGGGTTCATACCAGGAATGCAAGGTTGGTTCATCATCTGTAAATCAATAAATGTAATCCATCATGTCAATAGACTTAAGGATAAGAATCTTAAGGTTACTTCAATTGATGCAGAAAAAGCATTCCACAAAATGCAACACCCCTTCATGCTCAAAACACTAGAAAAAATAGGGATAACTGTAAAAATAGGAACATACCTGAACATTGTAAAGGCTATTTATGCTAAACTCATGGCTAACATCTTTCTTAAGGGAGAAAAACTGAAAGTATTCCCTTTAAAAATGGGAACAAGACAGGGATGCCCTCTTTCACCACTTCTATTCAACATCATCCTTGAAATACTAGCCAGAGCAATTAGAAAGTCTAAAGAAATTAAAGGGATACAAATAGGAAAAGAGGAAATTAAGCTGTCACTATTTGTTGATGACAAGATTCTCTACTTAGAGGATGAAAAAACTACTCCAGAAAACTTCTAGACCTCATAAATGAATTCAGCAAACTAGCAGGTTATGAAATCAACATGCATAAATCTAAAACTTTTTTGTTTTTTTAAAAAATTTACTTTTATTGTAAACAAATGGGATACATATTGTTTCTCTGTACATGAAGTAAAGGCATACAATTTGTGTAATCATTCATTTACGTAGGGTAATAGTGTTTGATTCATTCTGCTTTATTTTCCTTCCCCCCACCCCCATCCCTCTTTTCCCTCTAAGCAGTCCCTCCTTCACCCCTTCTTGCCCCCTCCCACACCCCATTATGTATCGTCATCCGTTTACCAGCGAGATCATTTGTCCTTTGGTTTTTAGAGATTGGCTTATATCACTTAGCATGATATTTCCCAATTTCATCCATTTGCCTGTGAATGTCATAATTTTATTATTCTTTATGGCTGAGTAATATTCAATTATGCATATATACCACAGTTTCTTTATCCATTCATCAATTAAAGGGTAGCTAAGTTGGTTTCACAATCTGGCTATTATGAATTGAGCAGCTATAAACATTGATTTGGCTGCATCACTGTAGTATGCTGATTTTAAGTCCTTTAGGTATAGACCAAGGAGTGGGATAGCTTGGTCTAATGGTGGTTCCATTCCAAGTTTTCTTAGGAATCTCCACACTGCTTTCCAGAGTGGCTGTACTAATTTGCAACCCCCACCAGCAATGTGTGAGTGTACTTTTTTCCTACATCCTCGCCTACACCTATTGTTGCTTGTATTCTTGATAATCACCATTCTAATTGGGGTGAGATGGAATCTTAAGGTAGTTTTGATTTGCATTTCTCTTATTACTAGAGATGTTGAACATTTTTTCATGTATCTGTTGATTGCTTGTAGATCTTCTTTGCTGGGGTCCAGCCCCAGCAGGAGTCCATGGGTTCCACACTGGTAAGGGGGCGTGGGGAGACAGCGTCGGCGATGGATGGAGAATGAAAGACACAGACTCTAATTCTGGAGCAATCATTCCCACTTTATTCTGGGTATAGCTGGGTTTATACATTTTTCTTCAGGCTTTGATGACAGGCTTGTGACTAATAAAATCTAAGAAGTTTCCAAAGCATAGGCAGAAATTATTTTTACCGAAAGATTATGAGAAAACAGTAACCTTACAGATTATCCTTACTTAATCACCAGGGCTTGCCATTGATAAAATAAGCTGGTCCATATCTAGTAGCTACTGTGGGAGGTGTTTTGTGCTTAGAACTTGGGGAAACATTGTTATCTTAAGTTTCTGTGCCCCAACAGGTTCTGTCTGTGCCAGTAAATGCAGTGTTTGGTTTTTAACATAATAAAAACATTCTGCTGTAGTGAGGTTAATCATCACAGGGTTTCAACATGTGTTTTGTCTCCATGATGTTTTTCTGGAAATTTGTAGAATTATTCCCATCACCTCTAGCAAGATCCCCAGACTGAAGTGAGTAATATATTATTAGGAAAACTCCAAGCTAGAGAGGCATACATCTGGTGTGCAATCCTTTTAGGATGAGTCTTTGCAATCATCCTTCAATGGAACTCTGTCAAGCACTGTAAGGAGAGCCAGGTGCCCCCACACTTCTTCTGTGAAGTGTCTGTTCATTTCCTTAGCCCATTTGTTGATAAAATATTTTTATACATAAGCAATGAAACATCTGAAAATGAAATGAGTAAAACAACTCCATTCACAATAGCCTCAAAAAAAAAAAAAACTTGGGAATCAATCTAACCAAAGAGGCAAAAGAGCAAAAGATCTCTACAATGAAAACTACAAAACATTGAAGAAAGAAAATGAGGAAGACCTTAGAAGATGGAAAGATCTCCCAGTTCTTGGATAGGCAGAATTAATATTATCAAGATGGCCATACTTCCAAATACAGGTTTAACACAATTCCAATTAAAAGTCCTGTGACATTTCTCATAGAAACATAAAGAGCAATCATGAAATTCATCTGGAAGAGCACAAGACCCAGAATAGCCAAAGCAATCCTGGGCAGGAAAAGTGATGCAGGAGTTATCACTATACCACAACTTAAACTCTATTATAGAGCAATAGTAACAAATACAGCAAAATACTGGCACCAAAATAGACAGGTGGATCAATGGTTTAAGATAGAAGACACATAGACATACCCACATAAGTACAGTAACCTCCTACTAGACAAGGGTGCCAAAAACTTACAATGGAGAAAAGATAGTCTCTTCAACTAACGGTGCTAGGAAAACTGGAAGTCCATGTGTAGTAAGATGAAATTAAACCCCTATCTCTCAGCCTGTGCTAAACCCAACTCAAAATGGATAAAGTATCTAGGAATTAGACCTGAGACTCTTCACCAAATAGAAGAAAAAAATAGGCCTGAATCTCTATCATGTTGGCTTAGGACCAGACTTCCTTAACAAGACCCCCATAGCACAAGAAATAAATGCAAGAATCAATAAATGGGATAGATTCAAAATAAAAAGATTTTTCTCAGCACAGGAAAATATCAATAATGTGAAAAGAAAGCCTACAGAATGGGAGAAAATATTTTCCACACACACTTCAGACAGAGCAATCATCTCCAAAGTTTATAAAGAACTTAAAAAATTTTACACCCAAAATACAAAGAACCCAATCAATAAATTGGCAAAGGAAATGGGCAGACACTTCACAGAAGAAGATATACAAGAGATCAACAAATATATGAAACAGTACTCATCATCCCTAGTAATTTCAGAAATGTAAAACCACCCTAAGATTTCATCTAACTCTAATTAGAATGGCTGTTATCAAGAACACAAGCAATAATAAGTGTTGGTGTGGATGTGGGGAAAAGGGCACACTCATACATTGCTGGTGGAGTTGCAAATTGGTACATCCACTCTGGAAAACAATGTGGAGATTCCTCAGAAATCTTGAAATCGACCCACAATTTGACCCAGCTATCCCACTTCTTGGTTTATACCCAAAGGACTTAAAATGAGCATACTACAGAGATACAGCCACATCAATGTTTATAGCATCTCAATTCACAATTGCTAGATTGTGGAACCAACTTAGATGTCCTTTAATTGATGAATGAATAAAGACAGTGTGGTATATATACACAATGGTATATTACTCAGCCATAAAGAAGAATAAAATTATGGCATTTGCTGCAAATGGATGAAGTCGGAAAATATCATACTAAGTGAAATAGGCCAAGCCCAAAAAACCAAAGGCCAAATATTTTCTCTGATAAGTTCATGATAACATACAATGATGGTGGGTGGTGGGGGGAAGAGAAGAATGAAAGAACTTTGGATGGTGTAGAGGAAAAAGGGATGGGAGAGGGTGGGGATGGAAAAACAGTAGAATAAAACAGACAGTATTATCCTATGAATATGTATTATTACATGAATGGTGTGAATCTACATAATTTACAACCATAGAAATGAAATGTTGTGCCCCATTTGTGTATAATGAATCCAAATGTGTCTGTAAATATATAAAATATTTTAATAAAATAACAAAAGAAATTCCTACTTGGACATATCATTCAGAGTGGAATGATTAAATTACCTCTATCAAATGTATTGAAAGTTGCACTAAACTTAATGAGATAAACAAATTGTGAACTTTTTTATGATTTCTATACAGCAGATACACTCTCTGTGAAAGTATTAATTATGGTCTTGAGGATTATAAAGAACAGATTAATTACTGCTGGAAAACATTCCAAGAGTATTCATCAGTGAGAATTTTATTAAACTACAAAAGAAGCATCTAGAGATTGGGGTAGTGTCTCAGACCTCCAGGCACAATCTACACTGGTGATTCTGTGACTTCAATTCCCCAGGAGCTACAAATATCACCTTGCCTGTGGACTCAATGGTAGGGCACCATTAGGGACTTAGGAGTAGTGTTGACAGCAAAACAAACCAACTTTCTCTGACTTACAAATTGCACAGCTATGGGAAGTTCCTGGTGAACATTCCCATGATGGAGTTTGTGTGTGTGGCTTTTTCTTTCCTTAACACCTAGAGGCAGATGGGATCTCACAGGGTGGAAGCAGGATAGGCTGAGTGAGCACAGGAGTGGGAATTGTAGTGCTGATTGAGTGTACGACCCCACATTGGATATCAATTAGAAGTTCACTGTCCCCATGTACTGTCATTTATTCTCAGGCTACTCAGTGGTGTAATAAGAAAATGACATGGGGAGACAATGAAAGGGTGGAGAAGACTTGGGATGTGCATTTCAGGAGGATAAGGGTGAAATAATAAATGTGATGTCCTGAGCTAATAATGAAAGTAAAAAAATAAGTACAAATGATTTATTTTAATACCATGTAAATTGATAGAAATATTTCATCAAAGAGACATAAAAATTCTGTTTTAAAAATATTGCACATGAAAACATGACATTTATCAAATAAGTTACTCAGATAAACAGAATTGTGTGCTATGGTGTTTTGGTCATATTCTGCTCATATATATATATATATATATATATATATAATATAATATAACAGGACAAGAGGCATAGTTCAGTGGTAATTTGTCTGTTAATATGCAGAACATGAGGTCTTTTTTTCCAGCACCCAAGCCAATAATTGAGTGTTTCTGGTATGTGGATTAGTGGAAGAGCACAGAGTCAGCATTTCTGAGACAATGTGTTCAATAAACCCACAATACCACCAAAAATACTGCTACCTATTTAAAACTGATCAAAGAATAATGCTTACAAATGATTACTATTATCTTGCAAATATTGACAAATGTTTGATAAAGATCTCATATTCTTTGGAATTTGAAATTAGTGGTGACAGTATTAGCAACTATTGGCACCATAAAGAAATATTGAAAGATGAAGTGAATCTTATGCCATGACTACAGTAGTTATTGCTGCTTGGAATTGCACCAATATAATTAATGACTTTATGAGGATAAGCTCAAACAATAAAGAGCAAACTGAAATGGCAGAACTCCACTGAATCACAGGTAACAGTGATAAAAAAGCAATGAGGTCCTAGTGGCTGTTTATTCAATTGGACAATGAAATATGTCTTATTATCCATGCTAACTCATCTACAGAGAAATAGCAGACTTCCTGCTGAAGCCATGTGAAGAATTAAGAAAACCTCTATCTTCTAAATTATTTGGTCCTTTGCTGGAAACATTATTAATGGAAACAAATCATATATAAATAAATGGGTAGAATTATTTGTTCTTATAGAACCTTTTGATGCACACACAGAGTCAAAGAAATGAATGGGATGAATTATTACAAAGATAAAATACAATAATCTAATAGAGTATTAAATAAGCACACTGTAGCTATGTTTACATTTTCTTTACAATTCACACATTTCAAGTTATATTTTATATTTATCCTTTATTAGTGCATTATAGTTATACGAAATGGTTAATTTTAACAAATCCTACATGCATGGAATATGATTGGCACCATTTCACTCCACAGTACTTCTCTTTCCCTCCCTTTCCCCTCTTTCTGTCTCCCTTCCTCTACTCTACTGATCTTTAATTCATTTATTTAGTGTTTCTTAACTGGTGCTCTATAAAGTTGGAATTCACTTAAAAGTTAACAAAGCAAATTTATTTCCGGGCTCACAGTTGCAGAGGTTTCAGTACATAGACAGCTGGCTCCATTATTTTGGCCATGAGGTGAGGATTCTTTGGGGCATGAGGTGAGGTAGAACATCATGTGGAAGTGTGTTGGGAAGGAAAGAAACTGGGAACAGGGCACTGAGGAAGGAGGAAGAGGGGGATGCATGGGAAACAGGGAAAGAGGTGGGGAGGGGAGGGAAATAAAAAGGGAGGAGAGAGAGAGAGAGAGAGAGAGAGAGAGAGAGAGAGAGAGAGAGAGAGAGATAGAGAGAGAGAGAGAGAGAGAGAGAGAGAGAGAGAGAGAGAGAGAGAGAGAGAGAGAGAGAGAGAGAAATGACACTCCCTGCAGGGATAAAATATATATTCCAAAGGCAAACCACCAATGACCCACCACCTCCAGTTACAACTTCCCTAACTTCAGTCACCACTTATTTAATCCCATCAGAGGATTAATTCGCTGACTGGGTTAAGACTCTCATAATGCAATCATTTCTCTTCCACACCTTACATGTCTCACACATGAGCTTTTGGATGGATACCTCACATTTAAACAGTAAGAGTGGCCTTCTTGCTCTGTCTTCATACCTCAAGAGGGGGAGATCTTCAGTGTCTCTGGTTTAAGAGAAATAATCCCATCACAACCGCCCCAATATACGACTTCAGTTAGCATAAGTTACCTTCTGTGCCTCCATCTCAAATACCACCATATGAATATTGAGTACAAATACATGCAGCCCATAACATATAGAAAATAAATTATATTTATGTAGTTATTAAAGTTTTAGTTTGGGAAGAACAAGGTCAATGTTTTGGCCCATGCATTTCTTAAGTGCTCTGTTCCTCAGTTGGTATGGCAGCCACATATTTATGAGTACATTATATTTATGATTGTATTATAATGAGAATTTTCTGAAGACTTAAAAAATATGAAAGAGACATAATAATTGTATCTATATGGGGTGCAGTGTGATGTTTCAATACACATATATGATATCAGAGTGATAGGTATATCTGTCACATAACACATTGATAATTTCTCTGTGTTGGAAACATTAAAAATACTCCCAATAGCTGCCTTGGATTACACAACTAAATGATGTCAGTCATAGTTACTGTACTGTGCTATTGCACACTAGAAGATATATATGAGTATGTGTGTGTTTGTGTGTTTCATACTGTGGATTAAACCCAGGAGCACTTAATCATTGAGCCACATCCCCTGCCCTACTTTAAAATTCTTATTATTGAGACAAAGTCTCGCTAAATTACTAAGGCTGGTGTGAACTTGTGTATCTCCTGCTCAGCCTCCCAAGCCACTAGGTAGAAGTTATCTTGTACAACTGCACAGCTATACCTGTTATCCTTCCTCTCTTTTCCAATCTCTCACTTTTCCATGCCTCAGGTAATCAGTCTTCAACCCATAATTTAAACTGGCACATAGGAGAACGTGCACTATTCATCTTTTTGTACCTACGTTTTCACTTAATGCCCTCCAGTTTCTCTATGCTGCAAAAATCACAAACATTTCAATCTTTTAATGGCTTAACAATATTCAGATGAGGGTATACGACCTCATTCTCTTTACACAGTCATCCAACCATGTATACCACAGTTTTTCTTGCTCTTCCCTCTG
Source organism: Sciurus vulgaris (assembly GCF_902686455.1). Classification (NCBI taxonomy): domain Eukaryota; kingdom Metazoa; phylum Chordata; class Mammalia; order Rodentia; family Sciuridae; genus Sciurus; species Sciurus vulgaris. The sequence continues at coordinate 69,743,968 of NC_136478.1, read as the reverse complement.
TGCTCTGTCTGTGTTCAGGGATTAAGGAAAGGAAACTCCCCAGACACTACCAAGTCTCTTTGGAGATGCCAGCTAGCAACTAGGAGTTTGTTTTGGTATTTGCAACAGGGCAAAATTTTTCTGATGATCTCAGCTTCCCCAGCTTCACTGTCATTGCTGTGACAGGTGACATGATCATTGCAGCTCTGCAGGGAAGTGAGGTCACAGAATCACAAAGCCATATCTTGTGGTCTGGCTGCCTCCACCCACACTGCACTGCCTTTCAGGACTACTGGACTGTGTTCACCAGTAAGAAGGATGGAGGAAGATAAGGATGTTATTTTTGAGTCTGACAATGTGTGAGGGAAGGTGTCATGAGTAAGTGGTTGTGTCAGATAAAGGGGATCTTAGAATTTGGACATGATCAAGTTCTAAAGCCACTCACAGGGCATAGACATTCCTGAGGACTAAGCTGAGCTAGTGTAGGGAGTTGAGAGTAGCAGATCCCTCACCAATGCCTGATGCCCCCAATGGAAGGTAGTGTCGTCATCAATGATAAAGACTTTTGTTGTTAATCCATGTGACACTGAAACCTGAGTGTCAAGGTGCTTAAGGAATGCAATTCTGAAATCAGTCTGCTGTTCAACCTGCTTTAGATACAATTTTGAGGGTAACTAGAAGTGTACTTATATAACTTTCATGCTTATAATATGCAGTAGGATGAGCCTGCAAGAACTGTCTGGTCCTGTGCAGATTCTGTGCACTGAATTTTGCTGGTTGTAACAGAAATGTCTCCTCAACTCTGTTGTAGGACATGTTGAATGGACAGCATTCAACAGCAGCTGCATGTGTACAGGGGACTTGAGGTGTTGTTGGTGATGGTGAGTTTGTTTTCATTACTGGCATTTAGGAGGCAGCATGGAAGGAACAGGTGACTTATGATAATCAGTGTCCCATGGCAGTTATGAGACTTTGATGTATCTTGTTATGAGTTTCCCTGCTTTTGAAATTGTAATATCACATTATCACATCTCCAAATGAATAAGTTCATGAGCTTGTAGGTGTGTCAATTAAATTGACACTTTCTCCAATTTATGAATGTATAAGAACATCCCATTTTATCAAACACATGTGATCTGTCATTTGAAAATAAATGTATACCCCAAGTGTACAGTTTTAATATGTTAAATGCATGATTCAATGCCTTGGAAATCTCCCACAGTTTTCTTGCATACGTATGCCCCCATGTCTCACTACATGAACAGTTGTTTTATTTAAAATATATGTTAATTAATGCCTGTAAGAAGAAAACATGGAAAGCTGAATTTCTTCCCTACTCACTCATGTCCTAGTGTTTCATGTGTTGCAGTGAAGTGTGTGCTGGCAGAAGCTTAATAAATTCTGTGGTGGATGTCAAGTTTTGCATGTTTTTTCATATGTGGATGCTACAGAGAAAAATGAAAAAGAAAAAGAAAGATGTGTGTTTGAGGGGTTGTCTCATGAAAATCAAAGGGAAATTAGTAGAGTAGAGGAAAGCCAACAGAGGAGGGAGAAGTGAGAGAAAGAGAAAATGCTGGGGAATGATATTGGCCAAATTATATGGCTATATAATATGCACGTGTCAATATGTGACAACAAATTCCATGATTATGTCCAACTATAATAAAAACATGTAAACCAATAAAAATATGGAAAAAGTATAAAAAACAAAATAAATCATGATTTTTATGTAATAAAAGGAACTGAGCTTTTTTTATTTTTTGGTAATTCTGATTTGTGGATAATCTCATCTTCATTAAAGCCATCCTAATTCTGGTGCAGATTCCTCTAAATTCATAGTGCAGTCAGTTCCTATGACTTTTAACATGATCCCTTAAAATTTATTTATAACTGATATTGGCTGGTGGAATTATTACTTCTGCATGAGTGGAAACTATCTAAAAATTATAAAATTCCTGTTGTCTGATGCAAAACATAATGACAAGTTGTTAAGTAGCAGTTAAATATCTGGGGCAGAGGAATGACTCAGTTCACTAACCTTGATAGTGGGGCAATGTGGGTTAAATGCAGTGATTGGAATCAGCACAAGAAGGAACAAGTCCCTGAATTACTAACCAAATGAAAATTTGCAAATGAGATAATATTTCTCAACTTAAATTTTCATCATTTTTGAGAAAAGTAGTGATGGACTCACAGAATATAAAGAATTCTGAAGAATGAACTGGTTACATTCTACTCCATTAATGGCTATAATAGATTTCACCATAATTTAAATGATAGACTTTCCAATGTTGGAATCCTTGTAGGGTACCTCCCAACAAGATACATTATATCAACCTAAATAGTACTTCTATTTGTTCCCAGTGAAGAATACTAATTATCATTCTGAAAGACCACATTTTTTTTTGTTGCTTTCTGTTTTATGAAAGGTAGTGAGGACACTTGTCTAAGAAAGTCTGGTTTTCACAAACCCAAATAAATAAAATTTTCTCATACTAGACAAAATTGCCAAAACTATGCAATGCAGAAAAGGCAGCCTCTTCAACTAATGGTGCTGGGAAAACTGGAAATCCATATGCAACAGAATGAAACTAAAACCCTATCCCTCAGCCTACACAAAAATCAACTCGAAGTGGATCAAGGACCTTGGAATCGGACCAGAGATCCTGCATCTTATAGAAGAAAATGTAGGTCCAAATCTTTAACATGTCAGCTTAGGATCAAACTTCCTTAAAAGGACCCCATAGCACAAGAAATAAAAGCAAGAATCAATAACTGGGATAGATTCAAACTAAAAAACTTTCTCTCAGCAAAGGAAACTATCAGCAATGTGAAGAGAGAGCCTACAAAGTGGGAGAATATCTTTGCCACTCATACTTCAGATAGAGCACTAATTTCCAGAATATTTAAAGAATTCAAAAAACTCTACACCAAGTAATCCAATCAACAAATGGGCTAAGGAAATGAACAGACACTTCACAGAAGAAGATCTACAAGCAATCGACAGATATATGAAAAAATGTTTCAAAATATCTAGAAATAAGAGAAATACAAATCAAAACTACACTAAGATTCCATCTCACACCAATTAGAATGGCGATTATCAAGAATATAAACAACAATAGGTGTTGGAGAGGATGTGGGGAAAAAGGTACACTCATACATTGCTGGTGGGGATGCAAATGAGTACAGCCACTCTGGAAATCAGTGTGGAGATTCCTTAGAAAACTTGGAATGGAACCACCATTTGACCCAGCTCTCCCACTCCTTGGCCTATACCCAAAGGACTTAAAATCAGCATACTACAGAGATACAGCCACATCAACGTTCATAGCTGCTCAATTCACAGTAGCCAGATTGTGGAACCAACCTAGATGTCCTTCAGTTGATGAATGGATAAAGAAAATGTGGTGTGTGTATGTATATATATATACACACAATGGAATATTACTCAGCTAAAAAGAATAATAAAATTATGGCATTTGCAGGCAAATGGATGAAATTGGAAAATATCATTCTAAGTGATATAAGCCAATCTCAAAAAATCAAAGGGTGAATGTTCTCTCTGATAAGCAGATGTTGACATATAATGGGAGGTAGGAGGGGTCAAGAGTGGAGGAAGGAGGGAATGTATAGAGGGAAAAGAGGGGTGGGAAGGGTGGGGCAAAGGGGAAAAATAACAGAATAAGTCAAAAACTATTACCCTAGTTAAATGTATGATTACACAAATGTCATGCCTCTACTTCATGCATAAACAGAGTAACAAGATGTATCCCATTTGTTTACAATAAAAATAAATTAAAATAAAGGGTTGTATAACATGGAGGAAACTTCCATGTTATTGGAAAGCTTTTAGAACCATCTCCCTGCAACTTGATTTCTTCACATGTGAATGTTTGCTGTGGAAAATCAATGCCAAATAGGTGTTAAGCAATGGTAAAACTATTTCTGTAATACTGGAGATGCAATGCACAGTTGTGTAAAAATTCTTAATAGAGAAACAAGGAATCCTTCTAATGAGGCTTGTTTTTTCTGGAAAAGTGTAGACATTACTCAGAATATCATTGATAACACTGCTTGTAAGTTGAAAATTTGGCTCATTAAATAAATATAATACTTTAAAAAAAAGAATGTCTGCTTTTGGAAATCACCATGTTTACATACATTAATTCTATGTTTAATAATCCTGTAGTATATGATCAAAAGTATGCTATGGTGCCATCTGTTGGAACCTCAGTTCTGTTCTGATAATCATCATAATATACAGGGAGGTGGGTGTTGAGAGAAATCCTAGTTCTTGGCTCACAGCAGTTGATGTCTCGGGACTTGATATTCGGTGTCATTTCCCATTACACAATGTTCTCTAGTTCCTTCCTGGGGATTTACCACAATGAAAGGACTTCACCATTCTTTTTATAGAAGAACAGTTTTCACTAACCCACAAATTCTCAAAGGGAAGGTACTTTACATCCTCATCCCCTCGTGGATCTCCCAGCACCATGTCAAACACACCATAATTCTATTTAATATCATCCCACACTGTGCACTCCAAAATAAACTCTGGGGAGCCCATGCTTAATTCAAAATTGCTGGATACACAGAAGTTTTCTTCAGTAGGGCACATGAAATGGTACCCTAGTAGGACATAATCTGGCTGGAAACTCACAGATAATAAGGGACCTGCTCCTCTCACCTACCAGAAAGCTAGCAGGTATTTGGACACAATTGTATTTGGAATGGACCTCCAGCATTGTAACAGAGATGAGTTGTTGTGATAAACAGCTGTATAACACAGAAGATTTAGAAGTAAAACCAAGGAGTGGTGGGCATCTTCTAAAAGTCACAAATAATGATGATTTTCAAATCAGGAACACACAATGAGAAATCTCCCCAAATTGTCAGGAAATAACAAACAGCTGTAATATCAGTTGTGATTGTACAAACATTACCCTTTTTATTAAACCAGCAGATATTCTGTCATTATTTGATAATGCAGCCCTCAACCCATTTGATTGTCATCCTTCTAAAGTTTTAAGCCATCTACTGGGATCATATCTTTGTTTTCATACTTTGGGTTTACAACTACTTCAATTAGTTTCTCTTTTCCCTTTCATATTTCCTCCTCTTGCCTTCAATTCCTCCCTCCTATTAAAAAATTCTTAGTTTGAATTATTTTTCTGATTCCCTTTTTGTTTTTCCCAATTATTTTATCCCATTTTCAAACCTTATACAGTGTAAAAGTAATTTTACAATATTTAAAGCTAATTCCATAACATATTCAATATTACCCCAATTTCACATGTGAATTGGAGGAACTATAATGAAAATTCTCATGTAAAATTTCCCCTAAAGTTTGTTAGTACATAGCTTTGTACTGAATTGACTACACTTAATAGGGTTTAATACCATCTATCAAAGTGGTGCTGATATGGGGTGATTTTGTTAGATATTAAAAACTGTGACCAAAACACCTGTCAAGAACACCTTAGAGGAGGAACAGTTTATTTGGAGTTCACAGATTCAGAGGCATCACTGCATAGATGGTTGACTTCAATGCTCTGGGTCCAAGGTGTAGCAGCACATATGGTATAAGGGTCAAGTGGAGGACAGCTGCTCAGCTCACTGAGGTGTCAGGAAGCAGAGTGAAAGGGGGAGACAGGGGTTTTAGGAAGGGAAGAGCAAACCTTCCAAAGCATGTACCCAGGGACCCACTATCGTTTGCCGAAACAACTTGCATAGTTATCAACCATTCAGTCCATTCAAACTAGGATGGACGGATTCATCATTTAATTATCTAACTCTGAATATTCTTGCATTAACAGAAAATTTGGGGAAAAATCTCACATCTAAATCATGAATATGTATTGAGTAGGAGTGTCAAGATTTGGACATTAACCCATTTGGGACATTTAAGAGAAAAAAGCTCACTCTCTAGTCCCTTTCACAATAAGATGTAAGCACTCCAGCAGATGGACAGTCTTATGAAAAGTATGGCAAATCTAAAGGAAAAATCACCCCCTATAGCCCAGAACATTTGAACAACTGACCTTATTAACATTTTAGAGGAGGAAATGTCAGGGAAAGAATTTAGAAAATTTATAGTTAAAATGTTCAGTGAAGTAAAAGAAGAGTTAGCAGATTAATTTAGTAAAGGAAGGAAGTGACAGATCACTCCAACAATGAGATATGTTTTTTTTTTGTTTTTTGTTTTTTTTTTTTTCAAAAAAAGAGCCAAACAGAAATCCTGGAAATGAAAGGACCAATAAACCAAATTAAAAATTCAGTTGAAAGCATCATCAGTAGTTTATACCACATTGAAAACAGATTGTAAGTCCTCAAAGACAAAGTGTAGTCATTAAAACAAGGACATAAATGAAAAAAGTATGGTAAGAGACCAGAATATTCAAGATTTCTAGGATAACATTGAAAGAGCAAATTAAAGAATCCTTGGTGTAGACATAGGCACTGAAGTATATACTAAAGAAATGTATGCTTTTTAAAATAAATAATAGCAGAAAGACCCCAAACCTTAGGCATGAAGTAGAAATTCAAATGTAAGGAGCATTTACAAAAACAAATGGGCAAGGAGAAAATATCCTTTCCACCTTACATTTCAATCAAGATGCCTGATGTATACACTAAAGAGAAAATTTTCAAAACCACAAGTAAATACCTGCAGGACACAGTGAGAGGAAGACAATTTGAACATCAACTGATTTCTAAGCCCAGACTGTAAAAGCCAGGAGGGCTTGGCATAATAAATCCCTAAACATAATGGATGCTATCAAATATTTGTATACCCATCAGAGCTGTCCTTCAGATTAAGGATAAGATAACAACTTTCCATGATGAGAATTCATAACTAGTATGCCTGCACCATAAAACATATAATATGTCCCATAAAAGAAATGAGAAATAAAAATCAGGGAGATCATAAGGATGAATCTCACTAAAGACAATTAAAGATAATGGATCAGAATTAAACATTCAAAATAAACTTAATTCCAGAAAAAAAAATTTCTATGTAACAACTCTGAATATAAAAGGTCAAAACTCTCCAATCTAAGGACCTAGATTGGCAGAATGTATTAAAAAAATAAGACTCACTTTACAATCAAATATAACCACAGATTGAAGATGAAAGGAAGGAAAACATTATACCATTGAAATGGAAAATGAATGCCAACCATGAGTAGCTACTCTTATACCTGACAAAGTAGATTTCAAACCAAAATTAATCAGAAGAGACAAAGATCACTTCATACTAGGTGAAAGAAACATCCTTTACCATATGTAATAACTGTAAATATTTCTCTCCGAAACATGAGCACACCAATGTATTTTAAAAAACCCTACTCAATATAAGAGTACCAGAGATGCCCAATCACAATAATACTGGGTTTTTTAGTGATCTTCTACATTATCCTGACCAAAATAAATGAAAAGAACAACTTAGAAGTGGGAAGGTTTACTTGGGGCTATTGGTTTCAGGGCTCAGTCCACAGTCATTTGAAGCCATTTCTCTGAGTCGAAGATGAGGCAGCACATCATGGACAAAGTGTCAAGCAGGAAGACAACTGCTCAGCTAATGGTGGAATAGGAGTCAGTGTGTGTGTGCATGTGTGTGTGTGTGTGTGGATGTATTTGTGTGTGTGACTCCAGGGAAGACAAATCTACCAGGGCATGCCACTAGCCACTCAGCAACTTCTGCTGCCCCCCATACCCTGCCTACAGTTACCACCCAGATGACTCATTCAAACTAGGATGGAGAGATTACAGAATCACATTCATTCTCTAAGTATTTCACCTTTGAACATTCATGAATTCACAAAATAAATTTGGGACTCCTCACATCCAAAGCATAACATTCTTCCCTTGACTTTTAAATGCATATATCCACCTCACAATGTAAAATAAATTTAGTCTATTTACAAGAGTCCCACAGTCTTAACAGTTTAGCATTGTCTAAAAGTCCAAGGTCAAAGTGTCATCTGAGATACAAGGCAAGATTTTAAGTGTGTACCCTATAATTTTCCAAAGCATTATACCATAGTGAATCTTACCATTACATATATCCACAATATACTAACTTAAAACTATAAGTACATAGCAGATAAGTAGAGTAGATGGAAGGAAACAAACAGAGTGAAGAGAGGAGAGGAAGGGAAAGTACTGAAGACTGAATGTGAGAAAAATGATATTCTGCAGTATTATATCAAAATGAACCCTAATGTTATATATAACTCCAAAGAACCAATTTAAATATTCTTATATTCTTTTTATAAATAAAATTTAAAACAAACCTGCAAAAGCATAAGTCCTTATTTGACAAAGAATAATCACAAGATTTTATACAATTTTATACATGAGAATTTCTTTTCCACTGAGAATTTGTTTTTTAAAACAATTTTGCCTGAGTATTCATAATAGAGAAGAACTGCTGAATGTTCTTTCAGGGTCTGCTTTCCCATGTAGGTTCATATAATTCTTCACAGGTGTGGATATTCTCTTTTCCTCTTACTATTAACTACTGCATATCAATGTTACTAATTTCAGTATTTTACCGTCCTGTATAAACCGATAATTATGCAAATGATTTTTGTTAAATAAAATAGCAAGTTGTACATACATAACATATAGTGGCATAAAATAAGCATTCCCACTGCAACGATTAATATGACTAGAGAAGGCAAGAATGGAACCAAAACAAGTCCAAAACCCAGTCAGTCTAACAAGGCCTCAAAGTCCATATACAGTGTTTAGGTCATTGGGCTGTGAGCTCCTTTGTTCTGGTTAATTTGGTGGACATGGAATTTTTGGCTTGGCTCACTCCACAACAAGCAGATTTTCTTGGCATAGAATCCAGTTTACTGATATCTCTTAATTTTGGCACCTCCCATCCACTTATGGTTTCACTTGTACATCCTCACATATTGCCTTCCTCAGAGGCCTCGAGGGATGGTGACCCTGCCATACATATTCCCTGGTATCATAGGTCTTCTATTGAAATCACTGTGCACGTCTCCATGATTCCTTCAGTTTAGCCTACTCTATTCCTACAGAACTGGCATCAGAATTACCTGGATTATGCCAAGGTGTGTAGCCAATAGCATAATATATAGGCACCATGAAATCACACTTGTAGTGTCTTCTGGGTGCCAGCGCAAGTCAGCATTGTGAGAAAACTGCCAAGGCTCCTCAGTGTGATCAAGGAGCCATGATAAATTCTTTTCAAATGTCTTTCCTTCTACATCTTACAACCTCTAATGTGGGTAATTTTGCCAATTCCTGAGAGGCCCTCAGGCCATCTTTCCAAATTTCTTCCTGCAAAGTACTTAGTATAACTTTAGGAGCTGTAGTCTCTTCAGAAAGCAAATCTTCCTTGGCCAACCATTATATGCACAGTTCTGGACAACATGCAAGTTTTTCAAATCGTTTCACTCTGTTTTCTACTCCCATTTCACTCAGTAAGTGTGGCTGAAAGCTTCCAGAAATATCCATGCCACTTACTGCATGCCATGATATTTTGAAATTTCCTCCATTGGATTAATTAGTCCATCACTTTTTAATTCAGCCTCACACAAATTATCAAAACATGGACAAAATTTAGGTAAGTTCTTTGCCTCAATGTAATACAAGGGGCTTCTATTTCAATTCCCAATAGAATATCCTCTTCCCTTTGAAACCTCATGAATACAGTCCACATTCTTATTTATATTCTGGTGTTCCAATCTCACACCAGAATCACCCATTGAGCTGCACTTACAGCACCTAAACCTTTCCCAGTTTGCATCTCTAGCCTCTTCAAAATTCTCCCAGGAAAGCAATTCCAAAGTGTTCTGAAACATGTGATCAGATTAGTCATGGGAATCTCCCCACTTCTGCACTGATTTCTGATTTAATCAGTGTTTGCATTGCTCTAAGCAAAACACACAAGAAGAGCAACTCAGAGGAGGAAAAGTTTATTGGAGGCTCATGGATTCCGAAGGCTCAATCTTTAGATAGCTGAGTCCGTTGGGCTGGGTGGAAGATAAATCAGTACATCATGGTAGAAGGGAGCTGTGGCAGTAATCTGCTTATCCTATGGCATGGTCAGGAAGCAGACAGAGGGAAGAAGGGGCCACATGGAAGGTGTGTCCCATCTCCAATAGCCTTGCACAACCTGTGTAAAGTTACTACTGAGTTCGTTTAATCTAGGAAGGGCTGTTTAGATTAATGTTTGTATGATTAAATCATATTTACATCTGAATATGTCTGCATCAATAGGAGCTTGGGGGGCGAACATCATATCCAAATGATATCCTGGGTAAGTTTATCATACCGCTTTCACCAATTTTTAGGAAAAAATAAAAACTCATTATTTGATTTTAATGAATTATTAGATATTTTGAGAAGAGGCTGCATTTCAGTAGGAACAATATCCAATATAATTTAAAATGAAAACAAAATCCAAGGAAAATTATCGATCCTCTCTTACCTCGACAATACCAGTTTTTAAAAAGGAAAAACCCAGTCATGTCTTTGGTTACAGTATTAATCTGCTGATGTGCCCATAACATAACCCTGGGTGCTTCAGCAGCTTATGTTTACTTAACAATTCTGATTTCCAGAAAGACCAACACCAAAATTATGGGTCCACCTTTTCTTTTACTATTAATAGTGTCATGTTTTATATATTGTAGTTGGGTTAATTCTGATAAACTCATGCACACATGGAAATTGTTTTATTCTAGATCCACCCTTTTCCTTCCTGCCTCAGTTCACTTTCCCATTTTTCTTCTTCTCTACTAGGATTCTCTTCTCATCTATTAATTTGTATTTTTTAATGCCATGTTATCCTTCCCTCCCCTTTATTTTATTCTAGCTTCTGCCTATGAGTTTCTGAGTTTGGCTAATTTCAATTAGTGTGATGTTAAATAGCCCCTGACTTTCTAACAGTATTTACAAACTGTGGCACATGGTAGTCTTCCTTTGCCCTTATGTGTCATGAAGGACAGCAACATCTTCAGGTTTCTTCTGTAAAGAGCCCTAATCCTATCACAAAAGTTCCAGCATATGACCACATTAAACTAAAGTTGCCTTGTGTATGCTCAATCCAAAATACCCTTATGTACCGGGGTCAAAAACTTGCAGTACGTACCAAATAGGAAGATACACACTACATATCTAAGTTATTTTTTTTCAAGAAACAGGTTTCCTTTAACATGTAAAATTGATGTAAACAGTGTACCTATTTAAGGGCTACAGAGTATTTTAGTACATGTGCACAATATGTGTTAAAGAGGGGAACAAACATATCAAATCAACATTAACCATTTTTGTGTTGTAAATACTCAATATCCCTTCTACTTGCTGTTTTCAGATGAATTAATTGTTGTCAACTAGTCACCCTATTGTGTTGTAGAACATGAAAATTTATTACTGCTACAATACAGCAGAGTTTTACCTCTAATCCACCCTCTCCTAATCCCTCTTCCCATTTTACCTTGCCTCTGGTAATCACCAATCTTCTCTGAATTTTAAACTGTAATTGAAAACATAAGTGAGGACACACAGTATTCTTCTTTACATGTATACATTTCACTTACAATCTCCTCCAGACTCATTCATGTTGATACAAATGAAAATATTTCATTCTTTTAGAGATGAACAGTATAACACCAGCTATATGAGCCACAGATTCTCAACCATTCCACCATCTATGGACATCGTAATATTCCCTGCTCTTCTTCATGTGCCCTGCTGCCTGTGATCATGATTGCATGTTTTAAAACAAGACAATCTCAACTCTCTTTGGAGATGCTAGCTAGGAGACGGGAACTTAACTTGCTAATCACAACAGGGAAAATTTTTCCAGAGTTATTCTCATCTTCCCCAGAAGAACTAACATTTCAGTGACAGGTGAAATTGCAGCTCTGCAGGGAGATGAGGTCACCTAATGACAGAGCCATATCTTGTGGTCTGGCTGCTTCCACCCACACAGCACTGCCTGTCAGGACCACTGGACTGCACTCACCAGTAAGCAGGATGGAGGAAGGTGAGGAGTTTATGTTTGTGTCTGACAGGTAGAATCTGTAGTGGAAGGAGGCCTATCAGGTAAGGGGGGTTTTATGGGTTTGATTGTGATCCAATGCCAAAGCCACCCAGGAGGAGGATTGTTTCCTGAGGCATGAACTAAGCTAGTGGAAAACTGAGGATAGCAGACCTCTCCTGAGTACCGGAAGACCCTAATGAAAATTAGTGCAGTCATTAAAATAAATGATTTTGCTTTTCCTTGTGATATTGAAAACTGAGTGTGGTTGTGATTGTCGGTGGAGTCTGTACAGATGAATTCTGCTATGGAGCTTGCTTAATACCAATCATAGACAAGTTTTAGGATAATTAGGTAGCTCAATTCTTCTCATGAAGTCTAAAAGATAGCCTGCAAGAACTATAAAATTGGGTACAGATTCAGTGTATCTGATTATCAGTGGCTTGTTTGGAAATGTTTCTTCACACTCTGCTTTCAGAGGTGCTGAATGGGACAGTGACTCATTGGTACTGGGGACATGAATGGCTGTTGATGATTGTGAGATGGTTTTCATTCCTATGGTTCAGGATGAAGTGTGGAAGGAACAGTTGAATTTATGATAATCAGTGTCAGATAACAGTTGTCATATTTCCTTGACTTTTAGGATGATGTTCTGCACAATAAAAGTCTAGTATTCCATTTTCATTGACTCCATACTGACAAAAGCACAGGCTGACTGAGCTTGATTAACTCTTGAAAATGTGCATTCACATATGTATATTCATATGAAGACATAAAATTGTACACTATCAATGTACAAAATCTTTAGTGCATTAACACAAATATCATTAAAAATATAATACCAACCCCCTTATCTGCCATTTCTGTGTATAAAATGCACAGAATTCCATGTCACACTATTTCAATTTTTGCAACTATATATAGAAATATTCTTTAAACATCTGATCTATTTGTGTTGGTTTATGTACCTATGTTACATGATGAGCATATGAAGTAATATTAGTAAATGACAACTTCTACCCTCCTCTACTCTCTTTTGTACTAGGGCTGCATTACTCATAGTACTGGGATGCCATCAGACTGTGGTAGTGATCCTTAGATTTTCTCCTGGTCTAAAACAAGTCTTTCTGTGGCTCTCTTCAGGTGGGGCTGATCCTGCATTCATGATATCCATCTTGATCATGCGGTAGGTTCTTGTAATGCTATACTGCAACCAGCGCATCTACGTTTATCAAGATATTTGGAGGTTTATTTATAATAGATACTTTCTTACAGAATAATTCTTTATATATCAGTGTAAATGCACAAAACTTAAATTTGATATTCCTGATATACAACAGAATGACACAGTGTAAAACAAAAATTAAACATATTTGGGATACTGGAAGAACTCAGATAATTAGCTGTGATGGTGAAACATGGTTGTTAATGCACTTTTTTATTATTTCTATTTTCCTAATCTGGTAACATTTTTTAATAAATCAGCACTGTAGGTAAAATTTGCAGGTTTTACTAGATTTAGTCAACAATTCCTCAATTATTGGTATCTTCATGTGAGACTATTTATGGCAGAATAAACTTTGTTACAAGTAACTAGTATGAAGACCACAACTAGGTTTGATGCATTCTTTTAATCAGGCTGGACTGTTGATCCAAGGAGGAATTAAACAAATCATTTATTACTCATCTTAAACCTTCTTCATGTTTTAGTACCAGTATGAAAGGAATACAAAGAGTGAAAGTTTATGTCGCCTCTTTATATCAGTGATACATACATCATAATACACTTCAAATGATTGTCATCTTAAAGTTGGAACATTTTTAAAAACATGTATCATTTTATTTCTACACTCAAAATTTGTACTCAGAAACTTAAAACAGTTTAAGTCTTATAATTGAAAAGACGTTAACATGTTTAACTGAAGAATAATAAGTAGACATATTGACTATTAATTGACATTTTTAATGTAGCCCATGCCTCTTGTCCGCATGCAGGATCCTCTGCCTCTGAAGATAATTATCAGCCTGTGAGAACTGGCAGAATGACCTCTGGGGATTTGATGATTGGTAGGAGCTTCTTAAGCCTGACTGTGGTTGGAATTCCAGGGAATTTCTGTCTCCTTTCTTCCTACATCTGCCTTGACTGGTCTGGGTGTAGGTTGAGATACACAGATTTGATTATTAAGCACCTGATTGCAGCCAACTGCCTATTTCTTCTCTGCAGGGGAGTTCCACAGACCATGGCAGCTCTTGGGTTTACACATTTCATCAGTGATCTTGGATGCAAACTTGTTTTCTATGTTCACAGGGTGGGCCGGGTATGTCCTTCAGCAGCATACCACTTGAGTGTCTTCCAGGCCATCATCATCAGCCCCAGGGACTCCAGGTGGGCAGAGCTCAAAGTGAAAGCACCCAGGTACACTGGGACCTGTGTATTTGGTGCTGGATCCTCCACCCGCTGGTCAATATCATTGTTCCAACGCATGTGAGTGGAAAGTGGGGTAACATTAATATGACAAAGCTGCTAATTGGTTCAGTTTTGCAAACTACATCCTTTTGTGTTCCCTCGTATTATTAGAAGGGAGCCCTTACACAACGCTCTTGTTGTCTTTACTGATGGATCATCCACAGGAACAGCTGCTTACAACTTCCTTGATAGAACTGTCACTTTCCAGACAAAATGTACATCTGCCCAACTTGTTGAATTACAGGCTCTTATTGCAGTTTTATCTGCCTTTCCCAATCAACCTCTTAATATCTACACAGACAGTGCCTACTTAGTGCACTCAGTGCCACTCCTTGAAACTGTCTCTCAGATCAGACATGTTTCTAAAACAGCATCACTGTTCCTTCAATGTCAGACACTCATCCATAATAGTGGGCAGCCTTTGTTTATTGGACACATCAGAGCTCACTCTGGCCTTCCGGGGCCATTAGTTAAGGGCAACAGAATTGCTGACACAGCCACCAAAATGGTTGCAGTAGCTTTTTCAGATAATATTAAGCAAGCTCAAGACTCTCATAACCTACATCATTTAAATGCCCGCTCTCTTAGGTTACTCTATAAAATCACTAGGGAACAAGCAAGGCAAATAGTAAAAGGCTGTACCACATGTGCTACTCATCTACCAGTTCCACATCTAGGAGTTAATCCTAAAGGCCTTGTTCCTAACATGGTGTGGCAAATGGATGTTACCCATTTTTTAGAGTTTGGTAATCTAAAATATATTCATGTTTGCATAGATACATTTAGTGGATTTATATTGGCTACACTTCAGGCTGGAGAAGCAACAAAACATGTAATTGCCCATCTATTACATTGTTTCTCAGTCTTGGCATACCTAAACAGATTAAAACAGATAACGGCCCTGGATATACAGCAAAAACCCTCCAAAAATTTTATGAAAAATTACAAATTCAACATGTCACCGGAATTCCTTATAATCCTCAAGGCCAAGGAATGGTTGAGAGAGCACATCTCTCTCTTAAAACTACTATTGATAAAATAAAAAAGGGGGAATGGTACCCAATCAAGGGTTCTCCCCATAATATACTCAATCATGCTTTACTCATTCTCAATTTTTAAAAAATGGATGATCATGGGAAATCTGCCGCTGATCGTTTCTGGCACCCGGAATCTCAAAAGCATTTTGCCATGGTAAAATGGAAAGATCCATTGGATGGGTCATGGCATGGTCCAGACCCAGTCTTAATCTGGGGTCAAGGTTCAGTCTGCATCTTCTCTCAAAAAGCTGATGCAGCCAGATGGCTGCCAGAGCGCCTTGTACGCCAAGTTAATGAAGTTACCTCCTCCAGGGATAAAAATCATCCCTGAGAGTCTTTTCTTTTCATTCCACAGGAATGAACAAAACATTGCTTCTCTGGATGATGGCTGCCTGTTCACTGCTCTCCTACAGCCATGCAGGGTTTGAGGACCCTGTTAAGGCTCGTGAGTATTTACTGGAGCTCAAAAATAAACCATGTATGTGTGAGACAGGATTTATAATGAGTATTGATGAGGCAAGTTACAAGCCGTCATACATTGGTAATCTCCCGAAACAACGCATAGAGACAGATTGTGGCAGTCACATCGCATTTTGGATGACACATACACTGTGGTACTGTATCGAAAAACCACAGATTATTTCCTCAGTTAATGGCAAATATGCACCTTGTTCCTGCACGACCTTTCACACCTCCTTCCATACCTCTTGTTATTCCTCAGCTCAGACCTGTTCTTCAGGGAACAAAACCTATTTTACTACTACATTAATAAAGTCCCATCCAGGATCAACTGGAGGGGATTGGTCTAATAACCCTGGAAAATTAAGTGTTGCCTCATGTCCTGCAGACCTAGTGGGGAAAACAGTTTGCTGGTCTACTATGGCACCCCTACATGTGTCTGATGGAGGAGGCCCCCAAGATTCTAATAGAGCCAAGCAAGTCCATGAAAAAATTCAACGGATGTACGAGGAACTGCATCCCAGTCTGTTATATCACCCACTAGCATTACCCAACCACAGACCTTCTGAGATAGACCCTGCCACATATGATATCCTTTAGGCCACTCATGCCTTGCTTAATCGGTCCAACTCTCCCTTGACTGTAGGTTGTTGGCTTTGCCTTCAGCAAGGTTATCCTGTTCCACTAGCTATCCCAATTGATTATAGAAATAACTCTGCTACCAATCTCACAGTGATAAGTTATAAGACTATGACCAAACTTGATGCGTCTTGGTCCAGCTTTGCTGGTAGAAATTGCTTATCGACTCCACCATTTCTAGTATAGCCATTCATGTACTCCAATACTACTTGCTTTTTTTCACCTGGCTATAATAATACCTGGGATTTAGACGTAGGGACTATAACCTTTAGTGGTTGTTCTGAGACATTCAATCTTTCACAGCCATTGTACCCCCCTAATGGCACTGTGTTCGTTTGTGGAGGTAATAAGGCTTTTACTCAACTGCCTATCAACTGGACCGGACTATGTGTCTTAGCTGCCTTACTCCCAGGTGTAGACATTATTCCAGGAGATGAGCCTGTCCCTATACCAACAATTGACTACATTACAGGGTGACCTAAATGCGCTGTCACTTTCATTCCTCTACTTGCAGGACTTGGAATAACTACAGCAGTGGCCTCAGATACTGCTGGTTTGGGGGTCTCTCTTACTCAATATACTAAATTATCCAGACAATTGATTTCTGATGTACAGATACTCTCAAGCACCATACAAGATCTTCAAGATCAGGTAGATTCCTTGCCAGAAGTGGTCCTACAAAATAGAAGAGGTTTAGACCTTCTAACTGCCTAACAGGGAGGCATTTGTTTGGCTTTGCAGGAGAAGTGCTGCTTCTATGCCAACAAGTCAGGAATCGTTAAGGACAAGATCAAACAGCTGCAAGAAGACCTAGAAAAAATCCGACGAGCACTGGCTGATAATCCACTATGGACTGGATTCAGTGGACTCCTTCCCTATCTCCTTCCCTTCTTAGGTCCCCTCCTTTGCTTCCTGCTAGTCATATCTATAGGTCCTTTGATATTCAACAAGATTATGGCTTTCATCAAAGCTCAAATTGAGGCTCTACAGGCAAAACCTATTCAGGTTCTTTACCATCGACTGGAGATGATGGATTGTGATGGTGCAACATTTGATCAATATTAGATCACAATAGACCATCACCCCTGTGCGCTGAACTGGTCAGCCAATGACGGGTAAGATTCGTGGGAGCGCATACCAACCTAAGACAGGAAATGAGGGCAAGAGTCTCATTATCCAATGACGGGTAAGGATGCTGCTCTGGCACGGACAACCTAAGACAGGCGCAGTTCCCGAGGGATTGTCACTCCAGCTCTGTAAAATAAAAAAGGGGAACCTGTCCAGAGCCGGCAGGTCATGCGCCCTGCCTTGGCTAATGGTCAAGCGCTTTGACTCATGGTTACGCCCCCTGCCTCGCCTCATGCTGAGCTAAGATGGCGCCTGCCAGATGCTGGTGGGGCGTGCCATTACCTGTTTACACACCTGTCAGACTATACCAGGTGCATCACACTAAATTGCGTGGTGCTTCATGATTGGACAATTACACTTCCTTATTGGAGTTCTGGCGCGAGACTAGTCTTGCCTTCGCGCGCTTTACTCTGATTGGTTTCTGTACTTTATATTAACTGTGTTTATTCCTCTAATAAACGAGACTTGATCAGGCTTTTGTCTTGTCTCCATTTCTCGTGTCTCTCTCAATCCCAGCACCCCCCTCCAGGTACCCGTTGATGTCCTGTGGGTCGGGGCATTTGTGTGTATCCCTTGTTGTGCTATAGTCAGATATACTTGCTATGATGATGTCATAAAAGAAAAGGGCATGTAAAGGATTTAAAATTCTACTACTCTCCACAAATTCAAAATGCCATACTTTTTCAGCATTTTATTTCATATATATGAGTAAGGTTAATATCTGCTAAAGAAATGAGACCAAATAAAGGCAAATGTTTGTTCTAATAAGAGAAACTTGTCTATTTCAATGAAAAAAAAAATGGAAACTTTTGGGAGTAGATTAATCAATGTCTTGTGTACTATTTATCACACCTGCTGTATTTTCTTTTTCTCATATAACATCTTTTATATTAACTGAAACATATTCCTTTCACTGTCTTTCAGTGGAAATTGTATACTTAGGATATCTTTGTTTTCAAGCTGGATTTTGAAAATACTATCCACAGAGTCAAGCAATTTGGCACCTGTGGAAAAAGTTGCATTAATCTGTTTTCTTTCCTTTCACTTTAAATAAATTCTGACTTGAATATTTAAGGATACATGCCATTATTGGACAGCACAATGGGATTTGAAAACTGGACCCCACCGTCTAGGAGGCCATGTGCTTTCCTCATGGTCCTTTCTGTGGGTCTCCCTGAGGGTGGCCTCTATTCCTACATCTATCAGCATGAACATGGCAGCTCCTTTGGTACTCGACACCCATGCCATACAGCAGGAATTTGTCCATTGTTTTCAATTTCCATCAGTTGTTTTGAATTCATCTGTGTTTTTGTGTGTTGATGTGGATCCATTTCCAGCATTGAATTCTACTTACTGTGTGACTATTAGGCCATGGATGCAATGACCCACTGCTGATGTGTTCCTGAGAGTGTTCAGTTGGGCTATTAAGAAGTGTGCAGGGTGTGTAACTTATAGAAAACCATTTGGTGACACGTGTGTGCTTTTCCACTGTAATTACAACAATGACATGCCACTGAATGTCCAAAATACAAAGAAAAGACCACCAGATGCTGGCAAGTTTGTGAAAGAAATGGAGCTGCCATTCACTGCTGATGGGAATGCAAATGCTAAAGTCAATTTGGAAGACACTTTGAGGGATTTTTCCAAAATAAAAATGCTCTAAACATAAAGAATTTCTCTTGTAAATACAGATAGTGGTGGGATGGGTGTTTTGGTGTTTAAAAATCTTTAGTTTAGGTGATACACCAAATATTTTTACAAATTGTAGCAATGTTCACACCTACTGTCAGGGTGTGATTTTCCTGGTGTCCACGCATCCTTGCCAAGAGTTGGTATTTTCTGTTTCCATCTCCTGGTGCTGCGTTCATTAGTAGGAATTCTTCACATATTGTGGTCAGTAGTATCTTTGCATTCTTTTTGCACCAGGATGCTTTAACTCTGTTTTACATCCCCAGACCTTTCGATTTTCACTTTTTCAAGACAAGGTCTCACTGAGTTCTTGAGAGCAGTCTCTGTCTTGTGATCCTCCTGCCTCGGCCTCGTGTCACTGTGATTACAGGCATGTGACTGTGCCTGGCTCAGAAATCCTTACTTGGCTCATTCTACCCTCTGTTTATCTGTTTTTCTCTCTGTGCCTCTCTCATTCTTTTAATCAAAGAAGGTAGTCATTTTATAGAACTCCATTTTTCTTTTCTTTGTATGTATTGTCTTTTCTTTTTAAAAAATTATTTCCTGTTGGAAAACCAGAGATATTCTATAGTTTCTTGCAAATTCATCATGATTTCTACTTAAATTTTGGGTTAGAAATCCATTCAGCATTGGTCTCTTGTGTTACTAGTGATTTTGATTTTTCCAATGTGGCAATAATATGCAGTTCACTCTCTAAATGTGGTCTGATGATTTCACTGGCATTTCCTCAGCCAAACTGACATCACTCAGCCTCAGAGCTGGCTACTCTGTGAAAATTGTTTCTGCTTCCTTTTATTTTTATTTTTTTACAGCATTCTTCATTAGCAATCCAACAGCACCAAACAAACAAAGTTAATCTTGATGTAACAAATTTTCAAAGAGTCTTTTATTTTTCAGCATGTATTCACATTTTAAATCTTGTTTATTTCCCTCAAAAAACACTATTCAATGATAGTTAAAATGAGCAAACTACACTGACACGACCACATCATTTGTTTATAACAGCTCAAGTCACAATGGGTAAGCTATGGAACCAACCCAGGTGCCCTTCAACAGATGAATGGATAAAGAAAATGTGGAATATATACACAATGAAATATTACTCAGCCTTAAAAAAAGAATGACTTCATGACTATGCTGTTAAGTGTATGGAACTGAAGGCTATCATGCTAAGAAAAATGAGCCAATCCCCCAATGCTATATGCTGAATTCTCTCTGATATGTGGATATTAAGACAACAAGGGATGTTGAAGAATGGATGTTCAGAGGATTAGACAAAGGGGAATTCAGGGAAGTGAGGGGGCATGGAATTAGGAAAAACAGTGGAATGAAGCTGACATAATTTTCCTTTGTTCATATGTGAATACACCAAATGAATTGCTACATCATGTACAGCCACAAGAAAGGGATTTTAATTAGAATAAGATATACTCCATGTATGTATAGTATGTCAAAATATACTGTCATATACATCTTGAAAGATCAGATAAAAATAGATTGAATACATTTGAGGGGTACAATATGATGATTTCATATATGTATATATTGGGTATTGATTTTAAACCAGTTTAATGTATTCACATGATATGATTGGAATCCCTTCCAATTTTATGTTGAAACTTCATCCCTAGTGCTATAGTATTACTATTGGGGTCTTTAGGAGGGATTTGAGTTATTATGGTTTGACCCTCGTGATTGGGAATTTTGACTTCATAATGGAAATTTGAGGAACACAGCATAGCCTATTTGGCCTTTCCATCATGGGAGGGACCAGCATTCAAGGTGCCATTTTGGAAGCAGAGTCTGGGTCCTGCTTGTGTCTTGATCTTGGTTTTCCTTAGCTCCACAAATGTGAGCAATTAACTGTCATTGTCTGTGACACAATCTGGGGTATTTTGCTATAAACAACATACAATTCCACCCTAATATACAATAGATTGCCAGAAATTGTTCATTTTCTTACTTAAAGTTGGTATATTGAGATCAACATCAGTGCATTTCCCAAAAACCAGCCAGAGTCACTGCCTAGTCTATGAGTTCAAATAATGACACAGAATCAATCAGCGAGCCTTTCTTAGTCTGGGTAATTTTACCCATCATACTGTCTACCACATTCATCATTACTGTTGCAAAAGCAGGATCTTCCTCCTCCTTATTTCTGAATAATTGCATATATGCATTACCATTTATCCATTAACCTGTTAAAGGTCACAAACATGGGTTCCATATCTTGCTTCCTGTGCACAGTGCTATAATAAATATATAAATATGTTTTTTTTTTTTAGTAATGCTCATTTTGTTTACTTAGGATACATATCCAGAAGTAGAATTACTGCATAATGCACTGTTTTAATGCACTGCATAATGCACTTTTGAGGAAGTTCCACATGGTCCTCAATTATGTGCAATTCCTTGTATTGGGGATTGAACCTGGTGGAGCTTTACAACTGAGCCACATTCTCACTTCTTTTCATTGTAAACTTTGACAGGATCTCACTAAATTGTTTGAGGTTCTGGCTTAGTTACTGAGACTGCCTATGAATTTGCAATTCTCCTACCCCAGCTTCTCGAGTCACTGGGATCACAGGTGTGCAACTACTAATCAGGTAGTATTCCCATATTTTAAATAAAATAGTCACTTTTCTAACACAATTCTCTATGGTCCTTAAAATTTATCTTTAAATATTGTATAAGCATTTTTTCTGGAATATCTATTTAAAGATTAAAGAAAATTATATATCTGTGATGTCTTCCTCTTGTCAGAAGGAAAATGGATTACCTGAAAAATAAGGAAAAAATTGTTGCATCGAGCTCATTCAATCAAAGAATAAAAGTCAAATAAATTACCTAATATTACAGCTTAGAGTCCTAGAAAAAGAAAGAATCAATACCAAAAACAGTCAAAGACAGGAAATAATTAAAATCAGAGCTGAACTCAATGAAATGGAAACTCAAGAAACAATTGAAAAAATTGACAAAACAAAAAGTTGTTCCTTTAACAAAAATCAAAATAATTGAGAAACCCCTAGTAGCTCTAAGGAAGAAAAAAGACAGAAAGCCCAAATTACTAAAATGCATGATGAAAAAAGCAAATATCACAATGAACACAACTTAAATACCAAAGAAAATTAGAAATAATGTCAAATTGTGTCAAAGGGTGGACAGATTCATTTTTTCATATATCTGTTGATTGCTTGTACATCTTCTTCTGTGAAGTGTCTGTTCATCTCCTTAGCCCATTTGTTGATTGGATTATTTGTATTCTTGGTGTAGAGTTTTTTTACTTCTTCATAGATTCGGGATATTAGCGCTCTATCTGAAGTATGAGTGGCAAAGATATTGTCCCACTCTGTGGGCTCTCTCTTCACATTACTGATAGTTTCCATTGCTGAGAGAAAGCTTTTTAGTTTGAATCTATCCCAGTTGTTGATTCTTGCTTTTATTTCTTGTGCTATGGGAGTCCTGTTAAGGAAGTCTGCTCCTAAGCCAACAAGTTGAAGGTTTGGACCTACTTTTCCTTCTATAAGATGCAGGGTCTCTGGTGTGATTCCGAGGTCCTTGATCCATTGTGAGTTGAGTTTTGTGCAGGGTGAGAGATAGGGGTTTAATTTCATTCTGTTGCATATGGTTTTCCAGTTTTCTCAGTACCATTTGTTGAAAAGGCTATCTTTTCTCCATTGCATATTTATGGCAACTTTGTCCACTATGAGAAAATTGTATTTATTTGGGTTTGTGTCCGTGTCCTCTATTCTGTAGATATTCTGTATCTACCTGTCTATTTTGGTACCAATAACATGCCGTTTTTGTTACTATTGCTTTGTAATAGAGTTGAAGATCTGGTATTGCGATACCCCCTGCTTCGCTGTTTCTACTGAGGATTGTTTTAGCTATTCTAGGTTTCTTATTCTTCCAGATGAATTTCATAATTGCTTGCTCTATTTCTGTAAGGCACATCATTGGGATTTTAATTGGAATTGCATTGAATCTGTATAGCACTTTTGGTAGTATGGCCATTTTGAAAATATTAATTCTTCCTATCCATGAACATGGGAGCTCTTTCCATCTTCTAAGGTTTTCTTTAATTTCTTTCTTTAGTGTACTGTAGTTCTCATTGTAGAGGTCCTTCACCTCTTTTGTGAGATTGATTCCCAAGTATTTTTTTTTTTTTGATGCTATTGTGAATGGGGTAGTTTTCCTAATTTCTCTTTCTGAAGATTCATCACTTACGTATAAAAATGCATTGGATTTATGAGCATTGATCTTGTAACCTGCTATTTTACTGAATTCACTTATGAGTTCTAAGAGTTTTCTGGTGGAATTTCCAAGTTCCTCTAAATATATAATCATGTCATCAGCGAAGAGGGATAATTTGAGTTCCACTTTTCCAATTCATATCCCTTTAATTTCTCTGGTTTGTCTAATTGCTCTGGCTAGAGTCTCAAGAACAATGTTGAATAGAAGTGGTGAAAGAGGGCATCCCTGCCTTGTTCCAGTTTTTAGGGGTATTGCTTTCAGTTTTTCACCATTTAGAATGATATTGGGCATGGGCTTAGCATAGATTGCCTTCAAAATATTAAGGAATGATCCCACTACCCCAATTTTTTCTAGTGTTTTGAGCATGAAGGGATGCTGTATTTTATCGAATGCTTTTTCTGCATCTATTGAAATAATCATGTGATTCTTAACTTTTAGTCTGTTGATATGGTGAATGACATTTATTGATTCCGGATGTTGAACCAACCTTGCATCCCTCGGATAAATCCCACTTGATCATGGTGCCCTATCTTTTTAATATATTTTTGTATGCAATTTGCTAAAATTTTGTTGAGAATTTTTGCGTCGATGTTCATTAAGGATATTGGTCTGAAATTTTCTTTCCTCAATGTGTCTCTGTCTGGTTTAGATATCAGGGTGATATTGGCATCATAGAGTGAGTTTGGGAGGGTTCCCTCCTCTTCTATTTTATCGAATACTTTGAGAAGTATTGGAATGAGCTCTTCTTTAAAGGTTTTGTAGAAGTCGGCTGAGAACCCATCTGGTCCCAGACTTTTCTTTGTTGCTAGGCTTTTGATGACCTCTTTTATTTCATTGCTTGAAATTGATTTCTTTAAGTTGTGTATGTCCTCCTTGTTCCGTTTAGGTAATTCATGTGTCTCTAGAAACTTGTTGATGTCTTCGAGGTTTTCTGTTTTGTTGGAGTATAGATTTTCAAAATAACTTCTAATTTTGTATTGTATTTCACTCGTGTCTATTGTGATATTTCCTTGTTCATTCCAAATTTTAGTAATTTGAGTTTTCTCCCTCTTTCTCTTTGTTAGTGTGGCTAAAGGTTTATCAATATTGTTTATTTTTTCAAAGAACCAACTATTTATTTTGTTAATTTTTCCAATTGTTTCTTTTGTTTCAATTTCATTGATTTCAGCTCTGATTTTAAATATTTCCTGTCTTCTACTACTTTTGGTGTTTGTGTGCTCTACTTTTTCTAGGGCTTTGAGCTGTAATGTTAAGTCGTTTATTTGTTGATTTCTACTTATTTTGTTGAATGCGCCCCATGAAATAAATCTTCCTCTCAGTCAGTACTGCTTTCATAGTGTCCCAGAGATTTTGATATGATGTGTCTTTCTTCTCATTTACTTCTAAGAATTTTTTAATTTCCCTCCTGATGTCTTCTGTTATCCATTCATCGTATAATAGTGTATAATTTAATCTCCAAGTATTGGAGAAGTTTCTGTTTTTTATTCTGTCATTTATTTCTAATTTCAGTCCATTATGGTCTGATCGAGTACAAGGTAGTATCTCTATCTTCTTGTATTTGCTAACTGTAGCTTTGTGGCATAAAACATGGTCTATTTTAGAGAACGATCCATGTGCTGCTGAGAAGAAAGTGTATTCATTCTTTGTTGGATGGTATATTGTATATAAGTTGGTTAAGTCTAAATTGTTGATTGTGTTACTGAGATCTAGGGTTTCTTTATTCAATTTTTGTTTGGACGATCTATCCAGCGGTGAGAGAGGTGTGTTAAAATCACCTAGTATTATTGTGTTGTGTTCTATTTGATTTCTGGAATTGAGAAGGATTTGTTTGACGTGTATGGATGAGCCAATGTTCGAGGCATAGATATTTATGATTGTTATGTCTTGCTGATTTATGCTTCCCTTAAGCAGTATGTAATGTCCTTCTTTATCCCTTCTGAGTAGTTTTGGCTTGACGTCCACAGAAGGATACTCCAGTTTTTTTGCTGTGTCCGTGTGCATGGTATTTTTTTTCCCATCCTTTCACCTTTATTCTATGGGTATCTCTTTCAATGAGATGGGTCTCTTGCAGGCAGCATATTGTTGAATTTTTCTTTTTAATCCAATCTGCCAGTCTATGTCTTTTGATTGATGAGTTCAGGCCATTACCATTCACGGTTATTATTGTGATATGACTTGTATTCCTGGTCATTGGACTCATTTTTGTTTTTTGACACGATTTGGTTTCTCCTTTATTTGGCTATTCCTTTAGGCTAGTTCCTCCCGTTGCTGATTTACAACGTTGTTTTTCATCTCTTCCTCATGGAATATTTTGCTGAGAATGTTCTTTAATGCTGGCTTTCTTTTTGTAAATTCCTTTAACTTTTGTTTTTCATGGAAGGATCTTATCTCATAGTCAAATCTGAAAGTAAGTTTTGCTGGGTATAAAATTCTTGGTTGGCATCCATTTTCTTTCAGGGCTTGGTAAATGTTGTTCCAGGCCCTTCTAGCTTTTAGGGTCTGCATTGAAAAATCTGCTGATACTCTTATTGGTTTCCCCCTGAATGTAATCTGATTCTTTTCTCTCATGGCCTTTAAAATTCTGTCTTAATTTTGTATGTTGTGTATTTCCATAATAATGTGCCTTGGTGTAGGTCTGTTGTAATTTTGCATATTTGGAATCCTATAACCCTCTTGTACTTGGTTTTGCATTTAATTCTTCAGATTTGGAAAATTTTCTGATATTATTTCATTGAATAGATTGTTCATTCCTTTGTTTTGTTTCTCTAAGCCTTCTTCAATCCCATTAATTTTTAAATTTGGCCTCTTCATGATATCCCATAATTCTTGGAGATTCTGTTCATGATTTCTTAGCATCTTTTCTGTTTGGTCAACTTTGTTTTCAAGATTAGATATTTTGTCTTCAATATCTGAGGTTCTTGCTTCCAGGTGATCTATCCTATTGGTTATGCTTTCTATGGAGTTTTTAACTTGGTTGTTTCCTTCATTTCAAGGATTTCTATTTATTTTTTTTTCAGTATCTCTAACTCTTTATTGAAATGTTCTTTTGCTTCCCTTATTTGCTCTTTTAACTGTTGATTGGTGCATTGATTTAATGCCTGCATTTGTTCTTTTATCTCCTTGTTTGCTTCCCTGATTGTTTTAATTATGTAGATTCTGAACTCCCTTTCTGACATTTCTCCTGCTGTGCTCTCTTTGGGTTTTATTGATATATTATCTAGGTTTGTTTCAGACATTTTCTTCCCTTGTTTTCTCATATCAGTGGGACTCTGTGATATTGTAGATTTCCTCTATTGGCTTATAGTATCCCTGTAGATTTCCAGTGTATCGCCTACCAGCCTTCAGTAGCCTGAAGTCTTGGATTAACTTAATAATGTAGTGCTTCCGACGAACGCTGCCCCAGCCCGCTACTGGTTCCAGGGAGAGAGACCTGGAGAGGTCTCTTGCTGCCCAGCCCTGGTCCTAGAGTCTGCTTGCAGGTCGGAGGTCTCCACTGGCTTGGGGACTTGTGTCTGGTTCTGTGTAGACAGGCTCTCACTGGGCGGTATGCCCTTAGAAGCTAGCCTAGAGAGGTGCTTCCCGCTGTACGGGGCTGGGCTGCTTGGGGAAGTCCCTGGCACCCTGTGCTGATCTCTGAAACAACCTGTGGGTGGGCCGGAGCTGGCAGCGAATCAGCCGGAGCTGGCTGCGCTGCTTCTGGGCAGAAAGGCTCTCACTGGGGGGCCTGCTCCTCGAGGCTGGAGAATCTGTCCCTGTGGGAGGAGCTCACCGCCCGAGTGCACAGAGCTGCCTGGAGGAGACTCTATCTGCCCTGTCCTACTCTAATAAGCCACTCGAATCCGGGCCTTCACCCAGCTGAGCTTCACTGGGTGGGGGAGACTCACCCTGTTGTTCTATTTTAGTCCCAGTCTCTCAATGCCTCCCCTTCTTGAATCCTGAGTTCTGGAGCAACTGGAGATGCAGTCACCCTCTAGTCTGCCATCTTGGATCACCCCATGGAAAAACGAGAGAAAATCTTTACCAATGAACCTCCCAGATAAAGCATTACTCTCCAGGATATAGATAGAACTCAAAAAACACCAGAAAACCACAAATAATCTAATCAATAAATAGGCTAAGGAACTGAACAGACACTTCACAGAAGATATGCAATTGATCAACAAATATATGAAAAATATTCTATATCTCTAGAAATTACAGAAATGCAAATCAAAACTACTCTACAATTTCATCTCACTCCATTCAGCATGGCAATTACCAAGAAGACAGGAAACAAGAAATGATGGTGAGTATATGGGGGAAAAATGTACACTCATACATTGCTGGTGGGAATTCAAATTGCTGCAACCATTATGGAAAGCAATATGGAGACTGCTCAGAAATCTTGGAATTGAACCACCATTTAGCCCAGTTATCCCACTCATGGATTTGTACCCAAAGGATTTAAAATCAGCATACTAGAGTGACACAGTCACATCAATGTTTATAGCAGCTCAATTCACAATAGTTAAACTATGGAACCAATCTAAGTGTCCTTCAACAGATGAATGGATAAAAAAGTGTTTATATATTTACATACACACACACACATATGTATATACATATATACATATAATATGGAATATGGCATTTCCTGGTAAATAGATGGAGTTAGAGAATATCATGCCAAGTGAAATAAGTCAAACCCCCAAAACCAAAGGCCAAATGTTTTCTCTGATATGTGAATGCTTATTCACAATACAGAGGGGTGTAATTAGGGAAGAATAGTTTCTCTAAAATAGGTAGAAAGGAGTGA
Source organism: Sciurus vulgaris (assembly GCF_902686455.1). Classification (NCBI taxonomy): domain Eukaryota; kingdom Metazoa; phylum Chordata; class Mammalia; order Rodentia; family Sciuridae; genus Sciurus; species Sciurus vulgaris. The sequence continues at coordinate 69,715,490 of NC_136478.1, read as the reverse complement.
AGGGAGGGGAAGGGATATGAGGGAAGAAATGATAGTAGAATGAAGCAGACATTATTACCTCATGTACATGTATGACTGTATGACCAATGTGATCCTGCAATATGTATCATCAGAAAAATGAGAAATTTTAATTCCTTTAAGTATAATTTATCAAAAGGCATAAATGCATTCTACTATCATATATAACTAATTAGAACAAATAAAAAAATAAAAGAAAAACTTAAATGGCAGAACTTCACAGATAATGGTAAAAAAAGCAGTGAGGCACTAGTGGCTGTTTATTCAATTAAATGTCCCTGAACATCAATGCTAATTCACCTACAGAGAAATAGTGGGTTTCCTGCTGAAGCCACATGAAGCACTAAGAGACCCCCTATCTTCTAAATTATTTGGTTCTTTTCTGGAAACATTATAAATTGCAATGAAACACAGAATATAAATGGGTAAAATTATGTGTTCTTACAGAACATATTGATACATACCCAAAGTCAAAGAAATGAATGGGATGAATTGTTAGAAAGATAAATGTGCAATAATCTAATAGAATATTAAATAAGCACACTGAGCTTATATCTGCATTTTCTGTACAATTCACACATTTCTAGTTATATTTTATATTTATCCTTTTATTATTGCATTATAGTCATACAAAATGGTGCTATTTATTTTAACAAATCACACGTGTGGAATATAATTCATTCCATTTCAGTCCTCAGTACTTCTCTTTCCCTGCCCTTTGTCCTCTTTCTGTTTCCCTTCCTCTACTCTACTGACCTTCTTTTTATTTATTTGTTGTTTCTTAACTGGTGCTATATAAAGGTAGAGATCACTGTGATTTATAGACACACAAAGCATAATTTGCGCAATTTCTTTGTGCAGTTCCTCCCTTCCCTGGCTCCTCTACTTTCCCTCCAAATACCCTTCATCTTCTCCACTGATATTCCTTCTATTTTCATGAGATTCCCCTTTTCTCTGTTTTTCATCAAGCTTCCACATCTATACATTTTATTTTTTATAAGATTCTATGGAAAAGTGACTGAATTTATAAAACATATAATAAAGTGTAAGGAATTCTGGAAATAAAATGTGAAAACTGCATAAGATGAAAGTTGTCAAGCATTCCTTACAGCAACATTGTAGATTTAAAGGAAAGGAAAAATCCAGTCATGTCTTTGTTTACAGGATTCAACTGCGTGGTGGCCATAACACAACACTAGGGGCTTGGACAACATGGATTTACTTCTCCCATTCTGGAATCTGGGAAGATCAACAACAAGGTTCTGGTTACCAATTTTTGAGAGTTCCTTCTTCTTGTGTTGAGCATGGTGCCTGCTGTAGTCTGCTTTTTCACTGCATTGATCCAAAGAATTGACCAAAAATAAAAATTTACCAGAGGAAGTTTATTTGGAGGCTCATGGTTTCAGAAGTCTCAGTACATAGACAGCTGGATACCTCACGTCTAAACAATAACAGTGGCCTTCTTGCCATGTCCTCATTCCTCAAGAAAGAGAAATCTTCAGGGTCTCTTGTTTAAGACCAATATTCACATCATGAACACCCCAACATGTAACCTCAGTTAACTTATGCTACCTTCCGTGCACCCATCTCAAATACCACCATATGAATATTGGGTGACAAGAACATGCAGCCCATCACATACAGAAAAACAAGTTATATTTTTTCTTTGTTGAAGTTTTGGAGTTTGGGAAGACCAAGGTTAAGGTTTTGGACAAATGATTTCTTGAGTGCTCTCTTCCACCCTTTTTATGACAGTCACATATTTATGTGTACATTATATTTATGATTGCATTATATATAGAACATTTTCTGAATATAGATTTAAAATATTTAAGACATAATAATTGTACCTACTTAAGAGTGCAGCATGATGTTTGAATATAGGTATGCAATATGTAATGGAGAGATCATCAGAGTGATAGATATATTGAACAAATAAAATATTGATCATTTCTTTTTGTTGGAAACATTGAAAATAAACCTCAATAGCTATCTTGAATTACACTACTGAATGATGTCAGCTGTAGTTACCCTACTATGCTACGGAACACTGGAAGATATATATACATATGTATGTGTGTGTGTGTATATATATACAAAATAAAAATTATATATATAATAAAATAAAAAATAATTATTATTTTATATATAACAAAATAAAATAAAATTATATATTAATAAAATTATATATATTATATATATATAATATATAATTTTATTTTAGTCCTGGGTATTGAATCCAGAAGTGTTGAAACAATGAGCTGTGGAGGTCCTCTCTGCCACATCCTATGTGGAGTAGAAAAGGGTTAATGGTTGGAGGAGGATGTTGGCAGTTTTTCTTTTACCCAAAAAATTGATTGACTCAATGAGTACACAAGACCCAATACTCTTCTTATGAGAGGGTTGTGATGGGTCTGGCCATATCAGCTCTGGCCTCTTACAACAACAACTTGCCCAACTCTCCTTTATTTATAATATTCAGGTAAAGAAGGCAAGGACCAGGAGAAGTCTCTTCTGTGATGAACCAGAGAGGGTGGAGTTAGAGGAGCTGTTCTTAGGGGAAAATTTGCAGAAGGAGACAGGGAACCACTCCCATGCAGTGCTACATTCATCCGTAGTTCCCAGATCCCAGACCTCTGCATCCCATGGCTTAACCTAGTGGGATTCTGCTAAATAAGGATGGCTTCTCATAGTGAGCCACATCCCCAGCCCTATTTTCAAATTCTAATTATGAAGACAAGGTCTTGATAAATTGCTGAGACTGGTTTGAACTCTTGATCCTCCTGCCTCATCCTTTCAAGTCACTAGGTAGAAGCTATCTTGTACAACTGCACAACTGTCCCTGTTAACCATCCTCTCTCCACACATCCCTCATTTCTCCTTGCCTCAGGTAATCAGTCTTCAACTCTTACAATTTTAGCTTCCACATATCAGAACGTGCACTATTCATGATTTTTTTATCTAATTTTCACTTAATGCCCTTCAGTTTCTCTATGTAGCCACAAGTGACAAATATTCCAAACTTTAATGGCTTAATAATATTCAAATGAATGTATATATTCTCATTTACTTTGTCCATCCATCTCTCCATCCATGGACACCATTGCATTCCCTGCTCTCTATGTGCTCCCCTTCCTATGGCTAGGGATCAAAGAAAGGAGCCTCCCCAGACACTGCCAAATCTCTTTGGAGATGCCAGCTGGTAGCTAGGAGTGGTTTTGGTAATGGGAACAGGGAAAATCATTTTCTTATGATCTCAGCTTCCCCAGCTTCACTGTCATTGCCATGACAGGTGACATGATCATTGCAGCTCTGCAGGCAGGTGAGGTCACAGAATCACAAAGCCATATCTTGTGGTCTGCCTGCCTCCATCCACACAGCACTGCCTGTGAGGCAAACTGGAGTTTGCTTAACAGTCAGCAGGATGGAGGAAGGTCAGGATGTCACATTTAAATCTGACAGAATGTGTGAGGGAAGGAGGTATGTCAGAGTCTAAGTGATTGTGTCTAAGTGATTGTGTCAGATAAAGGGGATCTTAGAGTTTGAACGTGCTCCAGTGGCAAGGCCAAGCAGGAGGAGTGGACACACCTAAGTACTGAGCTGAACTATTGTAGAGAGTTGAGAGTAACAAACCCCTCACCAATGCCTGATGCCTCCAATGGAAGGTAGTGTTTTCATCAGTGATAAAGACTTTTGTTGTTAATCCATGTGACACTGAAACCTGAGTGTCAAGGTGCTTAAGGAATGCAATTCTGAAATCAATCTGCTGTTCAGCCTGTTTTACCTCAATCATCAATACAATTTTGAGAGTAACTAGAAGTGTACTTATATAACCTTCATGCTTATAATATGCACTAAAATGATCTTGCAAGAACTATCTTGTCCTGTGCAAATTCTGTGCATTGAATTTTGCTGGCTGTAATAGAAATGTTTCCTCAACTCTTCTGTAGGAGGTGCTGAAAGGATAGTAACTGCATCTGTACTGTGGAAATGAGGGACTGATGGGGATGGTGGATTTGTTTTCATTCCTGAGGTTCAGGAGTCAGTGTGGAACAGGTAACTTATGATAATCAGTGTCAGATGACAGTTTTCTGACTTTGATGTAAGTTATTATGAGTTTCCCTGCTTATAAAATTCTAATATCACCTTATTCACCTCCCCAAGAAGACAAATTCATGAGCTTGTAGATGTGTCAATTAAATGATTGACACTTTCTCCAATGTATAAAGATCAAAAACATCCCATTTTACCAAATACATGTGATCTGTCATTTGAAAATGAATGTAAACACCAAGTCTGCTGTTTTTATACATAAATGCACATGACTCCATGCCTTACAAATTTCCCACTTTTGCCCTGCATAAATACTTCCCTATGTCTCACTAAGTTAGCAGTTGTTTCATTTAGAAAATACATTAATTAATATCTGTAATAAGAAAACCTGGAAAACTGAATTTCTATCTTACTCACTGATGTAGTAGTGTTTCATGTGTTGCAGTTAAGTGTGTGCTAGCAGAAGTTTAATAAATCCTGTGATAGCAGCTCTTTCCTGTTTTTTTTTTTTTTTTTTCATGTCCTACAAGGATACAAGTGGAGGTGTTGCTTTAGGTAATATTACCAAGTAGGTTTGTGAAAAGTTTGTATGAATGTCGCTGATTTCAATGTGCATTTCCCAAAGCCTGGACTGCAAAGAGCTAATGAAGCACTGTGGAACTCTTGCAAGCTCCTTTCTCACTGACTTGAGGACTACAATTCATTTCCAGTAGGAAGTGGGATCAACATATTTTCATGCTCATCTATTACAATAGGAACATTACAGTATCACAGGTCTCAAAATCATGGTGAGGAACTGGGGATATAACTGAGTTGTAGGGTGCTTGATTATCATGCACAGGCCCTGGATTCAATCCTCAGAAGTACAAAAAGAAAGTCATGGTGAGGATTTGGTCCAAACAAAAGACTTCAAAGAGGACACAATACGGAGTTGGCTCTGATATCTAAGGGAAAAGTATGTTAAGGGTTAACATTGGAGTCAGCATGTAGGTCAGTGGTACAAAATTGCCTGCCATGCCTAAAGTCCTGAGTTAAATCCCCAGTGTCATAAAAATAAGGGTATCCTTTATTGTAATACAAAGACAAATAAAATATTCCTTTGGAAACAGATGCATTGGATAACAATACCAAAAATGAAGATTCTAAGTTCTAAATATATAACATTTCAGGAGAAAAAGTGGATAGGGCCCTGGTCCTGGTTCTTCTCTGCCAGGCTGCCATCTCTTCCTACTCCTGTTCGGGGTTTCCTTCTCAGGCAAGATTACCTTTCCTATCTTGTGCTTGAGAAGCTTCCTTTAAAGTCATCAGCAAAACCCTTCACCTATCTGCCATACCCTTGGGCACAAGGATCTCACAAACAGAATAGGCCTCACTCCTGTGTCCTTTGTCCCAGCAGAGGTTCAAGAACAATGAACTCCTGTATGGAGACCAAAATGGCCGTGCCTTCCTGCATGCAGGTTGTCCTCCCCTGCCTTCAAACTAAGAATTTTTGCTACAGTAATGGGAATATGGGCTGCCCTGTCCTTCCCTGCCCCTAATGCAACTAGGAAGAGCCTGTTACCTCTTTTTGGAATGGGTAGTAAACTCCGCTCTATGAATGTAGTGAGAAACCCTCATGGTTGAACCTGGACTCATCTTACATTCAACATGAACTATTAATTCAAATACCACTGATGCATCTTCCATAATAAGCAGACACAATTCACAGTGGTGGCAATGGCGAATATATTTCCTACAACTGGTTGTGATGCTCATTGGATCTCTGGACTGTGACCCTCATTGGAACTCTGGGCTGAGACCACTTTGTCAAGTTGCCTCTGTACCTTCCATGTGCTTATCAATCATATGGTATCCACAGTCCTATCTAAGACATTGCAGTTCTGCTGGCATGGAGTGAAACCCATGAATTTGCTCTTTTAAAATTCTCCCTGTTGATGGTGATGTTCTTCCCTTTGTGTTCAATGTAACCAAACCTACACTATAGAAAGCATGTACTACACAGGGTCCCTCACACCCAAATACATTGTATCAACACAAATACTACTTCTTTTTGTTCCCATGGAATACTGTTAGTCATCATTCTGAAAAACCACACTTTTTTTATTGCTTTCTATTTTTTGAAAGGTGGTGAAGGCACTTGTCTAAGAAAGTCTGCTTTTGGAAATCACCGTGTTCACATTTATTAATGCAATGTTTAATAAACCTGTACTACATGATAAGAAGTATGTTATGGTGCCATCTGATGGAACCTCAGTTCTGTTCTGAGTAATTCATCATAATATACAGGGAGGTGCAATTGTTTCACATAAGAATTTAGATGCTACCATACACCTTTGTGTCTCTTCTGTTTATCATAATTGTTTTTAGTAAGTTGCATAGAGTAAGAGGTAAATAACATGGAACTGAAGATACAGAAAGAAAAGTGGAAGAAGTAGCTCAAAGGAGTTATTTAAAATTTATCATTAAGTGACTGAGGCTGTGCCTCAGTTATAGAGAGTTTGCCTAGCATGTGTGAGGGACTGGGTTCTGTTCTCACCACCACATATAAATAAAATGATTAAATTAAAAGTCCATGAACATGTAAATAATTTATTTTTAATTGTTTTGATTGTACAAATTGTACAAATTTATGTGTAAGTGTGATAAAATGATTTCTGCATATTGAATAGTGATCAATTCAGAGGAATGAGAACTTCTAATGTTATCATCTTTCTATGATGACTACAATGAACTTCAGCTTTTCTGATTATTTTGAGATGTATGATGCTTTTTGGTCAAGTATATTTACACTCTTTGCTCTAGAACAACAGAACTGATTCCTTCTTAAACAATAACAATGTACCCACAGATTACACCACTTTCTCCCCAGTACACAGTATCTACTATTCTGCTGTTAACCTTCAACAGATCTGCTTGTTTAGTTTTTACTTGAGTGAGATCATGATGGGATTGTTATTCTGTGTCATTTTCCATTACAAAATGTTCTCCAGTTCCTTCCTGGGGATTTACCACAATAAAAGGATGTCACCATTCTTTTTACAGCAGAAGAGTGATTCATCTTCATTCATCTCTCTATGGACATTCAGCTTGATTTAACATCCTGGCTGGATACAATAGTGCTGCAAAACACTTGGAATGCAGATGCCTTGGGACACACTGATTTCATTTCTTTCAGCTTATTTTCAGCACTGGGATGACTGGACCCCATGGCAGCTCTAGTTCCAGCTTTTGAGAATCCTCCCTTCTGCTCCCCTCACTGGTTGTAGTGATTTCCCTCCCCACCAAGAGTGCACCAGGGTTTTCCTTCTCCATACATTTAGACAGTACTTGTGATGTTCTATGCTAGATCACAGTTCTTCTGAACGGGGTGAGGAGGTAATTCATTGTGGCTCTGATTGTATTTTTCTAAGGCCTGACCATATTGACCATTTTCCATATATCTGCTGGCCATTGGTATGTAGTCTAGTCAGAAATGTCTACTAAATTCTTTTACATTTTTGTAGTTAGGTCATTAATTTTCTCTTGTTCATTTATTTATTTTTACTTCACATGGCTCATGTGGATTTCCAGTTTTCCCAGCACCATTTGTTGAAGAGGCTATCTTTTCTCCATTGCATATTTTTGGCACCTTTGTTTAGTATTATAAAATTGTATTTATTTGGGTTTGTGTCCATGTCCTCTATTCTGTACCATTGATCAAGCTGTCTATTTTGGCATCAATACCATGCTGTTTTTGTTACTATTGCTTTGTAGAATAGTTGAAGTTCTGGTATTGCAATACCCCCTGCTTCATTCTTCCTGCTAAGGATTGCTTTACCTCTTCTGGGTTTCTGATTCTTCCAGATGAATTTCATGATTGCTTGCTCTATTTCTGTAAGGTATGTCATTGGGATTTTAATTGGAATTGCATTGAATCTGTATAGCACTTTTGGTAGTATGGCCATTTTGACAATATTAATTTTGCCTATCCAAGAACATGGGAGATCTTTCCATCTTCTAAGGTCTTCCCCAATTTCTTTTTTCAATGTTTTGTAGTTTTAATTGTAGAGATCTTTTACCTCTTTGGTTAGATTGATTCCCAAGTATTTTATTTATTTTTTTTTTTTTGAGGCTATTGCAAATGGAGTTTTTCTCCTCATTTTCCTTTAAACTGTTTCATTGCTTGCATATAAAAATGCTTTTGATTTATGCATGTTGATTTTATAGCCTGCTATTTTGCTGAATTCATTGATGAGGTATAGAAGTTTTCTGCAGGACGTTTTTACGGAAAACTGCTGCTCCCAGCCCGGGATGCTTCAAGCGGCTCTGCCGCTGCTTCTTGCTCATTCGGCCCGACTAGCAGGACAAAAGACATGTACACTTCAGAGGTTCATGAAGCAGCTTCCCATTTATTCAAATAATACCTGCATTATATAAGCAGTCTCATGCATAAGCAATTGTAACCATATATGTCCATCCAATCCTGTTAAAGGTCAAGCAATCACTCGCTCAAGCATACATGTAAAGTATATCTGTCCACGTGCTAGGCGGCTGAACTGATTATCATACAGCCAATTGTAAATGCTTCCTGCCTTTATCCAGGCATAATCAGGATGCCATTTGCTCTCTGCCAGTCGCCATCTTTAGATGTACAAGGCGTAACCCTGGACCCCGAGTTTTGCCCACCATAACTCCCCCTTTCTGTTTATAAAAGGGACCGTGCCTGTCTTAGGTTGTCCACAGCAGAGCAACATCCTTACCCGTCATTGGACAATGAGGCTCTAGCCCTCATTTCCTGTCTTAGGTTGGTATGAGCTCCCCATGAATCTTACCCATCTTTGACTACCGATCCAGCATATTTAACCAGACTTGGGGGGATGGGCCAGCATCAATTGCGATGAGAACTTGGTGAATAATGGCTGTTTCTCTGCACGGATGTATATGCATTTTGTAAATGCACAGGAGAGATACAACACACAAGAGACCTCCCCTGGACAAAAACTCAAACCACTTTTTTCCCCATAGAACAGTGGACTGCAGAAATGTGGCCAAATGTTGTAAAAATAGGAGGATATAGAATAGAGGAGTTGGCAAGGGGTACAGGATAGGGCCACATCTTCACTATCTCCCATAGTTCATGCGAGTCTCTTCCATTAACTTGGCCAGCACCATCAGCGGGAGAAGCCTCCTCATCTTCTTCCTGTTTTTGGGTCTCTGTTGAGGCCTTGACCAATCTCTCTGGCATCCAAATTGGTGACTGTGCATTCTGTGGGAAAACACAAACAGATCCTCGGGTCCAGATTAATACCTGATCTGGGCCTTTCCATTGTCCTGATAGAATGTCCTTCCAGAGCACTTGAGGTAGATGCTTTTTTTTTTTTTTTTTTTTTAATTAAGCTCTATCACTCATCTCTTTAAAAAGTTTATTTGAATATCCAGTCAAAACCAATAGGGTGGGGGGGAAGGGGGAAAAATGGCAGAATGAATCAAACAACATTGCCCCGTGTAAATTCATGACTACACGAATGGTATGCATTTACTCCATGTACAGAGAATCAAAATGTATCCCATTTGTTTACAATAAAAAAAAAAAAAACCAACAGGGTTTCACCTTTAAAAAATCATCAATACGGATTTCCAAATAGACCATAGGACTGTATACTATCTTGGAATGTCCTCAGAAGGCTCTGTCATTGAACAGGTAACAGAGTTAAAAACTCAGAGTTGTTTCTTTCAAACAGGAGAGGGAAAGACAGGGACAGAAGAAACTACTCAAACTTGGTCTTCTTTCCTTGTGGCTTGTGCTCTTCTCTTTACCCTTTGCCTCCTTGGCAGCTTCCTGGCCCTCCAAACCTCCCCAGCCTCTGCCAAGGAATCCACATCTGCCTCCTCCATCACCACCTCAGCCTCCAAAGCCACCTTCCCCTTTAGGCTTGGCCCAAGGTAGATGCTTTTTATTAGGCTCTGCATGACAGTCAGCAGCTGATCAGCCCTCAGAATCAAGATTTAAAAAATTTAAAATGAACAAGACAACAATTTGTCTTTTGGGGATCTGTATGATGCCCCTATTCCCCCTTTTTGTTTATAAAGTATGTTTTTAAGCATTAAATGGGCATGCTCAACAGTGCTTTGTCCAGTAGGATTATAGGGAATTCCTGTGGAATGTTGAATACCAAAGGTGGAACAAAATTGTTTAAAGGCCTGGGACGTATATCCAGGACCATTATCTATTTTAATTTGTTTGGGAACTCCTAGGATGGAGAAAGAGTGTAAACAGTGTGTTATTATATCTTTGGTTTTTTTCTCCAGTAACAGCAGAGGCCATAATAAATCCTGAAAAGGTATCAATAGACACAGGAATGAATTGTAGTTTTCCAAATTCTGAATAATGAGTTACATCCACTTGCTAATATGATTGGGCTGAAGCCCTTTTGGATTTACTCCTAACGAGGGGTTAGGAATAAGTGTAACACATTTAGCACAAGACTTGACTATGTCCCGAGCTGTTGCCTTAGTAATTTTATAGCATGTGCGTAGAGTGGAAGCATTTATGTGAAATCTGGAATGAAAAGTTTTTGCATTTTCAAGCATATTAAAGATGTGTGGGTCTCTGGTGGCCATGTCTGTTAAAACATTGTGTAAACTTAAAGGACCTGGAAGGCCAGTATGAGCCTGAACATGCCCAATAAAAAAAAGGATTATTTTCCCAAATAAGTTTTTGTAAACTTTGCAAATATTTAGTAATAGTGAAGGTGAGGGAAATCAGATCAGTTAATTCTAAATTTTGAACAACATTAACAATGAATTTGCTATCAGAGAATAGGTCAAAAAGCTCATGGTGGGTTTTAATACTTCTATAGCTACTAATAGTTCAGTTTGTTGTGCAGATTGAGTATTAAACAACAATGTTTCTGTAACATTATCTACAGTAATAGCACCCGTACCATTTTTTGATCCATCAGTAAATATAAGGGTAGCTCCTGTAATAGGTTCTTTTCAGGTGACTTTAGGAAAAATTATAGGATGTTGACTCCAAAATTGGAGAAGAGGATCAGATGGCAAATGATTGTCAAACACAGTAGAAGTACTAGTAAAGACTACAGCCCATGAATTTGAATTATTAATAAGATATTGTATCTGATCAGTAGTATATGGAGTAGTGATAGTTGAGGGATGTGATCCAAAGGTGGAAAGGGATACTTTTAACCCCTTAAGGATTAATTCTGCCACAGATTCAGTAAACAAGGATAAGACCTTGTTAGGGGCATAATTCATGTGAACCCATAGAATAGGACGCTTTTGCCAAAACACTCCTGTGGGTACCTTATTTGTGGCCAAGACAATGAATGATAAAGGCTTAGTTAGGTCAATACGATCAAGATGAGCCTTTCCCATAGCTGTTTCAACAAGCTTGAGAGCTGTTCGAGCCTTAGGGTTAAGCACTCACTTAGAAAGAGGGTCAGAATCACCTTTAAGAATATCAAACAGGGGGCCCAAACTTGAGGTGGGTAAGCCCCATCTTTCAAGTGACTTTAGTGAGGAATTATAACATTGCTCTAAGACAGGTTTTTCCTTATGAGCTAGCAAAATATCATCCATATAATGATAGATTAAAAGTTGAGGGTTAATTTGTTGATACACACCGGGGTGGAAATTAATCTGATTACCTTGCCCTTCATATGGTCCTTGGCCTGTCAGCATGTTTATATTCCATTGGGGATTGCCCACAACTGCATTACATCGAGCAGTATCAGAACATAACTCCTGGTTAGCCACCTTCTATTTTAATATGGCTGCACTTTTGTTAGGATTGGAAGCCATACCCAATCCCCTTAAAGTCTGATCTGCCTGTTGAAGTGGACAGGCCTTGGGCCATTGTGTAATTTTGATAATACTTTTGTCAGCCCCAGTATCTAATAAGCCCTCAAAACTTTTGCCTTCTATCACTAACTTTGTCATAGGCCTATCTTTTAAACCCCATGTTAACATGACCATATTTTGGCCAGTAGAACCTAACCCTTTATTTTTGCTAATAATATTTTTTGATGGATATTGATCATAGCCACTGGGTAAGCATTGCATGGAGCGCATTCCAGAAAAGAATGAAACGTCAACAACCAAAGTGACCTGACATTACAGCCTAAAGCCCTAGAAAAAGAAGAACAGAATAACAGCAAAAGTAATAGAAAACAGGAAATAACTAAAATCAGACTTGAAATCAATGAAATTGAAACAAAAGAAACTATTCAAAAAATGATAAAACAAAAAGTTGGTTCTTTGAGAAAGTAAACAAAATAGACAAACCCTTAGCCACATTAACAAAGAGAAGGAAAGAGAAAACTCAAATTACTAAAACACATGATGGAAAAGGAAATATCACGACAAACACCACTGACATACAGAACATAATGAGAAGCTACTTTGAAAATCTGTATTCCAACAAAATAGAAACTACTGAAGACATTGACAAATATCTAGAGACATATGCTCCTCCCAAACTGAACCAGGAGGACGTACACAATTTAAAGAGATGAATATCAAGCAATGAAATAGAAGAAGCCATTAGAAACCTACCATCAAAGAAAAGCCCAGGACCAAGTGAATTCTCAGCTGAATTCTACAAGAACTTCAAAGAAGAACTTATTCCAATACTTCTCAAAATATTCCAGGAAATAGAAAAGGAGAGTACCCTACCAAACTCATTCTATGAAGCTAATATCACTCTCATACCAAAATGAGGCAAAGACACATCAAGGAAAGAAAATTTTAGACCAATATCCTTCATGAATACAGATGCAAAGATCCTTAACAAAATATTGGCAATCCATATCCAAAAACATATTTAAAAAATTGTGCACCATGACCAAGTGGGGTTCATCCTTGGAATGCAAGGATTTTTTTTTATCTCCTCTCTGATGTTTTTTGTTATTCATATTTCATTCAATAGCATATTATTTAGCTTCCAGGTGCTGGAGAAATTTCTGTTTTTTATTTTGTCATTGATTTCTACTCTCAGTCCATTATGATCTGATAGAATACAAGGCAGTATCTCTATTTTTTGCATTTCCTAAGGGCTGCATTGTGGCATAACATGTGGTCTATTTTCCAGAAGGTACCATGTGCTGCTGAGAAGAAAATGAATCTGCTCATTGATGAATGGAATATTCTATGTTTGTCTATTAAGTTTAGGTTATTGATTGTGTTATTGAGTTCTATGGTTTCTTTCGTTGGTTTTTGTTTGGAAGATCTATCTAGTGGTGATAGCGGTGCATTAAAGTCACCCAGAATTATTGTGTTGTGGTCTATGTGATTCTTGAAATTGAGAAGGATTTGTTTGATGTACAGGGATGCACCATTGTTTGGGGCATAAATATTTAGCATTGTTATGTCTTCCTGATTTATGGTTCCCTTAAGCAGTATGAAATGTCCTTCTTTGTCTCTTCTGACTAACTTTGGCTTGAAGTTCACTTTATCTGATATAAGGATGGAAACCCCCACTTTTTACTGAGTCCCTGTGCGTGGTAGTTTTTTTCCCATCCTTTCACCTTTAGTCTGTAGATGTCTTTTTCTATGAGATGAGTCTCTTGAAGGCAGCATATTATTGGGTCTTTCTTTTAATCCATTCTGCCAGCCTATGTCTTTTGATTGATAAATTTAGGCTATTAACATTCAGGGATATTATTGAGACATGATTTGTATTTCCAGTCCTTTGGGCTTATTTTTGGTTTTTAACTTGACTAGGTTTCTTCTTTGATTAGTTTTAAGGTAGTTCTTCCCTTTGCTGACTGACATTGTTACTTTTCATTTTCTCCTTGTGTAATATTTTGTTGAGAATATTCTGTAGTGCAAGCTTTCTATTTGTAATTTATTTTAACTATTGTCTGTCATGGAAGGATTTTATTTTGGCTTCAAATCTGAAGCTTAGTTTTGATGGGTATATGATTGTTGGTTGGTAACCCTGCTTTTTCAGAGCTTGAAATATGTTGTTCCAGGCCCTTCAGCTTTTAGAGTCTGGGCTGAGAAATCTGCTGGTATTAGTATTGGTTTCCTTCTATATGTAATATCATATGTGTTTTTCTTTCACAGCCTTCAAAATAATGTCTTTATTATGTATGTTAGGCATTTTCATTTTAATGTACCTTGGTGTGAATCTCTTGTGATTTTGTGCATTTGGTGTGCTGTAAGCATCTTATGCTTGATTTTTCATTTCATTCTTCAGGTTTGGGAAATTTTGTGATATTATTTCAATGAATAGGTTTTTCATTCCTTTGGTTTGTATCTCTGTGCCTTCCTCAATCCCAATAATTCTTAAATTTGGGCTTTTCATGTCCCATAGTTCTTGGAGCTTCTGTTCATTATTTCTTACCATCTACTCTGGCGACTTTATTTTCAAGATTAAATATTTTGTCTTCTGTGTCTGAGGTTCTGTCTTCCAAGTTGTTCTGTTGGTGATGCTTTCCTTCAAGTTTTTTATTTGGTTTATTAGTTCCATCATTTCAAGAATTCTCATTTGGTTTTTTGGAGGATCTCTATCTCTTTGTTGCAATGATCTTTTGCTTCCGGCAGTTGCTCTTTCAACTGCTTATTTGTGTGATCATTGATTGCCAGCATATGCTCTCTAATCTCATACTTTGCTTCACAAATGATTTAAATCATGTATAATCTGAAGTCCTTTTCTGACATTTCTTCTACCACACTCGTCACTGGATTCTATTATTATAGAATTCAGGTTTGTTTGGATCACTTTATTTCCTTGTTTTTTTTTTTTTTTTTTCATGTTATTCACATATCATCCCCTCTAGCAGTGCAGATTTTGGGTATTGCAGTTTCTCCCATAGGCTTATAGTGACCCTATAGGTTTCCAAAACCTTTTCTTTAAGGGGGAGATGAATATTAGCAGTGCCTAGTACAGACAATATGCAACCCTAAACCAAAGAGCCCCTTGAGGACATTAACAATATTGTCACAATAAACAGAATGAGTTCAATAATTATGTTCAGCATAACAAATAGATTTGCACTAAGGTCTGCAGTTTCTAAAGGAGGACAAATAGGATAGGGAGGGCTGTAGGATGTAGCTGATAATGGGTTAAGAAAAGAATATATAGAAGTTCTAGATCATAGAAAGAGTGAGAGTGTAATGAGAAGAAGCTGGTTGTTAGCATGCAAAAAGGAAGAAAGAGACTCTGAGGGAATAGATAAACAAAAGGAAAATAGAACAAGAAAAGTAAAGAAATAAACACTTAACATTTTTCAGTAAAGAGATAAAAAAGAAAATCTACACTATAACAGTCATATATTATTCAAACCTCCCAGTCTTCTTTAGTCAGATGTATGAGAGTTACCTGACAATGAGCTTTCAGTCTCCTGCAGTTATCTCAGGATGGGATTTGACCCACTTAAAGATGGCAGATACAGTTTTCAGGATTATCCTAGATAGCCATTCTGGCTTCCAAATGTGTTGTCACATGGGGAGCTGGAGCACAGTGTGTGGGCGTGGTCAGCTGGAGGTCCTGGAAGTGGAGGCAATGGGTCAGGCAGGGTTTCTAGTGGCATGGTGCAGTCAGTCTTCCTGTGGGTCCTGGTGGTGGGGAACAGTCAGTTGGTCTGAGGGCCATGGAGGCAGGGAGTGGATGGTCAGGCTAAGGGGTTCTGGAGACAGGGCTTAGTAAGTCCACCAGGGATCCTACAGGTCCTGACTGTTGTCTCAAAATTGTGGCAGCCATGTGTAACCAAACCTGCAGGTATTGTGACAGTGAAATCCCAAGCAACAGCAAGCAGCTAGCACTCCACTGGTGGTCTGTGGTCGGTCTGCTGGCTGCTGTGAAATGATCTGCTGGTGAACCTCTAGTCTTGGGTGATGGGTAGGTGAAAAGCAGGCTATGCACAGGTAAAAGGCAGACAAATGGCATATGGTAGGTGTCAGAGAGTGAGTAATCTGCATTCAAAATGTAGTCATAGATATGCTGGCAGACTGCAGGTGATTGCAGTATACAAATGGGGTAAAAAGCAAGGGATGAATAAGCAGCAACAACTGCCTCACCAAGAAACAGATATCCTCTTGAAACCTGAGATACCCCAATATCATTCTTAATGGAGAAAAAATGAAAGTATCCCCTCTGAAAACTGGAACAAGACAAGAAGGCCCTCTTTGACCACTTGTATTCAACATTGTCCTTGAATCTCTATCCAGAGCTATTTGAAGAAATTAAAGGTATTTGATTAAGTAAAGAAAAACTCAGGGGAGATCCAAGATGGCGGACTAGAGGGAGGCAGCATTCCTTGTCACTCCGTAATGCCGGTTTCAAGCAGAGGATATCTGTTTCTAGGTGAGGCTGTTCTTGCTGTTTATCGATCCCCTGGTGTTTACCCATTTGTCTGCTGTGATGACCTGGAGTCTGCCAGCATATCAACACCTTTTTTGAGAGCAGATTGCTCATTGTCAGGCATCTATCATCCGCCATTTGCCTGCCTCTCTACTGTCCATCGCCTGCCTTACTCTTATCCATCACCCAACACTCGAGATTCACCTCCCGATCATCCGACAACAGTCAGCAAACTGATCACCAACCACCAGTGGAGCACCAGCTGCCTGCTGCTGCCTGGAAGTACACTGTTACAGTACCTGCAGGCTTGATTACACGTGGAGGCCTCCATTTTGAGGCAACAGCCAGGCCCTGTAGGACCCCTGGCCAGACTGACTGAGCACTGTCTCCAGGATGCCTCAGCCCAACCAATCACTCCCTGCCGCTGGGGCACTCACATCGACTGACTGCTCCCTGCCACCAGGACCCCCAGACCAACTGACTGCACCCTAACACCGGGAACACAAACCGACTGATTGCACCCAGCCTCCAGGATCCCACAACTACACAAAACACACCGGACATCCAGGACCCCTGCCTGACCAACTGCATCCCGTCTCCAGGGCCTCCAGCTGACCATGTCCACCGCTGAGCTGCAGCTCCCCATATGCCAACATGCTTCAAAGCCAGGGTGGCCATCTTGGATAATCCTGGAAGCCGAAGCTCTGATCTTTGGGTGTGGCAAATCCGATTCTGCGATGCCTGCTGGAGGCTTGAAGCTCATTGTCAAGTACCTCTCATGCATCAGGCTACTGAACACTGGGAGGTTTCATTAGTATATGACTGTTATACAGTAGATTTTCTTTTTCTCCATTTAAAAAATTGTTTTTATTTCTTTACTTTTCTTGCTTTCTTTTCCTTCTGTTTACCTGTTCCCTCAGAGTCTCTTCCTCCCTTTTTCACAGGCTAACATCCGATTTCTTTTGATTACATTCTCACACGTTCTATTTTCTAGAACTTCTGTATATGCTTTTCTTATTCCAGTAACAGCCACATTCTACACCCTTTGCATCCTCTTTGCCCTCCATTAGAAACTGCAGACCTTATTGCAAACCTGTTTGTTTTACCAAAGATAATATTTGAACACATTTTGTTTATTATGACAATTTTGTTATTTTCCCCATAGGGGCTATTTGATCTAGGATTACATAGTGTCTGATTTGGGCACTGCTAATATGGGTCTCCCCTTAAAGAAAGGGTTTTGGAAACCTATAGGGCCACTATAAGCCTATAGGGGGAAATCTGCAATACCTCAGATCTGCACTGCTAGAGGGGAAGATACATGAACAACATGAAAACACAATGGAAGAAAATGATCCAAACAAATCTAAATTCTATATTAATAGAATCCAATGACAGTATGTTAGAAGAAATGTCAGAAAAGGACTTCAGATTATACATGATTAAGATGATTCGTGAAGCAAGGGATGAGATAAGAGAGAAAATGTAGGCAATGAATGATAATACCAATCAGCTGAAAGAGCACCTGCAGGAAGGAAAAGATCATTTCAACAAAGAGATAGAGATTCTCAAAGAAAACAAATGGAAATCCTTGAAATGAAGGAGACAATAAACCAAATAAAAAACTCAATGGAAAGCATCACCAACAGACTAGACCACTTGGAAGACAAAACCTCAACCAATGAAGAAAAAATATTTAGTCTTGAAAATAAAGTCACCAAAACAGAGAAGATGGTAAGAAATAATGAACAGAATCTCCAAGAACTATGGGACATCACGAAAAGACCAAATTTAAGAATTATTGGGATTGAGGAAGGCACAGAGATACAAACCAAAGAAATGAACAACCTATTCAATGAAATAATACCAGAATATTTTCCCAAACCTGAAGAATGAAATGGAAAATCAAATACAAGAGGCTTACAGAACACCAAATGCACAGAATCAGAACACATCCACACCAAGGCACGTTATAATGAAAATGCCTAACATTCAAAATAAAGATAGGATTTTGAAGGCCCTGAGAGAAAAGCATGAGATTACATATACAGGGAGAACAATACGGACAGCAGCTGACTTCTCAAATGAGACTCAAAAAGCTAGAAGGGCCTGGAACAACATATTTCAAGCTCTAAAAGCACATGGTTGCCAACCAAGAATCCTATGCCCAGCAAAACTAACCTTCAGATTTGAAGATGAAATAAAATCCTTCCATGATAAACAAAAGATAAAAGAATTTACAAATAGAAAGCCTACGCTACAGAATGTTGTCAACAAAATATTCCATGAGGAGGAAATAAAAAACAGCAATGTAGGTGAGCAAAGGGAGGAACTAACTTATAGAAAAACCATTCATAGGGGAAACCAAGCCAACTTAAAAACCAAAAATAAGCCAAATGACTGGGAATACAAATCATTTAACAATAATAATCCTGAATGTTAATGGCCTAAACTAATCAATCAAAAGACATAGACTGGCAGAATAGATTAAAAAGAAAGACCCAAAAATATGCTGCCTGCAAGAGACTTTTCTCATAGAAAAAGACATCTACAGACTAAAGGTGAAAGAATGGGAAAAAAACTACCACGCACATGGACTCAGTAAAGAGTGGGGGTTTCCATTCTTATATCAGATAAAGTGGACTTCAAGCCAAAGTTAGAAGAGACAAAGAAGGACATTTCATACTGCTTAAGGGAACCATAAATCAGGAAGACATAACAATACTAAATATTTATGCCCCAAACAATGGTGCATCCCTGTACATCAAACAAATCCTTCTCAATTTCAAGAATCACATAGACCATAACACAATAATTCTGGGCGACTTTAACACACCACAGTCACCACTAGACAGATCTTCCAAACAAAATCCAACCAAAGAAACCATAGAACTCAATAACACAATCAATATCTTAAACTTAATAGACATATATAGAATATTCCATCCATCAACGAGTGGATACACTTTCTTCTTAGCAGTACATGGAAACTTCTCAAAAATATACCATGTGTTATGCCACAAAGCAGCCTTTAGGAAATGCAAAAAAAAAAAAAATAGAGATACTGCCTTGTGTTCTATCATATCATAATGGACTGAGAGTGGAAATCAATGACAAAATAAAAAAGAGAAATTTCTCCAACACTTGGAGACTAAATAATATGCTATTGAATGAAACATGGATAACAAAAAACATCAGGGAGGAGATTAAAAAATTCTTAGAGATCAATGAGAATGATGATACAACATATCAAAATCTCTGGGACACTATGATAGTGGTACTAAGAGGAAAACTCATTGCATGGAGCGCATTCCAGAAAAGAATGAAAAGTCAACAACTAAATGACCTCACATTACAGCTCAAAGCCCTAGAAAAAGAAGAACAGAATAACAGCAAAAGTAGTAGAAGACAGGAAATAACTAAAATCAGACTCGAAATCAATGAAATTGAAACAAAAGAAACTATTCAAAAAATTGAAAAAACAAAAACTTGGGTCTTTGAGAAAGTAAACAAAATAGACAAACCCTTAGCCAAACTAACTAATAGAAGGAGAGAGAAGACTCAAATTACTAAAATTTGTGATGAAAAAGAAAATATCACAACAGACACCACTAAGATACAGAACATAATGAGAAGCTAGTTTGAAAATCTGTATTCCAACAAAATAGAAAATACCGAAGACATTGACAAATTGCTAGAGACATAGGCTCCTTTCAAACTGAACCAGGAGGACATACACAATTTAAACAAATCAATATCAAGCAATGAAATAAAACAAGCCATTAAAAATCTAACATCCAAGAAAAGCCCAGGACCAGATGGATTCTCTGCTGAGTTCTACAAGACCTTCAAAGAAGAACTCATTCCAATACTTCTCAAAGTATTCCAGGAAATAGAAAAAGATGGTTCCCTACCAAACTCATTCTATGAAGCTAATATCACCCTCATACCCAAACGAGGCAAAGACACATCAAGGAAAGAAAATTTTAGACCAAAATCCTTGATGAATATAGATGCAAAGATCATTAACAAAATATTAGAAACCATATCCAAAAACATATTAAGAAAATTGTGCACCACGATCAAGTGGAGTTCATACCAGGAACGCAAGGATGGTTCAACAATCGTAAATCAATAAACATAATCCATCATGTCAATAGACTTAAGGATAAAAATCTTATGGTTATTTCAATTGACACAGAAAAAGCATTCGACAAAATACAACACCTCTTTATGCTCAAAACACTAGAAAAAATAGGGATAGTAGGAATAAACCTGAATATTGTAAAGGCTGTTTATGCTAAACTCATGGCCAACATCATTCTTAATGGAGAAAAACTGAAACCATTCCCTTTAAAAAGGAAAACAAGACAAGGATGTCCTCTTTCACCACTTCTATTCAACATTGTCCTGGAAACTCTAGCCAGAGCAATTAGGCAGACCAAAGAAATTAAAGGATACGAATAGGAAAAGAAGAACTTAAGCTGTCACTATTTGCAGATGACATGATTCTGTATTTCGAGGATTCAAAAACCTCCTCTGTAAAATTTCTAGACCTAATCAATGAATTCAGCAAAATAGCAGGCTATAAAATCAACATGCATAAATCTTCAGCATTTTTATACGCAAGCAACGAAACAGCTGAAAGAGAAATGAGAAAACTCCATTTGCAATAGCCTCAAAAATAAATAAAATACTTGGGAATCAATCTAACCTAAGAGGTAAAAGACCTCTACAATTAACACTACAAAACATTGAAGAAAGAAATTGAGGAAGACCTTAGAAGATGGAAAGATCTCCCATGTTCTTGGATAGGCAAAATTAATATTGTCAAAATGGCCATACTACCAAAAGTGCTATACAGATTCAATGCAATTCCAATTAAAATCCCAATGATGTACCTTATAGAAATAGAGCAAGCAACCATAAAATTCATCTGAAAGAATAAGAAATCCAGAATAGCTAAAGCAATCCTTAGGAGGAAGAGCGAAGCAGGGGGTATTGCAATACCAGAACTTCAACTATACTACAAAGCAATAGTAATAAAAACAGCATGGTATTGGCATCAAAATAGACAGGCAGATCAATGGTACAGAATAGAGGACATGGACAAAAACCAAATAAATACAATTTTCTCATACTAGACAAAGGTGCCAAAAATATGCAATGGAGAAAAGATAGCCTCTTCAACAAATGGGAAAACTGTAAATCCATGTGCAGCAGAATGAAATTAAACCCCTATCTCTCACCATGCAGAAAACTCAACTCACAATGGATCAAGGACCTTGAAATGAGACCAGAGACCCTGCATCTTACAGAAGAAAGAGTAGGTCCAAATCTTCACCTTTTTGGCTTAGGATCAGACTTCCTTAACTGGACTGCCATAGCACAAGAAATAAAAGCAAGAATCAATAACTGGGATAGATTCAAACTAAATAGCTTTCTCTCAGCAAAGGAAACTATCGGCAATGCGAAGAGAGATTGGGAGAATTTCTTTGCCACTCATACTTCAGAGAGCGAACTAATTTCCAGAATATATAAAGAACTCAAAAAACTCTACACGATGAATACAAATAACCCAATCAACAAATGGGCTAAGGATATGAACAGACACTTCACAGAAGAAGATCTACAAGCAATCAACAAACATACGAGAAAATGTTCACCATCTTTAGTAATAAGAGAAATGCAAATCAAAATTACACTAAGATTCTATCTCACCCCAATTAGAATGGCGATCATCAAGAATACAAGCAACAATAGGTGTTGCAGAGGATGTGGGGAAAAAGGTACACTCATACATTGCTGGTGGGGCTGCAAATTAGTGCAGCCACTCTGGAAAGCAGTGTGGATATTCCTTAGAAAAAGTGGAATAGAACCACCATTTGAACCAGCTATCCCACTCCTTTGCCTGTACCCAAAGGACTTAAAATCAGCATACTACAGAGATAAAGCCACGTCAATGTTCATAACTGCTCAATTCACAATAGCCAGACTATGGAACCAATCTAGATGCCCTTCAATTGATGAATGGATAAGGAAACTGTGGTATATATATACAATGGAATATTACTCAGCTCTAAATAATAATAAAATTATGGCATTTGCAGGCAAATGGATGAAATTGGAGAATATCATGTTAAGTGAGATCAGCCAATCTCAAAAATCCAAAAGACGAATGATCTCACTGATAAGCAGATGATGACACATAATGGGGGGTGGAAGGGGGGCAAGAATGGAGGAAGGAGGGACTTTATAGAGGGAAAAGTGAGGTAGGAGGGGTGGGGGGAAGTAAAAAAATAACAGAATAAAACAAACATCATTAATCTATGTAAACTTATGAATATGCAAATGGTATGTAGTTATGCCATGTAGAAATAGAAACAATATGTATCCCTTTTGTTTACAATAAAAATAAATTTTTAAAAAACTCAAACTATCACTGTTTGTGATATGATTCTATATTTGCAAGATGCAAAAAATCCCCCCCAAAATCTTCTAGAGCTAATAAATCAATTCAGCAAGTAGGATGTAAAACAAACACCCACAATTCAAACCTTTTCCTTTAGATAAGTAATGAATCCACTGAAAGAGAAATGAAGAACCCTACCCCATTTACAACCTCCCCAAAATATAATTGTTGGGAATCAATCTATCAAAAGAGGTGAAAGACCTCTACAACAAAAACTATAGACTAAAAAAAGACATTGAAGAACACCTTAGAATGTGGTAAGATCTCTCATGCTTCTCAAGAGGCAGATTTAATATTGTCAAAATGGCCATACTACTCAAAGCATTACACAACTTCAATGCAATTCATATTGAAATTACAATGACATTATTCATAGAACTAGAAAAAGCAATCATTAAGTTTGTTTGGAAAATTAAGAAAAAGAATAGCCAAGGAATCCTTAGCAAGAAAGTGAAATAGAAGTCATCACAATATCAGAACTCAAACTGTACTACAGAGCTATAGTAATAAAATCAGGGGCTGGGGAGATAGCTCAGTTGGTAGAGAGTTTGCCTTGCAAGCCTGAGGCCCTGAGTTCAATCCCCAGCACCGCCAAAAAAAAAAAAAATCAGCATGGTATTGGCACCAAAACAAACATGTAGACCAATAGTACAGAATGAAAGTCATGGAGACAAGCCTACATAAATACGGTATTTCTTAAAAGACCACATAAATACAGGTATCTCATACTAGGCCAAGGCACCAAAAACATTCACTGGAGAAAAGATAGCTTATTCAAAAATTAGTGCTGGGAAAAATGGAATGTCTCATGTGATAAAATAAAATTAAATTCTGATCTCTCACCCTGCACAAAACTCAACTCAATGTGGATGAAAGACTTAGGCACTAGAACATAGACCCTGCACCTTCTAGAAGAAAAAGTAGGTCCAAATCTTCACCATGTCAGCCATGTCAGAAACTGACTTCTTTAATAAGACCCCTAAAGTGGAAGAAGAAGAAGAAAATCAAGAATCAATAAATGTGTTGGGCTCAAAGTAGAAAGCTTCTTCTGAGCAAAGGAAACATCAATAATGTGAAGAGAGAGCCAACGGAAAGGGAGAAAAATCTTTACATGTACCTCAGATAAATTATTAATCTCTAGGATATATAGAGAACTCAGAAAACACCAAAAAACACAAATATCACAATCAATAAATTGACTAAGGAACTGAACAGACACTTCACAGAAAATATACAATTGATCAACAAATATATGAAAACATATACATCTCTAGCAATTAGAGAAATGCAAATCAAAACTATTCTACAATTTTATCTCACTCCAATCAGAGTGGTAATTACCAAGAACACAAGAAAAAATAAATGATGGTGAGGATGTGGTGAAAAAGGTAGACTCATACAGCGCTGGTGGGAATGCAAATTGGTGCAATCAATCTGGAAAGCAATATGAAGAATCCTCAGAAAACTTGGAAAGGAACCACCATTTGATCCAGTTATCCCACTCATTCATTTGTACCCACTCATTCATTTGTAAAATCAGCACCCTACAGTGACACAGTCACATCAATGTTTATAGCAGCTCAATTCACAATAGTTAAACTGTGAAACCAAACTAAGTCTTTCAACAGATGAATGGATAAAGAAAATGTGATATGTATATATATGCATATATACACACACACATACACACATAATGGAATATTACTTAGCTTTAAAGAAGAATGAAATTCTAGAATTTTACAGCAAATGAATGAAGTTAGAGAATATCTTGCTAAGTGAAATAAATCAAACACAGAATACCAAAGGCTGAATATTTTCTCTGAAATGTAAAAGCTAATTCACAATAAGGTGTGTGGGAAAAATAGGTATGAATAGAATTACTTTATATTAGGTAGAGGGGTGTGAAGAGATGGGAAGGCATATGAGGGAAGGAATGATAGTAGAGTGGAACAGACATTATTACTTCAAGTACATGTATGACTGTATGATTGATGTGATCCTGCAACATGCGTAATGAGAAAAATGAGAGGTTACACTCTATTTTTATATGATCTGTGAACATGTATAAATGCATTCCACTGTCATGTACTACTAATTAGGACAAATAAAAAAAATTTAAAAAGAATCGATAAGTCAGTCAAGTGACACACCAAAAAAGCATAATCCACAAAACCAGAATGTGGACCTTCTCCAGGATAAAGTAGTGAGATTGAAAAATATTGAGGAAAAATTATAGAAGTTACTGGTGAGACATAACAAGAGAATGTGATGAGTGGATCTTGTTTCATTCTGAATTCCAACAAAGCTAATCTTAATAGATATATTTTAGATAATTATGGAAATTGAAATGTTGACTGGATATTAAATGACATTAAGGAATGATAGATAATTACTTAAGTGGTACAATGTTATGTAAAAGACACTTTTCAATTAGAGATACATATTAAGTAAAATAACATGAATTTTCTTTAAAATACTTAAAAAATAAGGGATGATAGTTGAAATCAGATGAGAAAAAAATGGAAATTATTGAATGTTGAGAGGTACATGGTAATCCTTAAACAACATTCTTTTTTTTTCTCTTTTTTAAAATTAACAGCTTTATTAAAAATCTAAACCACATACCATAAAATTTACCCTTTTAATGTAGACAATTCCGTAGGGTTTAGTATAATTCAGGGTTGGGCGATCAAGATTATCTAATTTTAGAACATTTTCTTTTTTTGTTTTTTAATTGTGAACAAATGGGATACATGTTGTTTCTCTGTTTGAGCACAGTCCACATTCTTATCCAAATTCTATTGTTCTGAGCTCCCACCAGAATCACCCATTCAGTTGCACTTACAGTATTCTAAAGCCTTTCCAGTTTGTATTTCTAATCTTTTCAACATTCTTCCAGTAAAGCAGCTACAAAGGGTTCTGAACCACATGGCCAGGTTAGTCATAGGAATCACCCCACTTCTCTGCACCAATTTCTGTTTTAGCCAGTGTTTGCATTGCTCTGAGCAAAACCCACAAGAACAACTGTGAGGAGGGAAAGTTTATGGAGGCTCATGGTTTCAGAGGTCTCAGTGTTTAGATGGCTGAGTCCATTGGGCTTGGTCCAATATGAAGCAGCACATCATGGTAGAGTGCACAAGCAGCAGTAATTTGCTTATTCCATTGTATGGCCAGAAAGGAGACAGAGGAAGGTCCACATGGAAGATAGCCATCCAGAGGATGCCTCCAGTGTCCCATCTCCAATAGCCTTGCACAACCTGTGTAAAGTTACCAGTGAGCCTTTCCATTTCATGTAGGATGCACTGATTAGGTTACTGCTTGCACAATCAAATCATTTTTGTCCCTGGATATGCCTGCATTATTAGGAGCATTGGAGGGAAGCATTATATTAAATGACAAACCTGGGTAAGTTTAGCGTACCACTCTCACTAATTTTTAGAAATAAAAATAACCCATGAGCTGATTTAAATGAATCATTAGATATTATGAGAAGAGACTGCATTTTAGTAGCAAAAATACCAAATATACTTTAAATCAAATAAAAATAATCCAAGGAAAATTATCAATCCTTTCTTACATAGAAAATATCAATTTTAAAAAAAGAAAAACCCAATCATAACCTTGGTTGCAGTATTAATCTGCTAATGTAGCCATGACACTACCCTGGGTGCTTCAGTAGCTTGTGTTTATTTAAGAATTCTGATGCCTGGAAAGACCACATCAAAATTCTGGGCCTACTTCTCTTTTTTATTATTATTAGGACCATATATTATATATAGTAGTTGGATTAATCCTAAGAAACTCATTCACACTTGAAAATCAATTTTTTTATCCTCCCTTTTCCTTCCTGACCTCCTTCCCCTTTTTCATTTTTCTTCTCTACTAGACTTCCTTTTGCTCATCTATTAATTTGTATTTCATTTTTTTTTTTTTTGCCATCTTGTCCTTCCCTACACTTTATTTTATTCTAGCTCCAGCCTATGAGTTCTTGAGTTTGGCCAATTTCACTTAGTATGATGCTAAGTAGCCCCTGACTTCTTGAGAATGCTTACAAACTGTTGTACATGGTGGTCTTCTCATGTCCTTATGTGTCAAGAAGGACAGCAACATCTTTAGGTTTTCTTCTGTAAAGAGCCCTAATCCTATCAAAAAAGTCCCAACATATGACCACAGTAAACAAAAGTTACTTTCCGTATGCTTATTCCAAAATACCTTTATTTACTAGGGCCAAAAATATCCACTATGTACCAAATAGGAAGATATAGGAAGATATACACTACCCATCCAGCATCTAGGTAATTTTTTTGTAGAAAGTTTTTTTTTTTTTTTTTTTTTTTTTTTTTAACATGTGAAATTGATGTAAACAGTATACCTATTTCAGGGCTACAGAGTATTTTAGTACATGTGTACAATATGTGTTAAAGAGGGGAATAAACATATCAAATCAACCTCAACCATTTTTGTGTTGTAAACTCAGTATCCCTTCTGCTTGCTGTTTTCAAATGCACAATTGTTGTCAACTAGTCACCCTACTGTGTGTAGAACACAAAAATTTAGTACCGCTACAAAACAGCACAATTGCAACTGCTACCCATGCTCTCCTCATCCATTTTCCCATTCTACCTTGCCTCTGGTAACCACTATTCTGCTCTGATTTTTAAACTGTGTAGCTCAAAACATAAGTGAGGACACACAGTATTCCTCTTTATGTGTATACTTTTCACTTACAATATTCTCCAGGCTCATTCATGTTGATATAAATGAAAACATTTCATTCTTTTAAATGAATAGTATACAGCAGGTATATGAGCCACAGATCCTTCAACCATTCAACCATCTATGGATACCATAATATTCTCTGATCTTCTTCATGTGCCCTGCTGCCTGTGATGATGATTGAGTTTTAAAACAGTGCCCCAAGACAATCTCAACTCTCTTTGGAGATGCTAGCTAGGAGACAGGAAATTAACTTGCTAATTGCAACAGGGAAAAATTTTCCAGAGTTGTTCTTATCTTCCCCAGACGAACCATCATTTCAGTGACAGGTGAAATTGCAGCTCCGCAGGGAGATGAGGTCACAGAATAACAGAGCCATATCTCATGGTCTGGATGCCTCCACCCACACAGCACTGCCTGTCAGGTCCACTGTACTGCACTCATTAGTCAGCAGGACGAAGGAAGGTGAGGAATTTATGTTTGTGTCTGACAGGTAGAATCTATAAGGGAAGAAGATACATCAGGTAAAGGGGATTTTATGGGTTTGACTGTGGTCCAATGACAAAGCTACCCAGGAGGAGAAGTGATTCCTGAGGCATGAACTAAACTAGTGGAGAGCTGAGGATAGCAGACCCCTCCCCAGTACCTCTGGACCCTAATAGAAGTTAGTTCAGTCATTAAAATGAAGGATTTTTTTTGTAATCCATGTGACATTGAAAACTGAGCGTGATTGTCATTGTGCTTGGAGTCTACATCTGAATTATTCTGCTGTGGAGCTTGCTTAATACCAATCATAGACTCAAGTTTTAGGATAATTAGGTCGCTCAATTCTTGTCATGAAGTCTAAAGGATAAGCCTGCAAGAACCATATAACCAGGTACGGATTCAGTGTTTCTGATTATCAGTGGCAGGATTAAAAATGTTTCCTCACACTCTGCTGTCAGAGGTGCTGAATAAGACAGTGACTCATCTGTACTAGTTACATGAGTGGCTGTGGGTGATAGTGATATGGTTTTCATGTTGTGGTTTAGGACAAAGTGTGGAAGGAACAGTTGAATTCATGATAATCAGTGTCAGATAGTAGTTGTCATATTTCCTTGACCCTTAGGATGATGTTGTTCTGCACAGTAAACTTCTAATATTCCATTTTCATTGACTCCATCCTGACAAGTTCACAGACTGACTGAGCTTGACTGACTCTTTAAATGTGTACTGACCTATATATATTTATATGAATATGTAAAATTATACACCATCAATGTACAAAATCTTTAGTGCATTAACACAGATATTATTAAAAATGTAATACCAACTCCCATATTTACCATTTCACTGTATAAAATGCACAGAATCCATGTCAAACCATTTCAATTTTCATAAATATATATAGAAATCATCTTTACACATCTTATCTCTTCATGTTGGTTTATGTACCTTATGTTACATGATGAGCATATGAAATGTCACTAGTAAAAGATAGCTTCTACACACTTCTACTCTATTATGTACTAGGGTTGCATTACTCATAGTATTGGGATGCCATCTGATTGTGGTAGGGATCCTTAGCTTTTCTCCTGGCCTAAAACAAATCTTTCTGTGGCTCTCTTCAGGTGGGGCTGATCTTGTATTCATGATATTCAACTTGAAAATCAAGTAGAATATCTTGATAATCAGTGTCAGTGTGTCAGTCACTTGATAATCAGTGTCAGTCACTTGATAATCAGGGGTAGGTTCTTGTAATCCTATACTGCAACCATTGCATCTACATTTATCAAGATATTTGGAGGTTTATTTATAATTGATACTTTCTTACAGAATAATTCTTTATATATCAGTGTAAATGTACAAAACTTAAATTTGATATTCCTGATATACAACAGAATGACACAGTGTAAAAAAAATTAATCATATTTGGGATACTGGAAGATCTCAGCTAACTAGCTGTGATGGTGAAGCATGGTAGTTAATGCACTTTTTATTATTTCTATTTTCCTAATCTGGTAACATTTTTTAATAAATCAGCACTGTAGGTAAAATTTGGAGGTTTCACTAGATTTAGGCAACAAATCCTCAAATATCGGTACCTTCATGTGAGACTATTTATGGCAGAATGAACTTTGTTACAAGTAACTAGTATAAAGACCACAACTATGTCTAATGCATTCCTTTAATCAGGCTGGACTGTATCAATTCCCATACTATTGATCCAGGGAGGAAATAAACAAATCATTTATCACTCAGCTTAAATCTTCTTCATGTTTTAGTACTAGTATGAAAGGAATTATTAATAATGAAATTTTATGTCTCCTCTTTACATCAGTGGTAAAAACATAATAATACAATTGAAATGGTTGTCATCTTAAAGTTGGAACCTTTTTAAAAACATGTGTCATTTTATTTCTACACTTAAAATTTGTACTTAGAAACTTAAAACAGTTTAAGTCCAATAATTAAAAACTCTTTAATATGTTTAACTGAAGAAAAATAAGTAGACATATTGACTGTTATTTGACATTTTCAATGTAGCCCATGCCTCTTGTCCTCATGCAGAATCCCCTGCCTCTGAAGATAAATATGAGAACTGGCAGAATGGCCTCTGGGGATTTGATGATTGGTATGATCTTCTTAACCCTGACTGTGGTTGGAATCCTGGGGAATTTCTGTCTCCTTTCTTCCTACCTCTGCCTTGACTGCTCTGGGTGTAGGTTTAGATGCACAGATTTGATTATTAAGCACCTGGTTGCAGCCAACTGCCTATTCCTTCTCTTCAGGGGAATCCCACATACCATGGAAGCACTCGGGTTTAGACATTTCACCAGTGATCTTGGATGCAAACTTGCTTTCTATGTTCACCGAGTGGGCAGGGGTATGTCCTTCAGCAGCATCTGCCTTTTGAGTGTCTTCCAGGCCATCACCATCAGCCCCAGGGACTTCAGGTGGGCAAAGCTCAAAGTGAAAGCTCTCAGGTACACTAGCTCCTCGCTATTTCTGTGTTGGTCCCTCCACCTGTTGATCAATATCATTGTTCCAATGCATGTGACTGCAAATAGGGGTAACATTAATATGACAAAAAGGAATGAATTTGGATACTGTTTTGCTAGTGATTATGAAAAAAGTGTACATACAGTAAATGCAGCCTTGCTATCCCTCCCTGATGTGCTGTGTTTGGGGATCATGCCCTGGGCCAGTGGCTCCATGGTTATCATTCTATACAGGCACAAGCAGCAGTTCCAACACCTCCATGGCAACAGTCCCTCCAACAGATCCTCCCCTGAGTCCAGAGCAACCACAACCATCCTTCTTTTGGTGAGCACCTTTGTGTCACTGTACACTCTCTCCTGCAGCTTTCAGGTTTTCTTGGGTGTTTCTGGAAATTCCAGTCAGTTGATGTCGCACCTGTCTACCTTAACCAACATAGCTTTCTCTTCTCTCAGTCCCTTTGTTCTCATGAGAGGAGACTCCAACGTATCCAGGCTCTGCTTCACCTGGATAAAGGGTGGAGGATTCCCTTTTATCTGCATAACTCTGTGAACTATATACTATATTGCCCCTATACAATGTTCTGCTGTTTACTCATCTACCTTGATCCACAAGTGCAATTTATGACATAGTCAAAACACAAGGAAATGTTACAGTACTGAAAGCCGCATGAGTATAAAGGAGCCATTGCATATCTTTGAGTGTGTGTGATGATTAGTTATATCATTCTGTTAGTCTAGTAAGAAATAATATTGGAATCTTCTACATTAAGAACTAATAATAAATGGATACTCTTCTTTGCCAACTAATCTCATGGGGGATTAATTTCAGGAATGTGCAAAACCACTGAATTGGGACAGCAGGGAATGGGAGGATAGAAGGGGGTGGGAATGAAAAAGCCAGTAGAATGAATCAGACCTAACTTTCCTATGTTTATATATGAATACATGACCAGTGTAACTCCATATCATGTACAATCAACAGAATGGGAAGTTAAACTCCATGTATATAGATGTCAAAATATATTCTACTGTCATGTATAACTAAAACAAATAAAAAACTAGAAATATTTTATATTTGAATATTTCATGAAACATATCCAGTAAAATACATAGGCAGGATATTTTGCTTGTGGTAGACTTTAAAGTACTAAACTTAAATGTTTACAGAACTCATCAAATTTTCTATTTCTTCCTGAGATCATTGCAATACAATACACTTTTCTGGACACTTTTCTGTTTTATCTAAATTTTCAGATATATTAGAATAAAGCCTTTTGTAATATTCTCAAAAAAAACCCTAAATGGTACTGAAAAAGTTAACAACAAGAACAAGAAGAAGAACACCAAGAAATAATCCAAATGAGAAAAAGGAAAAAGAACAAAATAGACATTTCTCCAAAGGAGAAATTCAAATTGCCAAAAAGTATGTGAAAAATTGTTTAAAATTCCTATCATCAGGGAAACTCAAATAAAAACTACACTGAGATTTCATCCACTGTACTGAGAATGACACTCATTAAGAATAGAAATACTAATTAATGCTGGTGAAACTGGAGCCAGAGGAGAGGTACACTTGTATATTATTGGAAGGACTACACAACTCCTTTGAAAAGCATATGGAGATATTAAAAGATCTAGTAAGGGATCTAGTAAGGGATCTAGTAAGGGATCTAGTAAGGGATCATAGTAAATTCTATGTCCCAGAATCCCATGCTTGTTACTGACCCAAAAAAGACAAATCAGTGTAGTACAGTGATTCAGAAACATTAATGTTTACTGTACTATAATTTACAACAGCTAATTTGTGGAAACAATGCAGGCACCCTTCCAGAGATAAATGGATTAAGAATATGTGGTATATTCTGATAAGTGGATGATGATACATAATAGTGTGTAGAAGGGAGGAGGAAGACAAGAAAGATCGATTGTATAGAGGAAAATGAGGGGTGGGGAGAGGGGGAAGAATATAGAATGAGACAAACATCATGCTCTAGGTACATGTATGATTACATAAATGGTGTGACTCTACTTTGTGTGCAATCAGAGAAATGACAGTTGTACCCCATTTGTGTACAATAATTCAGAATAAAAAAGTCTATGTGGTATAAATGCCTAATGGAGTTTTACACAGCCATTAAGAAAAATAAAGTTATGTCATTTGTTGGAAAATGGATAAAACTGGAGAACATCATGTTAAGTGAAATCAGAATCTGAAAGTCAAGAGTTGAGTGTTTTCTCTCATATGCAGCAACTAATGCAAAAGAGAAAAGAGGGACAGGCAGATCCTAGGAAATCATATGGGAGATGATTGGATTAAAGAAGGAAAATAACAGGGAGGAAGGAGGACTGGGAGCATTGAGGGAATGGGGAATGAAATTGACCATATTTTGCTTTGTACATATATAAAAACACTACAGTGAATTCCACCTTTGGGGATATCTATATAGCACCAATTAAAAATAAGTAAATATCAGAAAGAAAGATCAGTAAGGAGTGAAATGGAACAAATTATATTCCACGCATTTATGTTTGGATCAAAATGAATCCACCATGGTATATAAGTATAATGGATTAATAAAACATAGTACAAGAATATAAAAAAATACTTGCTATATGAATGACAAATTGCTGTACCATTTATTATTTAGTTGATATCTATGTCACTAGGGTACTGATGAATGGTTGATTTCTCTTCAAAGATCTGACTATGGTTAAAGATATATCTTCAAGAGGAACATTTACTCTATTTTTGTTGAAGATAATAATGGAGTTATTTGTAACAAGAATTATCACCTTATGTGTGTTCCTCATGTTTTACCATCTTCCTATCTTTTATAATAATTTTGAGATATATTTTATATTTTTCATTGGAAGTTTTATGCTTATTATATCTGTTTTTAATCTACACTAACAGTTTATTTTAAGATACTAAGCACAAGTTAGAGATTTAATATCTGTGGACTTTGGACAATTTCACATTATTTCATTTCCCTTCCTTTAGAAATATTCTGATTTAGGACTTTCAATGAGTCTTATGATAGAGTGTCCTCCTAGTGTGTGTAAGACACAGGTTCAATCCTCTGGGCCCAAAACTAATTTTAACACATGCAAAATATTTAATGGTGCATGAAAATGTCATCCGTGACATTCACATGATGTTTAAAAAACCAGGAGTAACTCTGAGTATTGTTAGAAAAAATCATCACGTGATCAGCCAGAGAGCTCTCCTCAGGATTCCTGGTTTCTCTGTCCTCAAGGGTGAGTTCTCTTCTGACTTCCATCAGCAGAGAGCACTTTAAGGTGCTTTGTTTTGGATACATATGTACATACATATCATACAACAGGAACTCTGTTGACCATCGCTTTTAAATTTCATGGGTTGCCTTGAGTTTATCTGTATTTTTGCATGTTATTGCAGATTTTTTTCCAGCACTCAATTATGCTGTGTGAAAATCAGACCACTGACTTAATCATCCTCTGCCTATGGGGATGTGAGTGTGTCCCAGTTCAGTTATTAGGAAGAATCATAAGTTACATCAAATCTGGAAAACATTTAGATGATAATGTACAAATTCCTATAGCACGTATGCATAGTAGTGGAATCAGGGTGTTATTTAAATCTCTTCTGATGTCATTAAATCTGCAAAATATATTCTGGATACTTATTCACTTCCAGAGAATTAGCTAGAAAAGGTCTTCTCCCATTCTGGAAGACTCTCTCTTTATGCTCTTAAATTAATTATTTCCTTGCTTTGCAAAAGTTTTTACATTGGATGCCATCCCACTTAATAAAATATTTATTTGACTCACAGATTCAGAAAATTTAGTGTATGATCAAGTGCTCTATTGCTTTTATGACTGTGTTGAGACCGAACATTATGTCAGGAAACAAGAGTGGAAACCAACAGCTCACCTCATGGCATGGGGACAGAGAAAGAGAAATTGTGGGGGCATATCTTTCACAAACATCCTGAGTACACCTTTACTCCCTTTAGCCCCATCTCCTCAGTCTCTATCCACCCCCAGTAGCCCATAAATTATAAGTGCATCCGTGGACACACTTATTGATGAGGTTCGAGCCTCAAGATTAAATCACATTCTAAAAAAGGCCCTACCTCTGAACACAGCTGCCTGGGGGAACAAGACTGAACCCATGATCCATACCATAACACGGAACCTATGCTGACATGTTTCCTGAGTTTCTTATCTCATGTTGTGTCAAATAAGGAACATGGGACAAGGGCACATGGTCAACATATTATATCTTCTCAGGGGTTCTAATCTGTTATGTATATCTTTATTCCATTTGCTCATAAAAAGGTTAATGGATTATAATGTTCTCTATTTTTTCAGGACTTTTTATGGCCTAGGAGGTGATCCATACTGTGAAAATTTCCTTGAGTTATTTGTAAGATTGTGTATTCTGCTATGTTTGGTGGAGTACTCTCTACATGTGAGGCTTGACTGTTTTGTAGCATTGCTCATGTCCTGACTTCCTTATGACTCTGTGTGATTTCCTTATCTGTTATGGGAAGTAGGACAACTGAGGCTTCTAGTAAGACTGTGATGCTGTCTACTGATTCATTTGTCAAAACTGTCTCACACAGTTGGAAACCCTAAAGTAAATTAAATATATATTATAATTACATAGGTTCCTGGTGAATGCATTTCTTTTTTTCTTTTTCCTTTTTTTACAGTTTACACCTTAAAGGGTACTTTGTATAACATAATAATTATCACCAATCTTCTGTTTTGGTTTCCAGTTGCATGGAGTGTATTTTCCATCCTTTTGCTTACAGCCTATTTATGTTCCTAGATCTAAAGTGAATCTATATTAGAAAATTTCTAGTTGGACTATATTTTCCTATTTTTTTAAAATACCTTTGAGCAATTTAGGCAGTTTGATTGTGAAAGTTAATCAATTTACATATAAAAATTTCTTGTACATGTCCTGCCTTGCGCAAGGAAGAGGTTTCCCATCAGAGGGATAGGCTGGCTGGGAAATAAAAGCTAAGAAATTTATGGATCAGAAATAAGGACTAAAAGGAAAGAATATTTTTAAAGCAGGTCTTTATCAATTGAGTCATCCAGAAATGTGTGGCTCTAACAAAGGAAAGAGTTTTTGCTTGCTTTATTTATACCAGAACAGATCAAAGAAGACCAGAAGGAGCTTCTTTGAGAAAAACAGGATGTGAGGTGGAGGTAAGCAGGCCCTTTGGCTCTAGCCGGTCACTCCCATTTCTGATGCATGTATTTGCAGTTGAGTGGTGAGCTGACACAGGAAAACCACAGGAGTCAGGTGTTCTGGAACAGTAGTCCAATTCTGAGTTCCGGAAGTCAGATATTCCTGGTTAATGGCTCAAAATATGCTCAGTTGTCATACAAGTCATGAATGGTTTCCTGCAAAAATTACTGAGAAAAATTCTAAGAAGGTGGGTGGAGAGGGTCACACCTGTATCCCAGTGGCTCAGAAGACTGAGGCAGGAGGTTTCTGAGTTCAAAGCCAACCTCAGCAACTCAGCAAGACTCTGAGCAACTCAGTGAGATCCTGTATCTAAGTAAAATATAAAAAAGGACTGTGTTTAAAAATCCCTGGTTTCAATTCCTGGTACAAAAAGAAAAAAAAAAAGTCTAAATCTAAGAACGTGATCTGAAAATACTCAGTTATCAGTAGCTGCTCCAGAGATGATTCAATACAACTTGAGAGTATGGTTATTAAGGTGAGTGACTGTGCAAAGCAACTGGAGTTTAGTTTTGAACAGACCAAGCCAGATTTTCCAAACACTGGTGGCATCACAGACTGCTACACAGGCTGTGGGAGAGGGCCACAGCTCTTAACATGGCACATCACTGCAGATGGTGGAGGTAGAAGTCAATGTGGTGAAAAAAAGAGGCACAGATCTGGAGAACACAGGGTGCTCAGCTCTCTGCACCATGCAGACATTCAGTCTTAACAGAGATTTAACATGGAAGTTTCATCACTTACCAGCACTAGGAATGCCATCTGTACTTTAGTTTCTAGGCACTGTTCTGAGGAATCATCCAGGGAGTTATCCTGAGAAGGTCACAAAGCAGCATAATGGAGCCACATAAAGATGAGGATGCTGTATCATGGAGTCATCTTGCAACATCACTGTCCAGTAACAGGGAGCCATTGTGAGAAGCTGTGTGACAGGATCAGGAAGACTTCATATGAAAGTCCTGGCATGACTGTCCAACCATGCACAAACACTGCATTGCGCACACAGCCCAAAGCCTCCAGGGTACATCACAGCCACCTACAGTGGGAACAGAACAACATGCTGTGCATTTATCACTTCTGGGTACTGGACAGTGAAACTGACCACATTACATTATATGCATGCTTAATAACCACAATGAATTCAAGTATTCTGGATAATTATTATGTATCATAGAAAATAGATAAGAACACTATTATCAAAAATAAATATAAGGAAAACTAGTAGAGAAAAAAAAAGGGGTCATGACCAGGAAGGAGAGGAGGGAGTGGAAAAGACTGAGTACTGAAAAGAAGCAAATTGTGTTATTCAAATATTTGAATATGTTAAAATGAACCCCACTACTATGGAATGCACTTATAAAAATATTTTTTTAAAAGAAAGACGTGGAACTAAAAACATTACTGAAAGAAAGTAACTACTGAAGGAAAGGAATTACGATGGTCATTTGGTCAACTCTTTTCTGAATTTCTCAGTCCTACATTCATCTTCAGCTGCCATTCTTTGTGTTTCAATGATTTTTCTAGGGACATGTATTGATCTGCATATCATTTCCCTTCATGTGGCTTCTACAATGGGATTAAAATGGCCACCAGAATGTTGCAAGTACAGACTTTAAGGTGGTTATAAATTACTCTATTTCCACACAAACACTGTTTTTCTCTAGGTCTACCCACACAGTCACGCTGTGAATATCACAAATTGTATCTATTCAGACTGCACATTGATCAATAGTTTTATGAATATTTATATGCTATTTTTTCAAATTCTGTTGCAATATTAAAACTTTTATGTATCACCATATCAGTACTATTGAATTCTATATTTTGTATATATATAGAAATTTCTCTGATACCATTGCTTTTCCATTTAATTATGTGTTGATATCCATATTTTCTTTTTCATTGTATGGACTCCTTTAAGCATTCCTTGTAGTGCAGGTATAGCAGTGAGGTTTTCCTTAGGATAGGTTTAACTGTATTTGACACATACTAATGGTGGATAACAACATGTCAGTGTAACATTTATTATAGATGCATACACAGTATTTAATGATTTGGCGTAACTATCCTCTCAAATATTTACCATTTCTTTGTGTTGAGAGCATTCAAAATTATTCTCTACAAGCTTTATAAAAAACAATTGTTGCCAGCCATTTTTATCTTATTATCCAGTGGAAGAATAGAAATACTAATTTACAGAGATTAACTTTAAGGGAAACCACATCTAAGAAAGCCTTGAGAATGTTTCTTTTGATAGTTTTACTTCATTTCTCCTCATACTATCGCAGTTTTAGAGGTTTGAAGTTGTGGGGCAGCAAGTCCACTCCACAGTTTCATCAGAATCATGTCTCAATTTTTGTCTTCAAGTCACATTTTCATAACTTTCATAATATTTGAAACTATTTCAATAATAGTAGATCTGCTTCGGTGATGTCAGTTCAGTGATGTTTGATAATACCATTGTAATTATTTGGGGACCGCATAACCCAGGCCAAAATGAGAAGAAAACATTTGTGATAAATGTGTGTGTTCCAAAAATTCCATCAACATTCTGTTCCATCTCCTTTACTCCCTTTGTGGCTGCTACCAGAGACAGGAAAACACTGAAATTAGACCAACTAATTACTCAACAATGGCCAGCAAGTCTTCAAGTGAAAGGAAGCACTGTACAATCTCACTACCATCAAAAATACAATAGGGGCCTGGGGACATGGGTCAGTTAGTAGAGTGCCTGCCTCACAAGCACAAGGCCCTGGGTTCAATCCCCAGCACCAAAAAAAAAGAGAGAGAGATTTAAAAATACAAAAGGTTATGTCTAGTAAGAAAGCCATGACAAAAATCAAGTTGGACTAACAGCGAGGCCTCTGGTGCCAAATAGGGAGCCACATCACAAATGTAAGAGTAAAGCTTCTGAAGGAGAATTAAAATGATGGCCCAGAGAACCTCAGATTGTAAGAAAAAGAAGTCAAATCATTCCTGATTTGGAGAAAGTATGGAAGATCACTCCAGGCAATGTCGAGTCAGATCTACACTGTAATGTGGGGAAGGCTCTGAGAGTTGGGGAAACTGCAGAAGAAAAGCTGGAAGCTAGAAAAGGTTTCTCCAAAATATGAAAGTGCAATGGAAAGCAGCAAGCGCTGATGGAGAAGGGGCAGCCGGTTATCCAAGAGACCGGTCGAGATGATTGATGACAGTGGCTACACTAAATGGCAGGTTTATTTAATTTTTTACTCTTACAGACTGCATTTTGATTCATTGTACACAAATGGAGGACAGCTTTTCATTCCTATGGTTGTACACAATGTCAATTCACACCATTTGTGTAATCATACGTGTACATAGGGTGATGATGTTCATTGCAGTCCACTATATTTCCTTCCCCTGCTCCTCCCACCCCATGTCCCTCTGCACAACCCAAAGTTCCTTCATTCTTCTCTTACCCCCACCACCACCCCTCACCCCTCCTGTTATGTATCATCATCCACTTATCAGAGAAAACATTCAACCTTTGGATTTTGGGGATTGGTTTATTTCACTTAGCATGATATTCTCCATGTCCATCCATTTACCTGCAGATGCCATAATTTTATTCTTTATGGCTAATATTACATTGATATATATATACTGTGATATATATATCACAGTTTTTTTTTTCATCCATTCATCTATTTGAGGGCATCTAGGTTGGTTCCACAATCTACTTATTATGAATTGAGCAACTATAAAACTTGATAACTTGATGTGGTTGCACTACTGTAGCATTCTGATTTTAAGTCCTTTGGGTATAAACTGAAGAGTGGGAAAACTGGGTCAAATGGTGGTTCCATTCCAAGTTTTTTGAGAAATCTCCATAGTGCTTTCCCAAGTGGTTGCACCAATTTGCAACTCCACCAGCAATGTATGAATGTGCCTTTCTCCCCACATCTGCACCAACACTTATTAGTGTTTGTCTTCTTGATAATAGCCATTCTAATTGGAGTGAGATGGAATATTAGGGTGGTTTTGATTTGCATTTCTCAAATTACTAGATAATGAGATCTTTTTCATGTATTTGTTGGTCACCTGTATATCTTATTTTGTGAAGTGCCTTTTCAGTTCCATAGACCATTTATTGATTGGGTTCTTTGTATTTTTGGTATATAGTTTTTTAGTTCTTTATAAATTCTGGAGATTAGTGTTCTGTCTGAAGTGTGTGTGGAAAATATTTTCTCCTACTCTGTAGGCTCAGTTTTCACATTATTCATTGTGTTTAGTTTGAATCCATCCCATTTATTGATTCTTGCTTTAATTTCTTGTGCTCTGAGAGTCTTGTTAAGGAAGCCTGGTCCTAAGCCATCATGATGAAAATTTGCACCTACTTTTTCTTCTATTTGGTGAAGGGTCTCAGGTCTAATTCCTAGGTCCTTGATCCAATTGGAGTTCAGTTTTGTGCAGGGTGAAAGAGGGGTTTAATCTCATCTTACTGCACATGGATTTCCAGTTTTTTCAGCACCACTTGTTGAACAGGCTATCTTTTCTCCATTGTATGTTTTTGACACCTTTGACTAGTATGAGTTGACTGTACTTATGTGGCTTTTTCTCTGTGTCTTCAAATCTGTACCATTGGTCTACCCATCTATTTTGATGCCAATACCATGCCTTTTTTGTTACTATTGCTCTCTAGTATAGTTTAAGTTCTGGTATTGTGATAATTCCTGCATCGCTCTTCCTGCCCAGGTTTACTTCGGCAATTCTGGGTCTTTTGTTCTTCCAGATGAATTTCATGATTGCTTTTTACTAGTTCATTTGGGAATGTCATTAGGATTTCATTTGGAATTGCATTAAATCTGTAAAGCACCATTGGAACTATGGCCATTTTGACAATATTAATTCTGCCTTTCTAAGCCCATAGGAGGTCTTTCTATCTTCTAAGGTTTTCTTTAATTCCTTTTTTTAGTGTTCTTTAGTTTTCATTGTAGAGGTCTTTTGTCTCTTTTGTTAGATTGATTCCCACGTACTTTATGTTTTTGAGGCTATTGTGAATGGAGTTTTCCTAATTTAACTTTCAGAGGATTCTTATGAATAGAAATACATTAGATTTATGAGTGCTGATTTTAGATCCTACTATTTTGGTAAATACATTTATGAGTTCTAGAAGATTTCTGGTGGTTTTTTGGATTCTCTAAATATAGAATCATGTCATTGGCAAAGAGTAAGAACTTGAGTAAATGACAGATTTTCAATTAAAACAAAGCTATCTTAATTATGATGAAAAAGCCACCTAGAAAATCATAGCTAGAAAGCCAATGCCTGGCTGCAAAGCCATAAAGGACCAGCTGACTCAATCACTGGGGTCTAATACAGCTGGTGATTTCAAATTGAAGCAGTGGTCATTTACCATATTAAAAATCCTAGGGCCCTTAGAATCATAAATTTCTACTCTACCTGTGTATATAATGCTTTACTGAATTTTTCAAGGCCACCATTGATATCTCTAGCCCAAGAAAAAAGATTTGTTGCGAAGTATCCCAGATCATTGACGATGCACTTGATGTCTCAAGGACTGCCCTGAGTGTGGTGAATCATAAGGTGGATGTTGCTTTTACATTTGCTAAAAAAAAAAAAAAAATCTAGTTTGTAGCCTATGAATCCAGGTGTAATTTTGACTTTTGAATTTCATTAAGAGGTACATTTCTGGATGACTTAATGCCAGATAGTGGAACATCTGGTAGAAACTGGCAAAGGAAAATAAAACACTCATGGAAAGGATTCACCACAGTAGATGCAGGTAAGATAGTCTGTGAATTCTCAATGGAAAATATATGAGGATTCACAGCAACACGATAGGTTGAATCCAACATTCAAGGGAACTCTCAGGATTCAAGATATCCATGTTTGCACATAACTTCAGATATGGTGAGAAAAACTGAGAACTACCAATAAGTTTTACTTGGGAGATCTATTGCATTAATGAAATTGTAATATACTTATAAAATTTAACAGTTGAATTCTTATGGATATGCAAAGAAACTGGGGTCACATCTTGATGGAATCTCCCCCTGGTACACATGTCATAGCTGTCTTTGAAATGATAATACTCATTTAGTATCTTATACTCATGTTGATAGGCAGCAGCAATAACTGAGATGATTTAATCCTACTTGGAAAGAAGTTATACTATTGTTAAATGCTGGTAAATGGCACGGCATGCTAAGGAAAAAGTTTCTAAAA
This sequence comes from Sciurus vulgaris, assembly GCF_902686455.1. Taxonomy (NCBI): domain Eukaryota; kingdom Metazoa; phylum Chordata; class Mammalia; order Rodentia; family Sciuridae; genus Sciurus; species Sciurus vulgaris. Next base: position 69,673,494 of record NC_136478.1, on the reverse strand, counting down.
GGAAGGGTGGTGGGAGAACATGTTTGATTAGAGGAAGTATGTACTTCCCAGTTGTCCCTTAGCACCAGACTTAGAAAGAATAAAACCACTCTTCTGTGAGGTGAGTAATTAAGGGAACTCACTGAGTCTTAATGCAGACAGTAAAAGATATCACACAGATATAGAGTGTCAGAAATTTTGAAGATAAAGATAATATATTTGGGATGTACAACTTGGCCGGCAGCAGCAGCAGCTGTGGCTATGGAGAGCAACAGAAAGAATGTAGAGAGACAGTAAACTGCAGTGAAAAAAAATTTAAAAATTGACTTGTGCAAATCTGTGGAATAGAGGGGGAGGCTGAAATTAATGGATACAGATTCAGTGGGAGAAGTGGTTGAGGGAAAACAAACCCAAATTCCTAGGCCCACAGGCAGATAGTGTGGTAGGAACTGGGATCACCAGCGTGAGAACTCGTTGTTGTGTGAACCTCTTCTAAATTCAGTGTGGCAGGGAGATCAGCAACTCATAAGGGAAGTTTCCAGTAAACCCAGCAGTTGCCTTTTATGATCAGTGTGCCTGAGCCACAGTCACCAAAATGGGTGCAAAGAAAATTGTGCCTGTAGCATAGAAGCTCGGGATATCAAGGAGAGAGAGCTCCCTTCGTTGCTGGTGTCCTGTAACAGCTATTGGCATGATAGCAATAACAGTCACACAGGAGCGTCAGCACACCAAGGCTGATATTGTCATTCATTTTCATAGTGGTTTAAACCTGTGGAAGTTTAGTGCCTACACCCTAAAAGTGGGTTTTGTTGGAGGTTCCTGTGATTCAGACATCCATTAGAGACCAGCATCTCCCAGCAATAGGGACCATAGATCAAATTTCAAATATCTATGAACACCGCTCATAGTTCAGTGAACATTATACCTCAAATGGAGGTTTCAGTTGAGAATCTGACACCAACCCTGCTGCAGGAATTGCCAAATGGTCAGCCCTCTCCAACCTAGCCCACTCCAAACTGGCAAATGGAAAGCTGAGAGGTACCAAAACCAGCTTTGGTTATTAGCCACAGTGGCTGGCAGAGGAACGCAAAGACATTTAACAGCAACCATCCATTGACTCAAGGGTTCCAGAAACTAAAAATAAATTAAAATAATGAAAATCCATCCCTGGCAACAGTTTTAATGTGCTCAATGGAAAGAATTTGTTTTTCTCTCATTGGTTTTCCTTTACTTATCTTTATTTCTTATTTTCTCCATTTTTTTCATTTTACAACTTAGCGTTTAAAATTTTACATATATAATTATATATAAATGTTACATATATTCATTCATATAATTTTACTTTCATGATATTGTTTTTTTCTTCTTGTATTTTTTAGTTACACTTCATCTAACTTGGGTAGGATTTCATTAAACATGGGTTTGAGTTGTTTTGATCCTACAATTGCTTACTTGTTCATCACTTGGTATTTTTTCCTCTCACAGCCCCTTCTTCCCTCTCGTCCTTCACCCATAGCCAACTTCTCCTGCGTCCTCTTCCACTCTTGTTTTTCATTACTTTTAATTCATTTTCATACTTCCTTACAGCAAACACCTACAACCATTCTCCTGCCTCTCTACCTTTCACTTTCCTGAATAGGTCAGAAGTCTCTCCTGCCTTTCTACCCTGATTCTCCATATTCAGGAAACTGCAATCTCATCATATAATGGATTATATGCCTTGTGTAACTCTTACCTCAATCTTGTTCTCAGTACTAATACAGTGTGTAGCCTGCTGCTCAATGCCTGATCCAGGTTGTGGTTTCTCATTCCGGGTACTGATGCTCAGTTCTGACTGCACCTTCCCTGAGTAGGTGGCCATCAGTCTCATGGATGTCAAACTACACAGCAGACCTACCCTTAGGGCTGCAGGTCTGCAGCTATCGTCACTGCGCCTCCTGCTTCCCCTTCCTCTCAGAGTGGTGTAAAGGACTGGGACACATCTCGCCCAGAGGAGGGAACACTCACAACTCGGATAGGAAACGAGGTCGTCACCGCACACACAACCCAGCGCACCTGAGCATCCACCACCTGCAAGCAGAACTGGAGACAGAAGCCCCAAACCAACCGCCAGGTCCGAGGAGGAGCCACCGGGGCCCGTCTGGACACCAACCCGACACTCCGACAGCGCAGCCTGGACACCAAGGTCGAGCGCGGAAGAGGAGGGCTCCTCTAAACTGCTGCAGCCCCAGGACCTCTGAAAGCAGACGCAGGCACGAGCCTCGTCACCTCCGCAGTACCCGCAGGTCGCGGGAGCAGGTGGGGATCTGGAGAAAGGCGGGAAATGCGGCTGCAGAGCTTCTCCCTGGCCGCACCCCGCGCTGCTCTTCCACATTCCCACAGCAACTCGCCCGCCGGCCTCCTGAGAGCGGGCCTGCAGGGCCCTCGGCGCCAAGGTCTTGCAGGGAGGTGACAGGAGGCCACTGCCTCAGTCCCCACAGGACACGCCCCGAGCCTGCCACTCACATGGCAGCTGCGGCCTCTCGGCGGCTCCCCAGACGGGCAGGTTTTCTCGGGTCTCCTCCGTCGGGTCCTCGTCCTCACGCCCTCCCCACCACACCCCGTGAGGGTCCTCCTGGGCTCCCACAGCTCCCCACTGCGGCAGACCCGCTGCCGCCCCGCCTCAGGAGGGGACAGAGGGTTTGAGAACTTGGCGAGCGTCCAGGAGGAGCCCATTTCAAACTCCCGCCTGCCCACTCCGTCTCCCGACATGCACCTCGGTCAGCTCCACAAGGGCGGTGCCCCGGAGCCTTCTGGGAAACGTAGTCCGCAGGCCCGAGTTCAAGGAACTCCGGGACTGTTTTTCCCAGCATGCAGCGTGCACAGCCCTAACCGCCCGGGCCCAGAGACCTCTGGGAAACGTAGTCCGGATCCCGGAGTTCAGATAGCTGAATCGCGCAGACTTTCTTTCCCAGCATGCAATGGTGCACAGCCAAGGCCCAGAGGCCTGTGGGAGATACTCCTGGAGTGGGAGCCGAGGCACTGGGAGAGCTGGTTGGCCTGGGCTTCTTTGTCCTTTCATTTTTGTTGTATGTTTGGGAAACAGAACCCCAGGATTTGGGGCATACTATTCAAATGTTCTACCCTGGAGCTCCGTCCTCAGCAGTCTTGACCATTTTTTTTCTCCTTTCCCCACCTCTCCCCTCCCCTTCACTTCCCCTGTTCTCATCCCTCTCCCCACTTGCTGTCACCTCCCTTCCCCTCTCATTCCCTGTCTTCCTCCTCATTCCTTTCCAGTTGAACCCAAGGGCACTTTACTGCAAATTTCTGAATTGCTTTACTGTTTTTCTTGGAGGTCACTGTTTTCTCAAAACAGACATTTTCAATTCTTGGTCTGAATTTTCTCCCATCTTTATGCAAGTCAGTCTTTATGGTCATGCTTGATCCACTTGGTAAGAGAATGGTTTTCTGTTTGGTCTTGGTACTACGCACTCATGTCTATGTTTTGCATTTAAGAAGTTGGTATTTTTTCCAGTGTTTTCTGTCTAGTTACTGTTACTGCAGAGCTTCTTCCTCAGTCTTTGTTTTTATTTTATTTTATTTTTTTATTTTTATATTTTTACATGTTATGTTTCGGGCACCTGTGTTGCCCAGCCTGGCCTTGATCTTGCAGTCCTTTGCCTCATCTTCCAAGTAGCTGGCATTACAGATGTGCACTGCAACAACTGGATTAGGATTGTTTTGATGTTGTATTCTCAATGCTGAATGTTCACTTTTTTTCTCTTCACTGTTTTTTCTCCCTCACCATGTATTTTCGTCTGTCCTGTCTTTGGGTTCACTGATTGTTTCTTCAGCTTGATCAATTTTGCTGTGTAGATTCTTCAGTGTGTCTGGCTTTATTTCACTGTGTTATTCTGGTCCCTAATTTTTGTTTGATGTTTGAAAATTATTTCAACATCTTTATCAAATTTCTGAATTGCTTTACTGTTTTTCTTGGAGGTCCCTGTTTTCTCAAACAGCCATTTTCAATTCTTAGTCTGAATTTTCTCCCATCTTTATGCAAGTCAGTCTTTATGGTCATGTTTGATCCACTTGGTAAGAGAATGGTTTTCTGTTTGGTCTTGGTACTATGCACTCATGTCTATGTTTTGCATTTAAGAAGTTGGTATTTTTTCCAGTGTTCTCTGTCTAGTTTGGTTTGTACCACTCTTATTAATGTCATGTCTTCCTCCTGGTCCTTTGCACATTTTCCCTTAACCCAGGATCACTGCTTCCATTTGAACACTAGATGTTGACCTAAGCCATGTTTGTGCAAGCTCAGTCAGGTTTGAATTTCCTTAGGTGTGCAGCCCTGTTGGCCCAAGGAGATACACAGAGAGTGACATACGCAGCCAGCATTGGTGGGAAAGCCAGCCTTGGACTCTGAACAAGACCAGCAGAGGTCTGCTGCATAACCATTGGTGGGACTGGAATATTCAGAGACATGAACCTGCCTATCTGCACTCAGGTGAGGTTTCCTCTGGGAGGAACAGAGGCATGGTTAGTGATGTCCAATTTTCTTATCATTTTCTGAATTTGCCTCATTGTTTTGCCACCCAAGGAACTGTTATAGTTCCACTTTGGAGTTCTGGTATATCCTGAACTAATGTTTGAAAAAAATTTCTAAAATTCATTTGGAAGAATAAGAGACCCAGAATAGCCAAAGCAATTCTGAGCAAGAAGATCACTGTAAGAGGCATTACAGTATTGGATCTTGAATTATGTTACAGAACTATAGCAAAATATCTGGCAGAAAATTGGCTTTGAACTACAACTGTGGACAAATAGAGTAGAGAAAACGCAGAGGCAAACTCACCTCCTTACAGTCGTCTTACAGTTGAAAAATTGCCCAGAAAATAAAGCCTTTTCAAAAAATGGTGCTGGGAAAAGTGGATATCTTTATGTAGAAAAATGAAGCTAGATCCCTATGTGTCAACCTGCACAAACATTCCATTTATGTATGATCCATGTAATGATGTAAATGTATTCTAATGTCATGTCCAACAAATTAGAACAAATAAAAACTTTAAAAAAGCAAAATCAAAGTAGATCAAAGAGTTTTATATTAGACCACAATGTCAGCAGAGGTATAGAATTTCTATACTGTTTAGTTGTGCTTCAGGACTCAGTGTTTGCAGCATTGACTTTCTCACATGTCATGTTGTGTTTGGAACTCATAATCTGGGGCAGTGGCACCATGGTTTTCATTCTGCACAGGCACATGCAACGTGTCCACCATATTCGTGGACACCATGTGTCATCAAGACCTACCTCTGAGACCAGAGCTACACAAAGCATCCTTGTCCTGGCTAGTGCCTTTGTATTCTCCTATGCCCTCTGTTCCATCATTCATGTTTTCTTTTCTGTGTTTGATAAAACTGCATGGTGGCTGGTCAATATGGGTTTCCCCACTGCTAGCCCCTTCGTTCTTATGAGAAATGAACACTGTGTGTCCAGGCTCACCTGTAGGAAGTAAGCAGAGAGTGCAACTCAATGGACAAGTATAACTTGTCTTTCTATGTGTCATGGCTGCACTTTCTGTCACAGAAGCTTAAATGGAAAATGAGCCAGAGAGAGGTGCAAAAGAAGGAGAGCTTTTGGTTCTCTAATGGACAGTAATTAGTAGCAGTACCACATGAGATCAGTTTTACTGTTTATTTCTTGACATACCTTTATATATATTTTGATTTTGTGCTCCCTGACTTCAGTTTTTGTAATATATTGCATGTTTCTGTGATTTTTTCATAATATAAAGTTTCTGTTTTGCCTGCGTTCTGTTTATTCATTCTAATCTACATCATAAATGAAACTTTATTTATGTCAATCTGCTCATTTCCTTATTTATATGAATTATTTTATTCATTTTCTTGTGGTGCTGAGGATCGAACAGATGCCTCACCTGTGCTAGGCAAATACCCTACCACTGAGATACAACCCCAGTTCCAGATTTCTCTCATTTAATATTCTTTTATTTCTGTGTACTTTTGACTCTTCTATGTATGCTTGCTTAATACAGCATGTCAGATCCATATTTGTATTCTACATTTTTATTTCTGCATTTTTTAACTTAAGTAATTCTTTAAAAATTGGCTATAATTGATGCAATTATTAGTTTTAAAATCTTTTATTCATTTTTAAGCTGTTAATCTTAAAAGTGTATTACTGTGGGTATGATTAGTATACAACAATTTGCCAAATTTAAATCTCTATAACTTGATGTTTGAAATTGAGTGTACATTGATGAAGCCTTTATCAAAATACAGAAAAATCCATACAGTAGAGGGAGGGGATGAGCTGAAGGGAAGACAGGGAGTTCTAGGGACTGACTTAGGACAAATTACATTCTATGCTATTGTGATTATGTCAAAATGTATCCTAATATTAGATATAACTAAAACAAATTTAAAACTCATTGCCACTCAAATCTGAGACTGTGTTTGTGTGCACGTGCATGTGTGTGTGTGTGTGTGTGTGTGTGTGTGTGTGTGTGGCACTGGGGTTTGAACTCAGGGTGTGCCACTGGGTAAGAAAGCACCTTACCAGTGGACTACATCCCCAGTCCTAAAATCTTGTCCTAATTTGTGTATTAGACCAAAATTTAGCCATGTACATGAAAAATTCAAAGCCAGGAATGGTTGTTTATCTTCCCAGGGCAATTTACTGTTGAGTCACATCTCTGGCCCTTTTTATTATTTATTTTGACACAGGGTCTTGCTAAGTTGCTGAGGCTGGCCTCTAGCTTGTGCTCCTCCTGCCTCAGCCTTTTGAGTTACTGGGATTATACTCATGTTCCACCATGTCCAATGGAGCTTCTTTATTGTTTTAAGGAAACAAATATTTCCTGTAGGGCATGTGAGTTTACTTTGCCTTCATATTTTATTTAATAGAAATCTCTAAAAAATCGCAAATATATAAAGCTGGTTTACAAGTTTGCTTCTTCCCTCAGTGTCAGTCCTTCCCCTCTTTCCTGTGGACACTCCCTCCTACCATCCCTGATAGGGGGGTCTCATCTTTCCTTGAATATTAGTGATGTTTTGCTCCTGTTCATATACCTGGGGTGTTTCCATGTCATCTGGAAAGAATTGTCCTTTGGCTCATTGTGCCTTTGCTGATTTGACTATTAGATTCTATATTTGTTTTATTACTATTTGCTCTTCTATTATAGGAGTTCCTTGTATATTTTCAATATTAATCCCTAATGAGAGATAAGATTTGGAAATATTTTCTCCTCCTCTGTGGGGACCTTTTCCTTTTCTTTTTATACATAAAGTTTTAGTTTAATACAATCCCAAGGATTTATTTTTTGGTTTTGTTGTGTGCACTTTTGGAGGAAAGAAATCTCACTTGTAATTTAAGAAACATTTATTGCAGAGGATTTTGTATGTGATATTGCTCCCATAATAAATGCTAAACAAAAGTAGCAGTAACATATTGTTTGTACTTATTATGCAAGGACACAATTTAATTTGATTAATGACTGCACTGTAGAAGTTCATTGCCCCATCAATAATTATAAAATAATTTGTCTTTAAATAAAGCAGAAATATAATGTGCAATTTTCAATTGACTTTGTTGTATTTTCCCAAGATGTAAGTGGACAAGCAATTGCAAGGATAGTTTCATTTTTAAGTAATATTAAGTGGAATGGTCCTTCAATGAACTGGGTTTAGCAAGGGGAAGATGGAACAGGAATGGAACCCACAGTCCAGAAATGGGACTTGGTAGACTAGTTGTCCCTGCAGGCACTGAGCATTTGGTCCAAAGTCTTCATCCAGTTGTTGCTTTGAGGGCCCAAGTTCTTTCAGAGACTCTGATGCCTTCCACTCTTCCTGACCAGAGTGGAGTTTATCAGCTATGGAAATTAATTTGAGACAGTTGTTCAGTAGCTTATGTTCACATATTAAATATTGGTATAAGTGTAGTACAATAAAGTACCTCTCTCTGGTAGTGTTCAGATCAACTAGGAAATGATGGAGCATCTTCAGAAAAGATGAATTTTGTTTCTTACATATGCAGTGAGCCACTGGCAGCCTAGGATGGGTGAAATAGTTCAGTGACCATTAGAATTCCACGTTTGCTGGCAGGTCCCTCTCTATATGTCTGCATGCAGGCCTCTTGCCCTTCTTAGTCCCCCAAAGCCCCGGGTGATTGTATCAAACCCAGAACTGGGTACACTCAACTATTCTTTCCTGAGAAAAAATGCCCTTTACTTGGGTAACATGAAAGTAATGGGTGGTGTCTACTTGAAATTTTTGGGGGGGTGATAGCAGGGATTGAACTCAGGGGAACTTGACCACTGAGCCACATTCCCTGTCCTATTTGTATTTTATTTAGAGCCAGGGTCTCAGTGAATTCCTTAGCACCTCACTTTTGCTGAAGCTGACTTTGAAATCATGGTCTTCCTTTCTCAAACTTCAGAGCTGCTGGTATTATAGGCATACACCACTTTTGCATGATTTTACCAAAGTGTGAAATTTCTTTTTGTGTTCTAATTCCTTATAATTCTTTAATCCATATCACATTCTGGATTAACTGAATAATAAAATGATTGTCTCTTCTCATTGTGTGGCGAGTATTTCAGGACTGGGAATGATTTGTTTTAATGTGTATTTCCTGAACACTGTCCAGAATTAGGTCTGATATAAATAGATAAGCTCCTTACCATGCTTTGCTCTAGACGATCATTTCAAGATGCTGGCCAGACTCTCTCTCAGGCTTCTGTCTCATGCAGAACAGAGCTTACTGGCTACATAATCTGCATTCAGGATGTTCCCTGTAAGTACCCTCTAAGTACAGTTAGCCTATGTGCCTGGCAAAGGGGTCTCACAAGGAATCAATTGGCAGGTACAGGCTTGCATGTCAATGTACCTGGAGTTGTGAAATTGTTTAAGAAGACGGTGGAGTTCAGATGCCCAGTTGGACATCTGAGAGTACAGTGAGTTTGCCTGGGAATATTGACTGTCTTCTGCCTCCTTTTGTGTTGGCAAATACACAGAAAATGCAGTGGTATCCTGCAGATTGTTTCTCTATAGACACTTAAATATACAGGTATGAATTCTGCATACTGGGCCAATGGTTATTTGTTTATTTATTTTTGTACTGCAAGTAGAACTCTGACCTCACTTAAACTGGAAAATTGTTTCACCACAGTGCAATAACTCATCCATCTGGGTTTCTATGGAATGCCCAGGACCCTGCTAGACAGGATCTCTCGTCTAGCTTCCCTTCCTTTGCTGTAAACCAGGGTTCAAGACACCATGATTCCCCCTAGAATCTGCACAATGAACCAGGCTGTATTCTTGCATTCATGTGACATGGCAGACTTCTGACTGATTGTGTACAGAAATTGTAGGGGAAATATTTTGTTCCATGTGAGAGAACAACATGTACTTTGTGGTCAGAGGCCCTCTCAGAATTGTCTAGGTCTTGTCCAGTGACCTGCTGCAGCTGTGTGTGGAGGGGTGTTTTGACCAGTGAAGGATTGTAATTGAAAATGAGCACTGGCATCAACACTTACTTGGCAATGTCAGAAGGTAAGGGGAGCTTTTTATAGGGGGTGTTCAGCACCCACAAATATTCAGAGGTATGCCTACATATTTACCCAACATAGAACTGTGTTGCTTGAACAGAGTATTCCTATTCTTTTCCTTACTCCAGAGTGAGCTGATCAGAAAGAGAGAATATACACCTTGACCCAATGTCAGTTCCTTCACTAGGGAAGGTCCATCGTCTGTTGTGACCTCACAGAATCAGCATGAGTTTCTGCTGCTTTGGTCATTCTACAGGCATGTACCCAAGTTCCCTCAAGATCCTCTGTTAAGTGCCCTGGGGACTTCAAGACATTGGAAGATTTCCTGTGCAGATGGGATACAACTAGGCCATGTTATCTTATCATGTTTCCTACTCAGAGGAAGAAGACCGAGGCACCTGGTATTCCTTTCTCCCCTCACAGAAGAAATCTCTGCTAGTTTGTTTTCCACTGAACAATCCCTCCAGTGTTCTGGTTCTTGGGTGAAGAACAGTGAGGCAGAATTTTGAATTACTTATATATCCTAGATATTAACGCTGTCAAAGAGATCACTAGCTAACTTTTTCTCCTATTGTATAGACTTTCTTCACTCGGTTGATGGTTCCTTATCTGTGAAGAATACTTGTAGTTTGCTTAAATCCCATTTATCAACTTTTGCTTTAGTTTCATACACTTGCAGGCTTCTATTCAGAAAATCATTGCCTGTATCAATGTTTTTAAATTTTTCCTTTATGGTTTATCTGTGTGTTTCAGAGAAAAGATAAGAAACTAATCCAAACAGGGGGCAGTGAATTTTCTTTCAATATGTGACTGTAACCCAGGATCACTCTACCACTGAGTGACAGCACCAGTACTTTTTACTTTTTATTTTGAGAGGGTCTCACTAACTTTCCCAGGCTGTTCTAGAATTTGTGATTCTGCTCCTTTAGACTATTTAATTGGAATTTCAGGTGTTTGCACTGTTCCAGGCTAGAGCCAATGTTCTTAACAAACACTTCTCAAAAGAAGACATATGAATGACCAACAAATATATGAAAAAATGTTCAATACCATTAACCATTAAAGAAATGCATAAGTAAAACACTGATAACATTTCACATCATTTAGAAGAGATACTATCAACAAAATAAAACACACAGGAAGTAAAATGAAGAATGAATAAATGGGATGGTATCAAATTAAAAAGCTGCTTCACAGCAAAGGAACCAAGATCATGAAGAGAGAGCCTACATAATGGTAGAAATTCTTTGCCATGTGCACCTCAGATAGAGCTTTAATTTACCAGCTGTCCAAAGATTTCAAAAAATGCAACACCAAATACACCACATGACATTTAAATCTACCAAAAAATGTGGATAGGAACTAAACAGAAGAAGAAATATGATAGGTCAACAAATACATGAAATTGTGTTCAACATCTTCAGCAATTAAAAATAATGCAAATTCAAACTGCATGGAGATTCCACCTCCAATCTAAATGGCAATCATTAAGTAACAAGTAACATTAAATATTGGTGATGATGTGGGAAAAAAGGTAGACTCATCCCTTGCTTGTTGAACTGTAAATTGGTACACCCACTCTGGAAACCATTGTGGAGATCCTCAGAGAACTTGGAGGGAACCACCATTTGACCCAGTTATCCCACTCCTCAGCATATACACAAGGACTTAAAATCCAGCATAATATAGTGATACAGCCACATCAACACTTATAGCAGTTCAATCAACAACAACCTTAGTGCCCTTTAATCTGATGAATGGATAAAGAAAAATGTGGCTTATATACACACTGCAATGCTACTCAGCCATAAAGAAGGACAAAGTTGTAGTATTTGTCAGCAAATGGATGAAACTGGAGAGTATGTTGCTAAATGAGACAACCCAGTCTCCCCAAAACAAAGGCCGAATGTTCTCTCTGATGTTTGAATGTTAACACAATGAGTGGGTTGTTGGTGAGAAGAGAAGTTCATTGAGTTGAGTAGGAAACTAACATGGATCTGAGGATGTAGGAAAAAAGGATGCAGAAGTATTTCAGAGTGATTTTTATGTTATTATTTTATTAATGATGGGAAATATATATATAGATAGTAGTGTGTTTTGTTGTAACAAAATCATGCAGGATGGAATCTGATTTCATTCCCCATTGCCCCCTTTGCCTTACACTGTCTCTTCCCATATTTTCCTCATCTATTCTACTGATGTTCTTGTCACTTATGTATTTATTGATTTTTAGGTGGTATGAGGAATTGAAATAATGAGCCCTTGACCATTGAGCCACATTCTCATTCCTATTTTATATTTCCTTGAGAGACAGGGTCGAACTGAGTTGGTTACTGCCTCACTTTTGCTGATGATAGCTTTGAACTTGAAATCCTCTTGCATCAGACTCCTGATGAGCTGGGATTTCTGACTTGCACCCACACACCCAGGTATTTATTTATTTTTTATTCTTATTTTTCCTCATATATACAAAGGTAAAATCCCTGTGGTATATCCATGTATACATACATTGTGATTTTGTTGAACACATTCCATTTTTCCTTCCTTTTCTGCCCTTTGTCCTTCTTTCCTCTCCATACCCTCCTTCTGCTCCACTGATTTTCTCTGTATGTTTGTGATATCCACTCCCCCCATCTTCTTCCCTTTTTTTGCTGTTGCTTCCACATTAAAATAATATTTGACTCATGAATTTCTTTTTCTTTCTACTGGGGATTGAACCCAGAGACACTTAACCACTGAGGCACATCCTCAGTCTTTTATTTTTATTTTGAGATAGCCTCTCACTAAGTTGAAGTTGTGATGAGGCTGGTCTTGAAATTTTTATCCTCTTACCTCAGCCTCCCAAGTTACCAGGATTATGACACGTGCCTCCATATCCAGCAGACCCTTGGTTCTCTATGTCTGGCTTATTTAACTCAGCATATTATTATCCATTTCCATTCATTTACTGGAATATGCCACAATTTCATTCTTCTTATGGTATAGTTTATTATTTATTGTACATTATTGTGAATATTATCAAATTTACTTGTATAAATCAGTAGGTTTCAATGTGGTATTTCCATGCATGCCTGTAGCAAGTTTTCATCATGTCCACTCTACCTTCTCCTACCTACTCCCACCTCATCTCCCTAATCTCCTAGCTAGTCACTAGTAGTCACTGTTCTAATTTCACGTCTCTTTTTAAAGTGACATGTAAAAGAACATACACATTATCATTGTTTTTCTATCTCATTGTTCAATTTTGAAAATTTTTCTGTACTTTTTACCCTGAACAGGTTATCTGTTCTTGTAACCTGCATCTCACAACCCTCCTCAATTCCAATGACTCTTAGATTTGGTCTCTTAATATTCTCCCAGATTTCTTGTATATTCTGATCATGGTTACATGCTTGTTTTTCTTTAAAATTGTCTAAATGTTCAATGCTGGCCACTTGGTATTCCAGTTCTAAGCTTGTGTCTTCAGCATTGTCTACTCCATTACAGAGTCTCAACTGGACATTTTATTAGATTTATTGTTTCTTTCCTTTCCAAACTTTATGTTTGATTCTTTTCTGATATTTCTTATTGAAATTTCTCATTTATATCTTATGCATACATCCTTAATTCATTCAGCTGTTTTTCTGTGTTCTCAGAATTCATTGATCATTTTTATAATGATTCTTTTGAATTCTTTATCTAATATTTCATCCACTTCAATGTCTTTGGTGTTAGTTGCTGGTGAACTCTGAAGTTTAGGAGATATTATGATAACCTGGGTTCTTTATCCCATATATTTTTATTCTTGTGTTTTGTTTTGTGCATCTGTTGAAAAGTATTTCTCTTCCAGTGTTAAACATGGGCCCTTTTAGGACCCAGTCTTCACTTACAATAGGGACGTAGAGTAATCTCTACTGGTAGTCTCTCATAGGTGTGATATCCACAGTCTTTTTTCCTTTTTCAGTTGTTTCTTTTTAGTTATACATGAGAAAAAAAATCAATTTGTATGTAAATGTACAAGCATGGAATATATCTTATTCCAGTTAGGTTCCCATTATTACAAATACAGAAAATGTGGTATATATACACAATGAAGTAATACTCAGCCATAAAGAAGAATGACTTTATGACATTTGCCAGCAATCGGATGGATCTGGAGACTATTAAACTAAGTGATATAAGCCTTTATCATAATTTTCTGTATTTTCTTTAGTAGTGAATGTCCATAGTGGTAATTGGGAGGCCCATCCTCATTTGGTTCTGCCCAGGGCCTGGCCATTAGGTTGGATTTTATCTCTTCTATTCTCTGTATTATAGTAGAGTTCAAGATTGAGTGCCATTTTTTTCTGTGCAAAGCAAGGCGTGTTGACTTTTGATTGTGTTTAGTTCTACAGCAGTCTCTACCCTGTAAACTTGCATTGTTCCTGTAGGTTCCCAGCTCCTAACAGAATAGGGCAAAGCAAACAATAGCAACAACCAATGCAAATAATATATAGCATTAAATTAAATATCCAGTTTCTACTCTGACATCTGCAACATTAATTATCAAAAAATATAGGAATGATGATGTCAGCAATTGTCAAGAGTAAAAAGAACAACCATGAACATTATCTGGCTTTAAACCAGCAGCAGTTATCAAATATGTCATACACAGCAGTAATAAGGACATCAGAATTAATAGTGGGGGCATTTGTCATATAAAATATTAGTGCTAAAAGATGGTAAGAACATAATATTTAAAGAAAAGTATATGTGCTAGGAAGGTAGAAACTAATTTACATATTGAAAAAGTGAACAGAGAGATTACAGACATGATGGAGCAGGTGATGTTTAAAAGAAAGGACGAGGAAAATAGGGAAAACAAGGTAAAGGGAGAGAGGAAGATAGAACAATACAATTTCTCTGTAAGCAGTAAAAAAGAGAAAGAGAAACCAGCAAATGAAAACAATACAAGAGGTAACAAAACAAAATAGGCAAACACACACACACATACAAACACAAAGGGAATAATAGCCCTAACTCTTAAAAAACAAAGTAAGCAAAGAAAACTACATTGAGAAATGCTAAAAATGAGGGGAAAAGAATCAAATATGCACCTGCGTATATGTCCTTGAACTAATCAGCACAGCTAGAACTGAGTGTGTGTGTGTGTGTTCGCACGCGTGCATGTGTGTGTGTGTGTGTGTGTGTGTGTGAGAGAGAGAGAGAGAGAGAACACAAAAAGAAATTTTCTTAATAAGAAATCAGGGAATTATCTAGTCAACCCAAATGGATGGTCAATGCCTATACCCAATTGTTTCCTTCCCTAACCCACAAAATCTACTTATATAGTATCAGAAATTACATATGCATTTTATCTTTTGTTCAACATAGATAGGTAGCAGCCCAAGACTGAATATTCCAGTTACTTTATAGGGCATTATTAGACTATTTCCCCTCCCTGTTCTTATTCATTTATTTCTACTATGAACATTACTATTTCCTTTCTTCTACTACTGTTGGGTTGAATCACTTCAGTTTTTAGGCCCTTAAGGTAAGTAATTAGACTGCTTAATTGAGGTTTTTATTCCTTTAACATCTAGGGATTTTGGGCTGCAAAGTTCCCTCTTAGAGGTGCTGTGCATCCTTTGTGTTTTCATGTGTGGTGTTTCCATGTTCATTAATTCTAAGGAATTATTTAATATATATTTTAATATTTTCATTGACCACTGGTTATTTTGTACCAATTTGCCTTATTTCCATGTACTCATACTATTTATGAATTTCCCCTTTTTTGAGCTACCTAGTTCTTTATCATTTTATTTAATTTTTTATTTGTTCTAATTAGTTATGCATGACAGTAGAATGAATTTATGCATTTTGATGAATCGTACAAAAATGGAGTAATTTCTCATTTTGGAAAAGGAAAACACATACTTTGAATTGTAGTTTAAATTTGTTAGAATTTGTTTCTCACCTAACTCCTGGAGAATGGTCTGCAAGCACTTGAAAGAATATATACCCCCAATTGTAGGGTGAAGCATTCTCTTGATGTCTACTATGCCTTTTAGGTCAATATAGCTCAAAGCCAATTTTATTTGGTCATTTTGTGCCTGAATGAGCATGTATAACTGGGACTAAGGTGTTGCTATCATGTATGGATAATATGTTAAAATAACTCTACTATCTGCATTACTAAAAGGAACAAATATTAAAAAGAGGTAAGTCAAGCGACAAAGAACACATAATGAAATCAATAAGAGAAACTTCTTTAATTGTAAACTCTCAGTTTTAGGCTTTGTTCTTCTTATTTTATTATAAAATATTAAATGTCATGTAGATATTATCATTTTAATTATATATAGTATTATCTTACATAATTTCTGTTTGAATTGTGTCCTGGGATTATGTGATCTTTCACCATATCAATGGATTCTATTCTCATGGTGGTAAAATGAAATAATTTAGGTACATGTTTTGTGTTTTTCCATTTAATTTCTATATCATACAGTGGTAAGATAAACTTTCATTTTTAAATATTTTGTAAGTCATTGTATGCATATGGAAATTTTTATTACTGCCTTTGTGAGTTAGAGAGTAGTTTTCCATTCATTTTTGATTGATCTTCACCAGGCCGCACTGGACTCTATAACTCTTGCTGTATTCTGGGGATAGTAGTTGATTTTTCCAGTGAATGGCCAAATCTGAGATAATATATTAAGAATCAATTAGAATCTGGGACATGTCTTATGATAGGCAAAAAATAACTTCATAGGTGTGAAAATAATATCTTACCAATCAGAGTTGAAGGGCAGATATATCATTATAAGTATTGAAATATACCATTGTAGCAGGACTAAAAATAGTACTTAAGTCATATGAGAAACACCTAAGAAGATCCTGGATATATAAAAGTACAGGAAAAGATATAAAAACTCATGATGCATTGAAGAATAAAGACTCAATATTATAAAATATTACAGGTGCTAAATAATTTTAATAATTTCAAATCCATCCCTTTACAGATATAATCAGGCGTTGGAGCCAATAAGTTATTAGGAAATCTAATAGGTAGAAACACAAATAACAATGGTGAAGAGAGCCATATTATGATGATGACCAGCCCTGTGAGATATCTGGACAGATGTACACACTAAGAAATCATTGGAATTTAATGGCTAGAAAGAGACAACAGTATATAAGACAGTGTTTTATTCTGTTCAAGTTGCTACAACAAAATAACTTACACTGGTAAGTGGATAAACAACAGAACTTCATGGCTCACAGACCTGCAGGTGGGAGAGTCACCAACATATTTAGCATCTAGTGAAGGGCCTATGTCATAGATAGCTCCTTACTGCATCCCACATAGAAGAGTCTGGGCACTCTTTCAGCTTCTCTTAGACAACACCAATGACATAAATGATGGTGGAGCCCACCTCACTTGATAACACTCTAAAAGGCCCCACACATCAATATTATTTAAGAAATTAAGATTGAACATAGCAATTGCAGAAGATATTCACAAAAATCCAGATCATAGCAAGAGTTACCATGCAATAGAAACTCCAGTGGTGTGACATAATTGCTTTAGTTTGGGGAAATTTGATGTTTTTAATGCAAATGTTTAAATATTGTGCTATTTTTATAACTTAGAATAAAAGTTCAAAGAAAGATAAATTCATATTACATACAAAATTTCAAGTATTGATAATGTTAATAGTAGCAAGTTGGTCTAGGTTTTTTGAGATTTCTGAGAATGGACAAAGTTACAGAGTAAGCTCCCATGACATTTTCCTCTCTTTAATTGGTCCATGACATTTTCAATGACATTGGTCAATGATGTCTGTCACTAAGCACATTAGAATCATTTTCCGGTACCCGTTTGAGAAATTCAAAAATCAAGATGGCCTATACAGTATGATCATAGTCAGTGGTGTTTTCTTGTAAAGGGCAAAAACTCTCTTGCCATAACATCATGATGCACATAATGTAGGTGGCATCTACCTGAGGCCACCACTGCACCCTCCTTTTATGATAGGGCTTCATAGCACATGGTGGTCTGCACTCCAGCCCAGTCAGAGACCTTGAGAGTCCAAACACAGAAGTTGACTGAAAAATCGGAGTCCTGTTACTCGACTTCTCTAATGAACTTGGCCTCCCTGGATTCTCCCCTGAGGGCTCTAGGTTCCTTTCTTGACCCATCCACTGCACATGGATTCATAGGAGAGGATATCAGGAGTGGACCTCACCGGACCCCTCCCTGAACCTCCAGTGGGTTGGTTATTATGAATGGGGTAGTTTTTCTAATTTCTGTTTCAGAGGGTTCATCACTTATGAATAAAAGCACATTAGGTTGATGAGTGTTGATTTTATATCCTGCTACTTTACTAAATTCATTTATGAATTCTAGAAGTTGAACTCTTCATTCTACAAGTTTTCTGGTGAATTTTTTTTTGGCTTTTCCAGATATAGAATCACGTCATTGGCAAATAGTGATAGTTTGAGTTCTTCTTTTCCTATTCACATCCCTTTAATTTCTTTGGTCTGTCTAATTGCTCTGGATAGAGTTTCAAGACAATGTTGAATAGAATTGATTAAAGAGGGCATCCCTGCCTTGTTCCAGGTTTTAGGGGAAATGCTTTCAGTTGTTCTGCATTTAGAATGATGTTGACTGTGGTCTTAGCATAGATTACCTTTACGATGTTGAGGAATGTTCCTACTATTCCTATTTTTTCTAGTGTATTGAGCATGATGGAGTACTGTATTTTATCAAATACTTTTTTGACATCTATTGAAATGATCATACGATTCTTAACTTTAAACCTGCTGATGTGATGAATTACATTTATTGTTTTCGGGATATTGAACCAACCTTGCATCCCTGGGATGAAACACACTTGATCATGGTGCACTATCTTTTTAAAATGTTTTTAATGTGATTTGCTAAAATTTTGTTCAGAAGTTTTGCATCATATTCATTAGGGATTATGGTCTGAAGTTTTCTTTCTTTGATGTGTCTTTGTCTGGTTTTGGTATCAGGGTGAATTTAACTTTATAAAATGAATTAGGAAGGGTCCCCTCCTCCTATATTTCATGGAGTACTTTGAGAAGTATTAGAATGAGTTATTCTTTGAAGGTCTTGAAGAACTCAGCTGAGAATCCATCTGCTCCTGGAGTATTCTTGGTTGGTAGGTTTTTGATGACTTCTTCTATTTCATTACTTGAAATTGATCTATTTAAATTGTCCTTCGGATTCAGTTTGGGTGGATCATATGTCTCTAGTAACCTCTCAATGTCTTCAATAGTTTCTATTTTTTTGGACTAAAGATTTTCAAAATAGCTTCTAATTGTTTTGTATTTCAATAGTGTCTGTTGTGATATATTTTTTGCATCACGAATTTAGTAATTTGAGTTTTCTCTCTCCTCTTTGTTAGTGTTACTAAGGATTTATCAATTTTGTTTATTTTTTCAAGAACAAAGTTTTTGTTTTGTCAATTTTTTGAATTGTTTCTTTTGTTTCAATTATATTGAATTCAGTTCTAATTTTAATTATTTCCTGTCTTATACTTTTGGTGGTATTCTGCTCTTCTTTTTTTTTTTTTAATGTAAACAAATGGGATATATGTTGTTTCTCTGTTTGTACATGGCGTAAAGGCATACCATTTGTGTAATCATAAATTTACATACAGTAATGTTGTTTGATACATTCTGTTATTTTTTCCCTTCCCCTCACCCCTGCCACCCCTCTTTACCCTCTATTCAGTAATTTCTTCCTCCATACTTGCCCCCCTCCCTAACCCTAACTCTAACCCTAACATTAACCCTTCCCTCCCCCCCATTATGTGGCATCCTCCACTTATTAGCGATATCATTCGTCCTTTGGCTTTTTGAGATTGGCTTATCTCACTTAGCATGATATTCTCCAATTTCATCCATTTGCCTGCAAATGCCATAATTTTGTCATTCTTTATGGCTGAGTAATATTCCATTGTATATATATACCACAGTTTCTTTATCCACTCATCAATTGAAGGGCATCTAGGTTGGTTCCATAGTCTGGCTATTGTGAATTGAGCAGCTATGAACATTGATGTGGCTGTATCTCTGTAGTATGCAGATTTTAAGTCCTTTCGGTATAGGCCAAGGAGTGGGATAGCTGGGTCAAATGGAGGGTCCATTCCAAGTTTTCTAAGGAATCTCCACACTGCTTTCCAGAGTGGCTGCACTAATTTGCAGCCCCACCAGCAATGTATGAGTGTACCTTTCTCCCCACATCCTCGCCAACACCTGTTGCTTGTATTTTTGATAATCGCCATTCTAATTGGGGTGAGATGGAATCTTAGGATGGTTTTGATTTGCATTTCTCTTATTACTAGAGATGTTGAACATTTTTTCACATGTTTATTGATTGCTTGTACATCTTCTTCTGTGAAGTGTCTGTTCATTTCCTTAGCCCATTTGTTGATTGGATTATTTGTATTCTTGGTGTAGAGTTTTTTGAGTTCTTTATAGATTCTGGAGATTAGTGCTCTATCTGAAGTATGATTGGCAAAGATATTCTCCCACTCTGTAGGCTCTTTCTTCACATTACTGATAGTTTCCTTTGCTGAGAGAAAGCTTTGTAGTTTGAATCTATCCCAGTTATTGATTCTTGCTTTTATTTCTTGTGCTATGGGAGTCCTGTTGAGGAAGTCTGGTCCTAGGCCGACATGTTGAAGATCGGGACATACTTTTTCTTCTATAATCTGCAGAGTCTCTGGTCTGATTCCAAGGTCCTTAATCCATTTTGAGTTGAGTTTTGTGCAGGGTGAGAGATATGGGTTTAGTTTCATTCTGTTGCATATGAATTTCCAATTTTCCCAGCACCATTTGTTGAAGAGGCTATCTTTTCTCCATTGCATATTTTTGGCGCCTTTGTCTAGTATTAGAAAGTTGTATTTATTTGGGTTTGTGTCCGTGTCCTCTATTCTGTACCATTGATCTACCTGTCTATTTTGGTACCAGTACCATGCCGTCTTTGTTACTATTGCTTTGTAATAAAGTTGAAGTTCGGGTATTGCGATACCCCCTGCTTCATTTTTCCTGCGAAGGATTGCTTTAGCTATTCTGGGTTTCTTATTCTTCCAGATGAATTTCATGATTGCTTGCTCTATTTCTGTAAGGTACGTCATTGGGATTTTAATTGGGATTGCATTGAATCTGTATACCACTTTTGGTAGTATGGCCATTTTGACAATATTAATTCGGCCTATCCAAGAACATGGGAGATCTTTCCATCTTCTAAGGTTTTCTTTAATATCTTTCTTTAGTGTTCTGTAGTTCTCATTGTAGAGGTCTTTCACCTCTTTTGTGAGATTGATTCCCAAGTATTTTATTTTTTTCGATGCTATCGTGAATGGGGTAATTTTCATAATTTCTCTTTCTGAGGATTCATCACTTATGTATAAAAATGCATTGGATTTATGAGCGTTGATCTTGTAACCTGCCACTTTACTGAATTCACTTATGAGTTCTAACGGTTTTCTCGTGGAATTTCCTGGTTCCTCTAAGTATATAATCATATCATCCGCAAATAGGGCTAGTTTGAGTTCTTCTTTTCCTATTCGTATTCCTTTAATTTCCTTGGTCTGTCTAATTGCTCTGGCTAGAGTCTCAAGAACGATATTGAATAGGAGTGGTGAAAGAGGGCATCCCTGTCTTGTTCCAGTTTTTAGGGGGAATGCTTTCAGTTTTTCACCGTTTAGAATGATATTAGCCATGGGCTTAGCATAGATGGCCTTTACAATGTTAAGGAATGTTCCCACTATCCCTATTTTTTCTAGTGTTTTGAGCATGAAGGGGTGCTGTATTTTATCAAATGCTTTTTCTGCATCTATTGAAATAATCATGTGATTCTTGACTTTAAGTCTATTGATATGGTGAATTACATTTATTGATTTCCGGATGTTGAACCAACCTTGCATCCCTGGGATAAAACTCACTTGATCGTGGTGCACTATCTTTTTAATATATTTTTGTATGCGATTTGCTAAAATTTTATTGAGAATTTTTGCGTCAATGTTCATTAATGATATCGGTCTGAAATTTTGTTTCCTCGATTTGTCTCTGTCTGGCTTGGGTATCAGGGTAATATTGGTTTCATAGAATGAGTTTGGGAGGGTACACTCCTCTTCTATTTCATGGAATACTTTGAGAAGTATTGGAATGAGCTCTTCTTTAAAGGTTTTGTAGAACTCGGCTGAGAACCCATCTGGTCCTGGACTTTTCTTTGTTGGTAGGCTTTTGATGACCTCTTCTACTTCATTACTTGAAATTGTTCTATTTAAATTGTGTATGTCCTCCTCGTTCAATTTAGGCAATTCATATGTCTCTAGAAACCTGTTGATGTCTTCGAAATTTTCTATTTTGTTGGAATATAGATTTTCAAAATAGCTTCTAATTATGTTTTGTATTTCAGTCGTGTCTGTTGTGATATTTCCTTGTTCATTCTGAATTTTAGTGATTTGGGTTTTCTCTCGTCTTCTCTTTGTTAGAGTGGCTAAGGTTTTATCAATTTTGTTTATTTTTTCAAAGAACCAACTATTTATTTTGTCAATTTTTTGTATTGTTTCTTTTGTTTCAATTTCGTTGATTTCAGCTCTGAGTTTAACTATTTCCTGTCATCTACTACTTTTGGTGTTGGTGTTCTGCTCTTCTTTATCTAGGACTTTGAGCTGTAACCCTATGTAGTTTATTTGTTGACTTTTTCTTTTTTTATTGAATGTTCTCCATGAAGTAAATTTTCCTCTTAGTACTTAGTACTGCTTTCATATCATCCCAGAGATTTTGATATGTCACATCATTGTTCTTATTTACCTCTAAGAACTTTTTATCTCTCCCATGATGTGTACACTTATTCATGCATCATTCAATAGTGTATTATTTAGTCTCCAGGTGTTGGAGTAGTTTCTGTTTTTTATTTTATCATTGACTTATAGTTTCATTCCATTCTGTTCTAATAGAATGCAAGGTAACA
This sequence comes from Sciurus vulgaris, assembly GCF_902686455.1. Lineage (NCBI taxonomy): Eukaryota > Metazoa > Chordata > Mammalia > Rodentia > Sciuridae > Sciurus > Sciurus vulgaris. Next base: position 69,650,992 of record NC_136478.1, on the reverse strand, counting down.
TCTTTATTTATTTATTTTTTTTGTATTTGCTAAGATTAGTTTTGTGGCTAATTAGTATGTGGCATATTTTAAAGAAGGATCCATGTGGTGCTGAGAGGAAAGTGTATTCTCTTGTTGATGGTTGGAATATTCTATACATGTTGTTAAGTCTAAATTTTTGATTGTGTTATTGTGTTCTATGGTTTCTTTGTTCAATTTTTGATTGGAATATCTGTCCAATGGTGAGAGAAATGTATTAAAGTCACCTAGTATTATTTTGTTGTGGTCTATTTGGTTCCTGGAATTGAGAACAATTTGTTTTATGTACAAGAATGTACTATCGTTTGGGGTACAAATATTTATGATTATTATGTCTTGCTGATTTATGCTGATTTAAGCAGTATGAAATGTCCCTTTTTATCTTTTCTGACTCACTTTAACTTGAAGTCAACTTTATCTGAAATGAGGATGGAAACCTCCTCTATTTTATTGAATCCGTGTGCATGTTATGTTTTTTCTCATCCTTTCATCTTTAGTTTGTGGGCATCTTTTTCTATGAGATGAGTCATTTGAAGGCAGCATATTATTGGGTCTTCCTTTTTAATCCAATCTGACAGTCTATGTCTTTTGATTGATGAGTGCAGGCCATTAAAATTCAGGGTTATTATTGAGATATAACTTGTATTCCCAACAATTTTGGCTTAATTTTGGTTTTTAACTTGACTCGGTTTCTCCTTTGATTATCTTTTCCTTTATGGTAATTCCTCCCTTTGCTGACCTACATTGTTGTTTTTCATTTCCTCCTCATGAAATATTTTGCTGAGAATGTTCTTAGTGCAGGCTTTCTATTTGTAAATTCTTTTAACTTTTGTTTATCATGGAAAGATTTTATTTCCTCTTCAAATATGAATGTGAGTTTTGCTGATAAGATTCTTGGTCGACAACCCTGTTCTTTCAGAGCTTGAAATATGTTGTTCCAGGCCCTTCTCACTTATAGAGTCTGGACTGAGAAATCTGCTGATATCTGTATTGGTTTCCCCCTGAATGTAATCTGTTGCTTTTCTCTCGCAGCATTTAAAATACTAGATTTATTTTGTTTGTTAGGCATACTCATTATAATATGTCTTGGTGTGGATCTCTTGCAATTTTGTGCAGTTGTTGTTCTATAAGCCTCTTCTATTTGATTTTCCATTTCATTCTTCAGACTTGGAAATTCCTCAGATATTATTCCTTTGGTTTGTATTTCTGTGCCTTCTTCATTCCTGATAATTCTTAAATTTGGTCTTTTCATAATATCCCATAGTTCTTGGAAGTTCTGTTCTTGATTTCTTACCATCTTTTCTGTTCAACTTTGTTTGCAACATTAAATATTTTGTTTTTATTTTCTGAGGTTCTGTCTTCCAAGTTATCTAGCCTGTTTGTTATGCTTTCTCTTGAGTTTTTAATTTAATTTATTGTTTCCTTCATTTCAAGAATTTCTGTTTTTTTTTTTCTCAGAATCTCTGTTTGATGAAATGATCTTTTACTTCCTGCATTTTCTCTTTTAACTCTGTTTGTGTGGTCCTTCATTGCCTGCAATTGCTCTCTCATCTAATCATTTGCTTCTTAGATTATTTTAATTATATGCATTCTGAAATCCCTTTCTGACATTCTTCTGCCATACTGTCAATGGATTCTATTGATATAGCATCTAGGTTTGTTTGGGACACTTTCTTCCCTTGTTTTCTCATGTTGTTCACGTATCTTCCCCTCTAGCAATGCAAATCTGAGGTATTTCAGTTTTCCCCCTACAGACTTATAATGTCCCTGCAGGTTTCCAATACTTCACCTTGAAGTGAGAGATCAATATTAACAGCACATCATACAAACAACATGCATTTTTAATCCAAATAGTCCCTGTTAAAATATTAACTGTATTGTCCTCATAAACAGAGATGATGAGTTCAATTATTATCTAGAGAAAACCAATACATTTACGTAAGGACCACAGTTTCTAATGGACAAAGAGGATGGGAAGCAGTGTACATGGAGTAACAGCATACCATTTTCATATTAATACATTTACATAGGATAATGATGTTTGATTCATTCTGTTATTTTTTCCTTCCCTCCACCCCTCCCACCCCTCTTTTCCCTCTATACAGTCCCTCTGTCCTCCATTCTTGCTCCCCTCCCACGGCCCATTATGTGTCATCATCTGCTTATCAGCGAGATCATTCGTCCTTTGGTTTCTTGAGATTGGCTTATCTCACCTAGCATGATATTCTCTGTTTCATTCGTTTGCCAGCAAATGCCATAATTTTATTATCCTTTATAGCTGAATAATATTCCATTGTGTGTGTATGTATGTGTGTGTATATATATAGCAGTTTCTATATCCATTCATCAATTGAAGGACATCTAGGATGTTTCCACAATCTGGCTATTGTGAATTGAGCAGCTATGAACATTGATGTGGATGCATCTCTGTAGTATACTGATTTTAAGTCCTTTGGGTGTAGGGTGAGGAGTGGGATAGCTGGGTCCAATGGTGGGTCCATTCTAAGTTTCTAAGGAATATCCACACTGCTTCCCAGAGAGGCTGCACTAATTTGCATCCCCACCAGCAATGTTTGAGTGTACCTTTTTCCCCACATCCTCTCTAACACACATTGTTGTTTGTATTCTTGATAATCACCATTCTAATTGGGGTGAGATGGAATCTTAGTGTAGTTTTGATTTCCACTTTTCTTATTACTAAAGATAGTGAACACTTTTTCATATGTTTGTTGATTGCTTGCAGATCTTCTGTGACGTGTCTGTTCATATCCTTAGCCCATTTGTTGATTGGGTTATTTGTATTCTTGGTGTAGAGTTTTTTGAGTTCTTTATATATTCTCGAAATTAGTGCTCTATCTGAAGTATGATTGGCAAAGATATTCTCCCACTCTGTAGGCTCTCTCTTTGCAATGCTGATAGTTTTCCTTGCTGAGAGAAAGCTATTTAGTTTTAATCTATTCCAGTTGTTGATTTTTGCTTTTATTTCTTGTGCTATGGGAGTCCTGTTAAGGAAGTCTGATCCTAAGCTGACATGCTGAAGATTTGGACCTACTTTTTCTTCTATAAGATGCAGAATCTCTGGTCTGATTTCAAGGTCATTGATCCACTCTATGTTGAGTTTTCTGCATGGTGAGTTTAGTTTCATTCTGTTGCATATGGATTTCCAGTTTTCCCAGCACCATTTGTTGAAGAGGCTATCTTTTCTCCATTGCGGCACCTTTGTCTAGTATGAGAAAATTGTATTTATTTGGGTTTGTGTCCATGTCCTCTATTCTATACCATTGATATACCTGTCTATTTTGCTGTCAATACCATGCCGTTTTTGTTACTATTGCTCTGTAGTATAGTTGAAGATCTTGTATTGCGATACCCCTGGTTCATTCTTCCTGCTAAGGATTGCTTTAGCTATTCTGGGTTTCTTATTCTTCCAGATGAATTTGATGATTGCTTGCTCTATTTCTGTAAGGTATATCATTGGGATTTTAATTGGAATTGCATTGAATCTGTATAGCACTTTTGGTAGTATGGCCATTTTGACAATATTAGTTCTGTCTATCCAAGAACATGGGAGGTCTTTCCATCTTCTAAGGTCTTCCTCAATTTCTTTCTTCAATGTTTTGTAGTTTTCATTGTAGAGATCTTTTACTTCCTTGGTTAGGTTGATTTTCAAGTATTTTTTTTTTTTGAGACTATTTCAAATGGAGTAGTTTTCCTCATTACTTTTTCAGAAGTTTTATCCCTTGCATATAAAAAGGCTTTAGATTTATGCATGTTGATTTTATAGCCTGCTATTTTGCTGAATTCATTGATAAGGTCTAAAAGTTTTCTGGAGTTTTTTGGATCATCTAAATATAGAATCATGTCATCAGCAAATAGTGACAGCTTAAGTTCCTCTTTTCCTATTCATATCCCTTTAATTTCTTTAGTCTGTCTAATTGCTCTGGCTAGAGTTTCGAGGATAATGTTGAATAGAAGCATTGAAAGAAGACATCCCTGTTTTGTTCCTATGTTTAGACAAGAATTATCACCTTATGTGTTTTCCTAACATGGTGTTTTACCATCTTCCTATCCCGTATAATAATTTTGATATATTTCACATTTTCATTGTAAGTTTTATGTTTATTATATCTTTGTTTTTAATCCAGACTACAGCTTATTTTAAGATACTAAGTACAAATTAGAGATTTAATACCTGTGGGCTTTGGACAATTTCACATTATTTCATTTCCCTTCCTTTAGAAATATTCTGATTGGGGACTTTCAATGAGGCTCATGATAGAGTGTCCTCCTAGTGTGTGTAAGACACTGGTTCAATCCTCCGGGCCAAAAACTAATTATAACACATGTAAAATATTTAATGGTGCATGAAAATGTCAGCCATTGTGTTCACATGATGTTTAAAAAATTAGGCAAAACTCTGAGACTTGTTAGACAAAAATCAATACATGTTCAACCAGAGAGCTCTCCTCAGGATTCCTGCTGTGTCTGTCCTCTTGGATGAGCACCCTTCTGACATCTACCAGCAGAGAGCACATTATTGAGTTTTGTTATTGATACAGACATCATACAACAGGAACTCTCTTGACAATGGATATTTAAACTCCGTGGGTTGCCTTGAATTTATCTGTATTTTTGCATGTTATTGTAGATCCTTTTCCAGCACTCAATTATGCTATGTGAAAATCAGACCACTAACTTAATCATCCTCTGCCTATGGGGATGTGAGTGTGTCCCAGTTCAGTTATTAGGAAGAATCATAAATTACATCAAATTTGAAAAACATTTAGATGACAATGTACAAATTCCTATAGCACATACACATAGTAGTGGAATCAAGGTGTCGTTTAAATCTTTTCTGATTTCATTAAAACTGAAAAAAATATTCTGAATATTTATTCCCTTCCAGAGAATTAGCTGGAAATGGTGTTCTCCCATTCTGGAAGACTCTCTCTTTATGCTCTTAAATTAAATATTTCCTTGCTTTACAGAAGCTTTTACATTTGATGCCATTCCACTTAATGAAAGATTTGCTTTACTCAGTTTTAGACAATGTAGTGTATGATCAACTGCTCCATTGTTTTTGTGACTGTGTTGAGACAGAACATTATGTCAGGAAACAAGAGTGGAACCCAACAGCTCACCTCATGGCATGGGGACAGAGAAAGAGAAATTGTGGGGGCATATCTTTCACAAACATCCTGAGTACACCTTTCCTCCCTTTAGCCCCATCTCCTCAGTCTCTGTCCACTCCCAGTAGCCCATAAATTATAAGTGCACCCGTGGACACACTTATTGATGAGGTTAGAGCCTCAAGATTAAATCACATTCTAAAAAAGGCCCTACTTCTGAACACAGCTGCCTGGGGGAACAAGACTGAACCCATGATCCATACCATAACACGGAACCTATGCTGACATGTTTCCTCAGTTTCTTATCTCATGTTGGGTCAAATAAGGAACATGGGACAAGGGCACATGGTCAACATATTATATCTTCTCAGGGGTTCCAATGTGCTACGTATATCTATATTCCATTTGCTCAAAAAAGAGTTAATGGATTATAATGTTCTATGATTTTTCATGACTTTTTATGGCCTAGGAGGTGATCCATACTGTGAATGTTTCCTTGAGCTATTTGTAAGATTGTGTATTCTGCTACGTTTGGTGGAATACTCTCTACATACTTGACTGTTTTGTAGCATTGCTCATGTCCTTGCTTCCTTATGCACACTTTGTGTGATTTCCTTATCTGTTATGGAAAGTAGGACAATTGAGGCTTCCAGTAAGACTGTGATGCTGTCTACTGATTCATTTGTCAAAATTGCCTCACACAGTTGAAAAGCCTAAATTAAAATGCATATGTAATTACACAGCTTCCTGGTGAATGCTTTCATTTTCTTCTTTTTCTTTTTTTTTATAGTTTATAACTTAAAGGGTACTTTGTATAACATAATAATAATGACCACTCCTCTGTTTTGGTTTCCAGTTGCATGAGGTGTATTTTCCATCCGGTTGCTTACAGACTATTTGTGTTCCTAGATCTAAAGTGAAGTTATTTTAGAAAATTTCTAATTGGACTATGTTTTTCTATTTTTAAAATACCTTGGGCAATTTACGTAATTTGATTGTGAAAGTTAATCAATTTATATTTAAAATTTTCTTTTACATGTCCTATCTGGGGGAGGAAGAGGTTTCCCATCAGAGGGATGGGCTGACTGGGAAATAAAAGCTAAGAAATTTATATATCAGAAATAAGAGGGCGATGCAAGATGGCGGACTAGAGGGTGACTGCATCTCCAGTCACCCCGGAACCCAGGATTCAAGAAGGGGAGGCATTGAGAGTCTCAGACTAAAATAGAACCACGGGGTGAGTTTCCCCCACTCAGCAAAGCTCAGCTGGGTAGCAGGCCAAGATTCAAGTGGCTTATTAGAGTAGGACAGGGCAGATAGCATCTCCCCTGGCAGTTCTGTGCAGTCTGGCGGTGGGCTCCTCCCACAGGGACAGATCCTCCAGCCTCTTGGAACAGGCCCCCCAGTGAGAGCCCTTCTGCACAGAAGCAGCGCCACCAGCTCAGGCCCGCCCTGGCCAGCTCCGGCCTGCCCCACTGCCAGCTCCAGCCCACCCGCAGGTTGCTTCAGTGACCAGCACAGGGCGCCAGGGATTCCCCAAGCAGCCCAGCCCCCCTCTGGCGGGAAGCACCTCTCTAGGCTAGCTTCTCGGGGCAAACCGCCCAGGGAGAGCCTGTCTACACAGAGCCAGACACAAATCCCCAAGCCAGTGGAGACCTCCGACCTACAACCAGCCTCTGGGACCAGGGCTGGGCAACAAGAGACCTCTCCAGGTCTCTCTCCCTGGAACCAGTAGCGGGCTAGGGGCAGCGTTCTTCGGAAGCACTGCATTATCAAATTATTCCAAGACTTCTGGCTTCTGAATGCTGGTAGGTGATACACTGGAAATCTACAGGGTCACTATAAGCCAATAGAGGAAATCTACAATATCACAGAGTCCCACTGTCATCTGACCAATATGAGAAAACAAGGGAAGAAAATGTCCCAAACAAACCTAGATACTATATCAATAAAACCCAATGACAGCACAGCAGAAGAAATGTCCGAAAGGGAGTTCAGAATGTACATAATTAAAACAATCAGGGAAGCAAATGAGGAGATGAAAGAACAAATGCAGGAACTAAATGAATGCACTAATCAACAGTTAAAAGAGCAAATAAGGGAAGCAAAAGAATATTTCAACAAAGAGTTAGAGATACTGAAAGAAAAAAAAAAAAAAACGGAAATCCTTGAAATGAAGGAAACAATAAACCAAGTTAAAAACGCCATAGAAAGCATAAACAATAGGATAGATCACCTGGAAGCAAGAACCTCAGATATTGAAGACAAAATATTTAAGCTTGAAAACAAGGTTGACCAAACAGAGAAGATGGTAAGAAATCATGAACAGAATCTACAAGAATTATGGGATATCATGAAGAGGCCAAATTTAAGAATTATTGGGATTGAGGAAGGCTTAGAGAAACAAACCAAAGGAATGAACAGTCAATTCAATGAAATAATATCAGAAAATTTTCCAAATCTGAAGAATGAAATGGAAAACCAAGTACAAGAGGCTTATAGGACTCCAAATATGCAAAATTACAACAGACCTACACCAAGGCACATTATTATGAAAATACCTAACATTCAAAATAAAGACAGACTTTTAAAGGCTGCGAGAGAAAAGAATCAGATTACATTCAGAGGGAAACCAATAAGAATAGCAGATTTTTCAGTCCAGACCCTAAAAGCTAGAAGGGCCTGGAACAACATTTACCAAGCCCTGAAAGAAAATGGATGCCAACCAAGAATTTTATACCCAGCAAAACTTACTTTCAGATTTAACAATGAGATAAGATCCTTCCATGATAAACAAAAGCTAAAGGAATTTACTAAAAGAAAGCCGGGATTAGAGAACATTCTCAGCAAAATATTCCATGAGGAAGAGATGAAAAACAATGATGTAAATCAGCAATGGGAGGTACTACCCTAAAGGAATAGCCAAATAAAGGAGAAACCAAATCATGTCAAAAAACAAAAATGAGTCCAATGACTAGGAATACAAATCATATCACAATGATAACCATGAATGTTAATGGCCTGAACTCATCAATCAAAAGACATAGACTGGCAGATTGGATTAGAAAGAAAAATCCAACAATATGCTGCCTGCAAGAGACCCATCTCACAGAAAGAGATACCCATAGACTAAAGGTGAAAGGATGGGAAGAAACATACCATGCACATGGACACAGCAAAAAAGCTGGAGTATCCATTCTCATTTCAGATAATGTGGACTTCAAGTCAAAACTTGTCAGAAGGGATAAAGATGGACATTACATACTGCTTAAGGGAAGCATAAATCAGCAAGACATAACAATCATAAATATCTATGCCCTGAACATTGGCTCATCCATGTACGTCAAACAAATCCTTCTCAATTCCAGAAATCAAATAGACCACAACACAATAATACTAGGTGATTTTGACATGCCTGTCTCACTGCTGGGTAGATCGTCCAAACAAAAATTGAATAAAGAAACCCTAGATCGCAATAACACAATCAACAATTTAGACTTAACCGACTTATATAGAATATACCACCCAACAAAGAACGAATACACTTTCTTCTCAGCAGCACATGGATCCTTCTCTAAAATAGGCCATGTTTTATGCCACAAAGCTACTGTTAGCAAATACAAGAAGATAGAGATACTACCTTGTACTCGATCAGACCATAATGGACTGAAATTAGAAATAAATGACAGAATAAAAAACGGAAACTTCTCCAATACTTGGAGATTAAATAATACACTATTATATGATGAATGGATAACAGAAGACATCAGGAGTGAAATTAAAAATTCTTAGGAGTAAATGAGAAGAAAGACATGTCATATCAAAATCTCTGGGACACTATGAAAGCAGTACTGAGAGGAAGATTTATTTCATGGGGCGCATTCAAAAAAAGAAGTAGAAATCAACAAATAAACGACTTAACACTACAGCTCAAAGCCCTAGAAAAAGAAGAACAGACCAACACCAAAAGTAGTAGAAGACAGTAAATAATTAAAATCAGAGCCAAAATCAACGAAATTGAAACAAAAGAAACAATTGGAAAAATTAACAAAATAAATAGTTGGTTATTTGAATAAATAAACAAAGTTGATAAACCTTTAGCCATGCTAACAAAGAGAAAGAGGGAGAAAACTCAAATTACTAAAATTCGGAATGAACAAGGAAATATCACAACAGAAACGAGTGAAATAGAAAACACAATTAGAAGCTATTTTGAAAATCTATACTCCAACAAAACACAAACCTCGAAGACATCAACAAGTTTCTAGAGACATATGAATTACCTAAACTGAACGAGGAAGACATACCCAACTTAAATAAATCAATTTCAAGCAATGAAATAGAAGAGGTCATCAAAAGCCTACCAACAAAGAAAAGTCCGGGACCAGATGGGTTCTCAACCGAGTTCTACAAAACCTTTAAAGAAGAGCTCATTCCAATACTTCTCAAAGTATTCCATAAAATAGAAGAGGAGGGAACCCTCCCAAACTCATTCTATGAAGCCAATATCACCCTGATACCTAAACCAGACAGAGATACATCGAGGAAAGAAAATTTCAGACCAATATCCTTAATGAACATCGACACAAAAATTCTCAACAAAATTTTAGCAAATCGCATACAAAAATATATTAAAAAGATAGTGCACCACGATCAAGTGGGTTTTATCCCAGGGATGCAAGGTTGGTTCAACATCCGGAAATCAATAAATGTCATTCACCATATCAACAGACTAAAAGTTAAGAATCACATGATTATTTCAATAGATGCAGAAAAAGCATTCGATAAAATACAGCACCCCTTCATGCTGAAAACACTAGAAAAAATTGGGGTAGTGGGATCATTCCTTAACATTGTGAAGGCCATCTATGATAAGCCCATGGAAAATATCATTCTAAATGGTGAAAACTGAAAGCATTCCCCCTAAAAACTGGAATGAGGCAGGGATGCCCTCTTTCACCACTTCTATTCAACATTGTTCTTGAGACTCTAGCCAGAGCAATTAGACAAACAAAAGACATTAAATGGATACGAATTGGAAAAGAGGAACTCAAACTATCCCTGTTCGCTGATGACATGATTATATATTTAGAGGAACCTGGAAATTCCACCAGAAAACCCTTACAACTCATAAGTAAATTCAGTGAAGTAGCAGGTTACAAGATCAATGCTCATAAATCCAATGCATTTTTATACATAAGTGATGAATCTTCAGAAAGAGAAATTAGGAAAACTACCCCATTCACAATAGCATCGAAAAAAATAAAATACTTGGGAATCAATCTCAAAAAAGAGGTGAAAGACCTCTACAATGAGAACTACAGAACACTAAAGAAAGAAATTAAAGAAAACCTTAGAAGATGGAAAGAGCTCCCATGTTCATGGATAGGAAGAATTAATATTGTCAAAATGGCCATACTACCCAAAGTGCTATACAGATTCAATGCAATTCCAATTAAAATCCCAATGACGTACCTTACAGAAATAGAGCAAGCAATTATGAAATTCATCTGGAAGTATAAGAAACCCAGAATAGCTAAAGCAGTTCTTATCATGAAGAGTGAAACAGGGGGTATTGCAATACCAGATCTTCAACTCTACTACAAAGCAATAGTAACAAAAACAGCACGGTATTGGTACCAAAATAGAAAGGTAGATCGATGGTACAGAATAGAGAACATGTACACAAACCCAAGTAAATACAATTTTCTCATACTAGAAAAGGGGCCAAAATTATGCAATGGAGAAAAGATAGCCTCTTCAACAAATGGTGCTGGCAAAATTGGAAATCCATATGCAACAGAATGAAACTAAACCCATATCTCTCACCATGCACGAAACTAAACTCAAAATGGATTAAGGACCTCGGAATCAGACCAGAGACCCTGCAGATTATAGAAGAAAAAGTAGGTCCAGATCTTCAACATGTTGACTTAGGACCAGACTTCCTTAACAGGACTCCCATAGCACAAGAAATAAAAGCAAGAATCAATAACTGGGATAGATTCAAACTAAAAAGCTTTCTCTCAGCAAAGGAAACTATCAGCAATGCGAAGAAAGAGCCTTCAGAGTGAGAGAATATCTTTGCCAATCATACTTCAGATAGAGCACTAATCTCTAGAATCTATAAAGAACTCAAAAAACTCTACTCCAAGAATTCAAATAATCCAGTCGACAAATGGGCTAAGGAAATGAATAGATACTTCACAGAAGAAGATCTATAAGCAATCAACAAACATATGGAAAAATGTTCAACATCTCTAGTAATAAGAGAAATGCAAATCAAAACCTCCCTTAGATTCCATCTCACCCCAATTAGAATGGCGATTATCAAGAATACGAGCAACAACAAGTGTTGGCGAGGATGTGGGGAGAAAGGTACACTCATACATTGCTGGTGGGACTGCAAATTAGTGCAGCCACTCTGGAAAGCAGTGTGGAGATTCCTTAGAAAACTTGGAATGGAACCACCATTTGACTCAGCTATCCCACTCCTTGGTCTATACCCAAAGGACTTAAAATCAGCATACTACAGAGATACAGGCACATCAATGTTCATAGCTGCTCAATTCACAATAGCCAGACGTGGAACCAACCTAGATGCCCTTCAATTGATGAGTGGATAATGAAGCTGTGGTACATATATATAATGGAATATTACTCAGCCATAAAGAATGATAAAATTATGGCATTTGCAGGCAAATGGATGAAACTGGAGAATATCATGCTTAGTGAGATAAGCCAATCTCAAAAAGCCAAAGGAAGAATGAAATCGCTAATAAGTGGATGATGACACATAATGGGGGGAGGGAAGGGTTAGTGTTAGGGTTAGAGTTAGGGTTAGGGAGGGGGGCAAGTAAAGAGGAAGGAAGCATTGTATAGAGGGAAAAGAGGGGTGGGAGGGGTGGGGGAAGGGAAAAAATAACAGAATGAATCAAGCAACATTACTCTATGTAAATTTATGATTACACAAATGGTATGCCTTTACGCCATGTACAAACAGAGAAACAACATGTATCCCATTTGTTTACAATAAAATAAAAAAAAAGATTAAGATTGCAACCTGCCATTATATGAAATTAGAATAGACTAAATATTAATTAAAAGTTGATTTCCATGCCCTTTAATAATAGTAAAAACTTTTCACTGTTAAACACTGGAGTTCATGGTGGGGGTGGTTTCTCAGAAAATCTAGTAATGTGTTTGTTCTAAGGTTAAAGGCTGGCACATCATAGTGCCCTCAGATTAGCTGGGAGACAAGGTTGTTTTAGTTTAGCTGGGAGATCAGGTTCTTTTAATCTATCTGGGAAATAAGGTTGTTTTGGTCTGGAATGTCATACAGAAAGAATGTGTACTTTGAGAAGAAGCATAGATTCTACTTTTGAAGGTTTTTCTTCTTTTAAACTAAACATAAAATGATATAATTATTACTAAAGAAAAATATCTATAAAAAGGCTGGCAGAAAAAAATAAAGATTCAGATTCAGCCTCAGGGAAAAAAAAAATCAGCATACTACAGAGATATAGCCACATCAATGTTCATAGCTGCTCAATTCACTATAGCCAGATTGTGGAACCAACCCAGATGCCCTTCAGTTGATGAATGGATAAAGAAGCTGTGGCATATATATACAATGGAGTATTACTCCGCCATGAGGAATGACAACATTATGGCATTCGCAGGCAAATGGATGAAATTGGAGGATATGATGCTAAGTGAGATAAGCCAATCTCAAAAAACTAAAGGACAAATGATCTCGCTGATAAGCAGATGAGGACATATGGGGGGGATAGGATGGGTTAGTGTTAAGGTTAGGGTTAGTTTTAGGGTTACGGATAAGGAGGGTGGTAAGAATGGAGGAAGAAAGGAATGTATAGAGGGAAAAAAGGGGTGGGAGGGAAGGGGGGAAGGGAAAAAATAACAGAATGAATTAAACAACATTGCCCTATGTATATTTATGATGTTTAATTAAAATAAAAAAAATAAACTTAAAAAAAAAAAGAAGCACTGAACCATATCCCCAGCCCTTTTTTGTATTTTATTTAGAGACAGGGTCTTGCTGAGTTGCTTAGGGCCTCACTAAGTTGCTGAGACTGATTTTGAACTCATGATCCTCCTGCCTCAGCCTCCTGAGCTGCTGTGATTACAGGTATGTGCCACCATGCCCGGCTCAAATCAGTCATATTTCAAGAGCTCAATAACTATATGTGGCCACTGGTTATCTTATTGGACAGTACAGCTTTGTATTTTGTAAAGAAACTTCACATACATTGTGAGTTGGGCCTCAGAAGAGTAAATATGACCACTGCCATATTACAAATCAACAAACAGAGGTTCAGCAACTTGCCAAAGTTCCAAAGCTAGAGCTGGGCGCAAGGACTAGTTGTTTGTATCCAACACCATGATTCTCCTGCGTTCTGATTCATTAGCTGCAGAGCTGATTAGAATCAAGGACACTGAACAAATGATTCTCTATGCTCATTTGTTTCTATGGATAATAGGAATCCTCATGGAAGCAACCTGTGTCCCTGGCAACCTGGCTCCCTTGGTTTTGCTTTCTGGCCATCCAGAGAGACCCAAAGTGTTTCAAAGTACTACAGGGAAGGACTGGAGCCATCTATCCCCATTGTGCTAGCAAGCAGGAGCAGGCCTTGCTATCTTTGATTCATCCATTTTCTTCCTGAGCTCTACCCCAAATCCATGAAAATCTTGTCAGTTTCTTCAAAACATATCGTATAATTTGAGATATATCAACCAAATGTAATGTATTGGTTTTATCTGTATTCTCATTCCAACAAGGCAACTGTAATTATATATGTAATAATCATAAGTTAGAATTTTTGTCTTATTTACTGATATCATTAATTGGTGATGATGATATTGTCACTATGTTTTAACACAGTTTTAGAAATACTGTGGTATTTTTGATGAAATAATATGTGCCTCAGATTTGCCATGTATTGCTAATTGTTGAAGCCAGGTGGTGGGTACACAGGGGGATCATTATGGCCTCTGCTTTCATGTATGTTTGAAATGTTCCATAATAAAAAAGTAACATGTTTACATTAAAAAAAAAAGAAATAAGAACAATAAGGCAAGAATATTTTTAAAGCAGTTTATTACCAATTGAGCCATCCAGAAGGGTCTGGCTCTAACAAAGGAAGGAGTCCTCACTTGCTTTATTTATAGCAATGTAGATCAAAGAAGATGAGTAGGAGCTTCTTCAAGAAAAACAGGATGGGAGATGGAGGTAAGCAGGGCTTGGACTCTAGCAGTTCATGCCCATTTATTTTTTTTTAATTTTTTTATTGAAATATTTCTTTACTTTTACAAATTTTGATTCATTATACACAAATGGGGTAAAACTTTTCATTTCTATGGTTGTACACAATATATATTCACACCATTCATGTAATCATACATACACATAGGGCAATACTATCTGTTTTATTGTACTATTTTCCTCTCCACCTCTTCCAATCCCTTTTTCCTCTACACCATCCATAGTTACTTCATTCATCTCTTCCCCCACCACCCCCTATCATTATATATTGTCATGCACTAATCAGAGGAAACATTCGACCTTTGGGTTTTTGGGCTTGGCCTATTTCACTTCGCATGATATTTTCCAGCTTCATCCATTTACCAGCAAATGCCATAATTTTATTCTTCTTTATGGCTAAGTTATATTCCATTGTGTATATATACCACAATTTCTTTATCCATTCATCAATTGAAGGGCATCTAGGTTGGTTCCACAATCAAGATGTTGTGAACTGAGCAGCTATGAACATTGATGAGGCTGCATCACTGCAGTATGCTGACTTTAAGTCCTTTAGGTATAAACTGAGGAGTGGGATAGCTGGGTCAAATGGTGGGTCAATTCCAAGCTTTCTGAGGAATCTCAATACTGCTTTGCAGAGTGGCTGTACCAATTTGCAACTCCACCAGCAATGTATGAGTGTTCCTTTTTCCCCACATCCACACCAACACTTATTATTGCTTGTGTTCTTGATAATAGCCATTCTAATTAGATTTAGATGAAATCTTAGGGTGGTTTTAATTTGCATTTCTCTAATTACTAGGGATGATGGGCACTTTTTCCTATATTTGTTGATCACCTGTATATCTTCTTCTGTGAAGTGTTTGCCCATTTCCTTAGCCAATTTATTGATTTGGTTCTTTGTATTTTGGGTGTAAAGTTTTTTAAGTTCTTTATAAACTTTGTAGATGAGGGCTCTCTCTGAAGTGTGTGTGGAAAAGATTTTCTCCCATTCTGTAGGTTCTCTTTTCACATTGTTGATTGTTTCCTGTGCTGAGAAAAAGCTTTTAAGTTTGAATCTATCCCATGTATTGATTCTTGCTTTTATTTCTTGCACTATGGGGGTCTTGTTAAGGAAGTCTGTTCCTAAGCCAACATGATGGAGATTTGGGCCCATCTTTCTTCTATTTGGTGAAGGGTCTCAGGTCTAATTCCTAGAGTCTTGATCCATTTTGAGTTGTGTATTGTACAGGGTGAGAGATAGGGTTTTAGTTTCATTTTACTGCATATGGATTTCCAGTTTTTCCCAGCACAGTCTGTTGAAGAGGCTATCTTTTCTCTATTGTAAGTTTTTGGCACCCTTGTCTAGTATGAGGTTACTGTACTTATGTGGGTATGTCTCCATGTTTTCTACCCTATACCATTGATCCACATGTCTATTTTGGTGCCAGTATTATGCAGTTTTTGTTACTATTGCTCTATAGTAGAGTTTAAGGTCTGGTATAATGATACCTCTTGTATCACTGTTCCTGCCTAGGATTTCTTTGGCTATTCTGGGTCTTTTGTTCTTCCAGATGAATTTAATGATTGCTTGTTTTCAGTTTCTATGAGAAACATCATAGGGATTTTAATTGGATTTGCCTTAAATCTGTATAGCACTTTTGGAAGTATGGCCATTTTGATAATATTAATTCAGCCTATCCAAGAACATGGGAGATCTTTCCATCTTCTAAGGTCTTCCTCAATTTCTTTCTTCAATGTTTTGTAGTTTTCATTGTAGAGATCTTTTACCTCTTTGGTTATACTGATTTTCAAATATTTTTTTGAGGCTATTGCAAATGGAGATGATTTCCTCATTTCCATTTCAGATGTTTCTTCGTTTATGTATAAAAATGATTTAAATTTATGCATGTTGACTTTATAACCTGCTATTTTGCTGATTCATTGATGAGGTCTAGAAGTTTTCTGGAGGAGTTTTATGGATCCTCTAAATAGAGAATCATGTCATCAGCAAATAGTGACAGCTTAAGTTCCTCTTTTCCTATTTGTATTCCTTTGATTTTTTTTAGTCTGTCTAATTGCTCTGGCTAGTATTTGATGCACAGTGTTGAATAGAAGTGGTGAAAGAGGACATCCCTGTTTTGTTCCCATTTTTAAAGGGAATGCTTTCAGTTTTTCTCCTTTAAGAACGATGTTGGCTGTGGGCTTAGCATAAATACCCTTTACAATGTTCAGGTATGTTCCTACTATCCCTATTTTTTCTAGTGTTTTGAGCATGAAGGGTTGTTTTATTGTGTTGAACGCTTCTTCTGCATCAATTGAAATAACCATAAGATTCTTATCCTTAAGTCTATTGACATGATGGATTACGTTTATTGATTTATGGATGTTAACCCATCCTTGCATTACAGGGATGAACCCTATTTGATTGTGGTGCACAATTTTCTTAATATGTTTTTGGATACAGTTTGCCAATATTTTGTTAAGGATCTTTGCATCTATATTCATGAAGGATATTGATGTAAAATTTTCTTTCCTTGATGTGTCTTTGCCTGGTTTGGGTATGAGGGTGATATTAGTTTCCAGAATGAGTTTGGTAGGGTTCCCTCCTTTTCTATTTCCTGGAATACTTTGAGAAGTATTGGAATGAAGTCTTTGAAGTTCTTGTAGAACTTGGCTGAAAATCCATCTGGTCCTGGGTTTTTCTTGGATGATAGGCTTTTAATGGCTTCCTCTATTTCATTGCTTGATATTGATCTATTTAAATTGTATATGTCCTTCTAGTTCAGTTTGGGAGGAACATATGTCTCTAGAAATTTTTCAATGTCTTTGGTTGTTTCTATTTTGTTGGAATATAGATTTTCGAAGTAGCTTCTCATTATGTTATGTATCTCAGTGGTGTCTGTTTGATATTTCCTTTTTCATCATGAATTTTAGTAATTTGACTTTTCCCTCTCCTTCTCTTTGTTAGTATGGCTAAGAGTTTGTCTATTTTGTTTACTTTTTCAAAGAACCAACTTTTTGTTTTGTCAATTTTTTGAATTGTTTCTTTTGTTTCAATTTCATTGATTTCAGTTCTGATTTTAATTTTTTCCTGTCTTGTACTAACTTTGCTGTTATTCTGTTCTTTTTCTAGGACTTTAAGCTACAATGTTAGGTCACTTTGTTGTTGACTTTTTATTCTTTTCTTGAATGCACTCCATGCAATGAATTTCTCTCTTAGTACTGCTTTCATACTGTTCCAGAGATTTTGATGTATTGTATCATCATTCTCATTTACCTCTACGATTTTTTTATCTCCTCCCTGATGTTTTCTGTTATCCATGTTTCATTCAATAGCATATTATTTAGTCTCCAGGTGTTCGAGTAATTTCTGTTTTTTATTTTGTCATTGAATTCTAATTTCATTCCATTATGATCTGATAAAACACAAGGCAGTGTCTCTATTTTTTTGCATTTACTAAGGACTGATTTGTGGCTTAACATTGTCTATTTTCTAGAAGGTTCCATGAGCTACTAAGAAAAAGGTGAATTTGCTTGTTGATGGTTGTAATATCCTATAAATGTCTGTTAAGTCTAGGTTATCGATTGTGTTATTGAATTCTATGGTTTCTTTGTTTAGTTTTTGTTTGGAAGATCTCTCCAGTGGTGACAGCAGTGTGTTAAAGTGACCCAGAATTACTGTGTTTTGGTCTCTTCGATACTGAAATTGAGAAGCATTTGTTTGATGTACAGGAATGCACCATTGTTTGGGGCATAAATATTTACTATCATTATGTCTTCCTGATTTATGGTTCCTTTAAGCAGTATGAAATGTCCTTCTTTATCCCTTCTGACTAACTTTGGCTTGAAGTCCACTTTATCTGAAATGAGGATGGAAATCCCCACTTTTTTACTAAGTCCATGTGCATGGGAGATTTTTTCCCCATCCTTTCTCCTTTTAGTCTGTGGATGTCTTTTTCTATGAGATGAATTTCTTTCAGGCAGCATATTCTTGGTTCTTTCTTTTTAATACATTCTGCTAGTCTATGATTTTTGATTTATGAGTTTAGGCCATTAATATTCAGGGATACTATTGAGATATGATTTATATTCCCAGTCATTTGGGCTTATTTTTCATTTTTAACTTGGCTTTGTTTCTCCTTTGAATGGATTTTTCTTTAAAGTAGTTTCTCCCTTTGATGCCCTACATTGTTGTTTTTCATTTCCTCTTCATGGAATATTTTGTTGAGAACATTCTGCAGCGCCGGCTTTCTATTTGTAAATTATTTTAACTTTTGTTTATCGTGGAAGGATTTTATTTCATCTTCAAATCTGAAGGTTAATTTTGTTGGGTATAAGATTCTTGGTTGGCAACCATGTTCTTTCAGATCTTGAAATATGTTGTTCCAGGCCCTTCTCACTTTTACAGTCTGGGTTGAGAAATCTGCAGATATCTGTATAGGATTTTTCCCTATATGTAATCTCATGCTTTTCTCTCACAGCCTTCAAAATTCTATCTTTATATGTTAGTCATTTTCATTATAATGTGCCTTGGTATGGATCTGTTGTGATTTTGTGCATTTGGTGTTCTGTAAGCCTCATGTATATGATTTTCCATTTCATTATTCAGACTTGGGATATTTTCTGATATTATTTCATTGAATAGATTTTTTCATTCCTTTAGTTTGTATCTCTGTGCCTTCCTTAATCCCAATAATTCTTAAATTTTGGTCTTTTAATGATGTCCTATAATTCTTGGAGATTCTGCTCATGATTTCTTACCATCTTCTCTGTTTGGGTAACTTTATTTTCAAGATTAAATATTTTGTCTTCATTGTCTGAGGTTCTGTCTTCCAAGTGGTCTAGTCTTTTGTGATGCTTTCCATTGAGTTTTTTATTTGGTTTATAGTTTCCTTCATTTCAAGGATTTCCTTTTGGTTTCTTTTGAGGATCTCTATCTCTTTGTTGAAGTGATCTATTGCTTCCTGCACTTGCTCTTCAACTGCTTATTGGTATGATCATTCATCATCTGCATTTACTCTCTTATCTCATTCTTTGCTTCATGAATCATCTTAATCATGTATAATCTGAAGTCATTTTCTGTCATTTCTTCTACTATACTGCCACTGTATTCTATTAATATAGAATCTAGATTTGTTTGGATCATTTTCTTCCCTTGTTTTTTCATGTTGTTCATGTATCTTCCCTTTTAGCAGTACAAAACTTGGGTATTGCATTTTCTTCTCTATAGGCTTTATAGTGGCCCTATAGGTTTCCAAAACCTTTTCTTTAATGGGGAGATCAATATTAGCATTGCCCAGTTCAAAGAGTATGTAACCCTAGACCAAATAGCCCCTATGAGGACATTAACATTATTGTAATAATAAAAAGAATGAGTTCAATTATTACCTTCAGTATAACAAATAGATTTTCAATAAGGTCTACACTTTCTAATGGAGGACAAAGAGAATGCGGAGGGGTATAGGATGTAGCTGTTAATGGGAGAAGAAAGGAATATATAGAATTTCTAGATAATAGGGTGAGAGTGTAATCAAAAGATGTTGGTTGTTAGCATGCAAAAAGGGAAAAAAGTGACTCTGAGGGAACAGGTAAACAAAAGAAAAAGAGAGCAAGAAAAGTAGGGAAATAAAAACAAATTTTTCAATGAGGAGAAAAAGGAAAATCTACACTATAACAGTCATATAGTATTCAAACCTCGCAGTCTTCAATAGCCTGATGCATGAGAGGTACCTGACATTGAATTTCAAGTCTCCAGCAGGCATTTCAGGGGGATTTGCCCCACCTAAAGATCAGAGCTATGGCTTCCAGGATTATCCAAGATGACTGTTCTAGCTTCCAAATATGTTGGCAAATGGGGAGCTGCAGCTTGGGGTGTGGGCATGGTCAACTGAGCCCCTGGAGGCTGGGTGCAGTTGGTCGGGCATGGGTCCTGGAGATGGTGTGTGTTTGGTCTGGTTGTGGGATCCTGGAGGTGGGGTGCAATCATTCTTTCTGGGGTTCCAGGTGGTAGTTAGGGCTCAGTCAGTCTGTATGGGGGTCCTGGTGGTGGGGAGCAGTCAGTCAATATGATTTTCCCAGAGTCAGTGAGTGTTTGGTTGGACTGAGGGATCCTGGAGATGGGACTCAATCAGTCCAGTCAGGCATCCTACAGGGCCTGGCTATTGTGTCAAAATGGTGTTAGCCGCATGTAACCAAACCTGCAGGTATTGTGACAGTGAACTTCCAAGCAGGCTGGTGCTCCACTAGTGGTCTGCAGTCAGTTTGCTGACTGGTGTTGGATGATAGGGAGGTGAACCCCGGGTGGTGGATGATGGATAGGTGAGAGGCAGGTGATGGACAGGCAAGAGGCAGACAAATGGCAGATGATAGGTGCCTGGCAGTGAGCAATCTGCACTCAAATAGGTGTAGATATGCTGGCTGACTGCAGGTGATCACAGTAGACAAATGGGGTAAACAGCAGGGGATCGATAAGTAGCCAAAACTGCCTCACCAAGAAACAGATATCTCTGCTTGAAACCTGAGTTATGGAGCCATAAGGAATGCAGCCTCCCTCTAGTCCGCCATCTTGGATCAGAGCCAGTCCCATTTCTGATGCTTGTATTTGAAGTTGAGAGGTGAGCTCACACAGGATAACCACAGGAGTCAGGTGTTCTGGAAGAGTCGTTCAACTCTGAGCTTCTGAGGTCAGATATTTCTGGTTAATGGCTCAAAATATTGCCAGTTCTCATATGAATCATGAATGGTTTCCTGCAAAAATTACTGAGGAAAATTCTAAGAAGGTGGGTGAAGAGGTTCATGCCTGTATCCCAGTGGCTCAGGAGACTAAGGCAGAAGGTTTCTGAGTTCAAGGCCAACCTCAGTAACTCAGCAAGTCTCTGAGCAACCCAGTGAGACCCTGTCTCTAAGTAAAATATAAAAAAGGACTGCTCACTGTTTAAGAACCCCTGGTTTCAATTCCTGGTATGAAAAGAAAAAAGAAATCTAAGTCTAAGAACGTGATCTGAAAATACTCAGTTATCAGTAGCTGCTCCAGAGATAGATTCAATACAATTTGAGAGTATGGTTATTAAGGTGAGTGACTGTGCAAAGCAACTGGAGTTTAGTTTTGAACAGACCAAGCCAGATTTTCAAAACACAGGTGGCATCACAGACTGCTACACAGGCTGTGGGAGAGGGCCACAGCTCTTAACATGGCACATCACTGCAGATGGTGGAGGTAGAAGTCAATGTGGTGAAAAAAAGAGGCACAGATCTGGAGAACACAGGGTGCTCAGCTCTCTGCACCATGCAGACATTCAGTCTTAACAGAGATTTAACATGGGAGTTTCACCACTTACCAGCACTAGGAATGTCATCTCTACATTAGTTTCTAGGCATTGTTCTAAGGAACCATCCAGGGAGTCACCGAGAAGGTCACAAAGCAGTGTCATGGAGCCACATAGAGATGATGCTGTATCATGGAGTCATCTTACAACATCACTGTGCAGTACTAGGGAGCCATTGTGAGAAGCTGTGTGACAGGATCAGGAAGACTTCATATGGAAGTCCTGGCATGACTGTCCAACCATGCACAAACATGATTAATAAGCACAATAAATTCAGGTATTCTGAATTACTACTATGTACCATAGAAAAGTGATAAGAAATCTATTATCAAAAATAAATATAAGGAAAACTAATAGAACAGAAGAAAGAGGTCATGACCAGGAAGGAGAAGAGGGAGTAAAAAAGACTGAGGACTGAAATGAAGGAATTTGTGTTATACAAATATATGAATATGTTAAATGAACCCCACTATTATGGAATGAACTTATAAAAATATTTTTTAAATGAAAGACCTAGAACTAAAAGCATTACTGAAGGAAAGTAATTACTGAAGGAAAGGAATTACAATGGTCATTTGGTCAACTGTTTTCTGAATTTCTCAGTCCTATGTTCATCCCCAGTTGTCATCCTTTGTGTTTCATTGATTATTCTAGGGACATGTATTGATCTGCATTTCATTTCTTTTCATGTGGCTTTTACAATGGGATTACAATAGCCACAAGAATGTTACAAGTATATATTTTAAGCTGGATAGAAATTACTTGATATAAATACAAAAACTGCCTCCAGGTCTACCCACACAGTCACACTGTGGATATCACAAATTGAATCTATTCAGACAGCACATTGATCAACAGTTTTATGAATATTTATATGCTTTGTTTTCAAATTCTGTGTCAATATTAAAACTTTTATGCATCACATATTAGTACTATTGAATCCGTATTTTGTATGTATAGAAATTTCTCTGATGACATGGCTTTTCCTGATAAGTATGTGTTGATAGCACTATTTTATTTTTCAGTGTATGGACTCCTGTAAGCAATTTTTGTAGTGCAGGTGTAGCAATAAGGTTTTCTTTAGGATATTTTTAACTGTATTTGACACACACTATTGGGGTATAATAATGTCAGTGTAACATTTATTATAGATGCATACACAATGCTTAATGATCAGACCAGAGGATTTGGCATAACTATCATCTCAAATATTTACCATTTCTTTGTGTTGAAAGCATTCAAAAATATTCTCTAAAAGCTTTTTGAAAAACAATTGTTGCCAACCATTTTTATCTTATTATCCAGTGGAAGAATAGAAATAATTATTTACAGAGATTAATTTTAAGGGCACCTACATCTAAGAAAGCCTTGAGAATGTTTCTTTTGATAGTTTTACTTCATTTCTCCTCATACTATCACAGCTTTTGAGGTTTGAAGTTGTGGGGCAGCCCTATGTTTACCAAGTCCACTGCATAGTTTCATAAGAAGCATGTTCTCAATTTTTGTCTTCCAGTCACATTTTCATAAATTTTATAGTGTTTAAAACTATTGTAATAATAATAGATCTGCTTTGGTGGTGTCAGTTCAGTGATGTTTGATAATACCATTGTACTTATTTGGGGACTGCATAACCCAGGCCAATATGAGAAGAAAACTTTTCTGATAAAATGTGTGTTCTGAAAACTCCATCAACATTCTGTTCCATCTCCCTCACTACTTTTGTGCCTGGTACCAGAGACAGGAAAATACTGAAATTAGACCAATTAATGATGCAACAATGGCCAGCAAGTCTTCAAGTGAAAGGAAGCATTGCACACTCTCACTACCATCAAAAATACAAAAGGTTATGTCTAGTAAGAAAGCCATGACAAAAACCAAGTTGGACTAACAGCTAGGCCTCTGGTGCCAAATAGGGAGCCACATCACAAATGTAAGAGTAAAGCTTCTGGAGGAGAATTAAAATGATGGCCCTGAAAACCTCAGATTGTAAGAAAATTAAGCCAAATTATTCCTGATTTGGAGAAAGTTTGGAGGCCTGTATGGAAGATCACTCCAGGCAATGTCGAGTCAGATCTAGGCATTGTAATGTGGGGAAGGCTCTGAGAGTTGGGGAAACTGCAGAAGAAAAGCTGGAAGCTAGAAAAGGTTTCTCCAAAATATGAAAGTGCAATGGAAAGCAGCAAGCGCTGATGGAGAAGGGGCAGCCGGTTATCCAAGAGACCAGTCGAGATGATTGATGACAGTGGCTACACTAAATGACAGGTTTATTTAATTTTTTTATTTTTACAGACTGCATTTTGATTCATTGTACACAAATGGAGGACAGCTTTTCATTTCTATGGTTGTACATGATATAGTTTTCCAACATTCATGTAATCATACATGTACATAGGGTAATAATGTTCATCTTAGTACACGATCATTCTTTCCCCTTCTCCTCCCACCCCATTTCCCTCTACATAACCCAAAGCTCCTTCATTCTTCTCTTGCCCCCACCACCACCCCTCCTGTTATGTATCATCATCCACTTATCAGAGAAAACATTCAACCTTTGGTTTTGGGGATTGGCTTATTTCACTTAGCATGATATTCTCCAAGTCCATCCATTTGCCTGCAAATGCCATAATTTTATTCTTTATGGCATATATATATATTTTTTTTTCTATCCATTCATCTATTTAAGGGCATCTAGGTTGGTTCCACAATCTAGCTATTATGAATTGAGCAACTATAAAACTTGATGTGGTTGCATTACTGTAGCATGCGGATTTTAAGTCTTTTGGGTATAAACAGAAGAGTGGGAAAACTAGGTCAAATGGTGGGTCCATTCCAAGGTTTTTTTTTTTTCTTTTTTTGAGGACTCTCCATACCGCTTTCCAGAGTGGTTGCACCAATTTGCAACTTCACCAGCAATGCATGGGTGTGCCTTTCTCCCCACATCCACACCAACACTATTCATGCTTGTCTTCTTGATAATAGCCATTCTAATTTTAGTGAGATAAACTATTAGGGTGGTTTTGATTTGCATTTCTCTAATTACTAGATAATGAGAACTTTTTCATGTATTTGTTGATCACCTGTATAACTTCTTTTTTTTTTTTTTTTTTTCTTGTGAAGTGCCTGTTCAGTTCCTTAACCATATATTGATTGGGTTCTTTGTAATTTTGGTGTAAAGTTTTTTAGTTCTTTATAAATTCTGGAGATTAGTGTTCCGTCTGAAGTGTGTGTGTGGAAGACATTTTCTCCCACTCTGTAGGCTCTCTTTCCTCATTATTTATTGTGTTTATTTTAGTTTGAATCCATCCCACTTATTGATTCTTGCTTTTATTCCTTGTGCTCTGAGAGTCTTGTTAAGGAATTCTGGTCCTAAGCCATCATGATGAAAATTCGCACCTACTTTTCTTCTATTTGGTGAAGGGTCTCAAGTCTAATTCTTAGGTACTTGATCCATTTGGAGTTGAGTTTTGTGCAGGGTAAAAGATAGGGGTTTAATTTCATCTTGCTGCACATGGATTTCCAGTTTTGCCAGCACCATTTGTTGAAGTGTATCTTTTCTCCATTATATGTTTTTAGCACCTTTGATTAGTATGAGATGAATGTACTTATGTGGATTTGTCTCTGTGTCTTCTATCCTGTCCCATTTGTCTACCTGTCTATTTTGGTGCCAATACCATGCCATTTTTGTTACTATTTCTCTGTAGTACAGTTTAAGGTCTGGTTTTGTGATACCTCCTGCATCACTGTTCCTGCCCAGGATTACTTTTGCCATTTTGGGTCTTTTCTTCTTCCAAATTAATTTTATGATTGCTTTTTCTATTTCTATTGGGAATGTCATTAGGATTTTAATTGGAATTGCATTAAATCTGTATAGCACCTTTGGAAGTATGGCCTTTCCATTAATATCAATTCTGCGCTCTAAGAACATGGCAGATCTTTCCATCTTCTAAGGTTTTCTTTAATTTGTTTAGTGTTCTGTAGTTTTCATTGTAGACATCTTTTGTCTCTTTTTTTAGGTTGATTCCAAAGTATTTTATGTTTTTGAGGCTATTGTGAATGGAGTTTTCCTAATTTTATTTTTAGAGGATTCATCACTTATGAATAGAAATGCATTAGATTTATGTGTGTTGATTTCAGATCCTACTACTTTGCTGAATACATTTATGAGTTCTCAAAATTTTTTGGTGGTTTCTCAGATTTTCTAAATGTAGAATCATGTCATTGGCAAATAGTAATAACTTGAGTAAATGACAGATTTTCAATGAAAATAAAATTATCTTAATTCTGAAGAAAAAGCCACCTAGACAATCATAGCTAGAAAGGCAAAGCCTGGCTTCAAAGTCATAAAGGACTAGCTGACTCAAACACTGGGGTCTAATACAGCTGGTGATTTCAAATTGATGCCAGTGGTCATTTACCACGTTAAAATTCCTAGGGCCCTTAGAATCATAAAAAAAATCTACTCTGCCTGTGTATATAATACCTTACTGAATTTTCAAGGTCATAAGTGATATCTCTAGCCCAGGGGGAAAAAAGATTTGTTTAGAAATATCACAGCTCATTGACAATGCAATTGATGTCTCAAGGACTGCCTTGAAAGTGGAGAATCATAAGGTGGATGTTGCTTTTATTGTTGCTAAAAAACAACTAGTTTGTTGCCTATGAATCCAGGTATAATTTTTACTTTTGAACTTCATTAAGAGGTACATTTTTGGAGAACTTGATGCCAGATAGTGAAACATCTGGTAGAACCTGGCAAAGGAAAATGAAACACTCATGGAAAGGATTCACCACTCTAGATGCAGGTAAGATTTTCTGTGAATTCTGGAAGGAAAAATATAAGTATTCACAGCAACATGATAGGTTGAATCTAACATTCAAGGGGACTCTCAGTATTCAAGATATCCACGTTTGCACATAACTGCAGATATGGTGAGAAAACTATGAGAACTACCAATAAATTTTACTCTGGAGATCTATTGTATTAATTAAATTGTGATATACTTGTGATAAAAAATTTAACAGGTGAGTTCTTATGGACATGCAAACAAACTGGGGTCACATCTTGATGGAATCTCCCCCTGGTACACATGTCATAGCTGTCTTTGAAATGATAATACTCATTTAGTATCTTATACTCATGTTGATAGGCAGCAGCAACAACTGAGATGATTCAATCCTACTTGGAAATAAGTTATACTATTGTTAAATGCTGGCAAATGGCATGACATGCTAAGGAAAAATAGTTTCTAAAAGGAAGGGTGGTGGGAGAACATGTTTGCTTAGAGGAAGTATGTACTTCCCAATAGTCCCTTAGCACCAGACTTAGAAAGAATAAAACTGCTCCTCTGTGAGGTGAGTAATTAAGGGAACTCACTGAATCTTAATGATGGACAGTAAAAGATATCACACAGATATGAAATGTCAAAAATTTTGAAAATAAATAATAATGTATGGGATGTACCACTTGACTGGCAGCAGCAGCAGCTGTGGCTATGGAGAGCAACAGAAAGAAGGCAGTGAAACGGTAAACTCCAGTGAAAAAACATTTTTAAAAAATTGACTTGTGCAAACCTGTGGAATAGAGAGGGAGGCTGATCTTAAGGAATCCAGATTCAGTGGGAGAAGTGGTTGAGGGAAAACACCCAAATCCCTAGGCCCATAGGCAGATAGCTTGGCAGGAACTGGGATCACCAGCATGAGAACTTGTTGTTGTGTGAACCTCTTCTAAATTCAGTGTGGCAGGGAGGAGAGATCAGCAACTCATAAGGGAAGTTTCCAGTAAACCCAGCAGTTGCCTGTTATGATCAGTGTGCCTGAGCCACAGTCACCAAAATGGGTGCAAAGAAAATTGTGCCTGTAGCATAGAAGCTCAGGATATCAAGGAGAGAGAGCTCCCTTTGTTGCTGGTGTCCTGTAACAGTTATTGGCATGATAGCAATAACAGTCACACAGGAGCATCAGCACACCAGGGGTGATATTCAGTCATTCATTTCCATTGTATTTTGAGCCTGTAGAAGTTTAGTGCCTACACCCTAAAAGTGGGTTTTGTTGGAGGTTCCTGTGATTCAGACATCCAGTAGAAACCAGCATCTCCGCAATAGGGACCATTGATCACATTTCAAATATCCATGAGCACAGCTCATAGTTCAGTGAACATTATACCCCAACTGGAGGTTACAATGGAGAATCTGACACCAACCCTGCTGTAGGAATTGCCAAATTTTCAGCCCTCTCCAAGCTAGCCCACTCCATACAGGCAAATGGAAAGCTGAGAGGTACCAAAACCAGCTTTGGTTACTAGCCACAGTGGCTGACAGAGGAACACAAAGACATTTCTTAACAGGACCCATCCCTTGACCCAAGGTCTTGCAGGGTTCCAGAAAATAAAAATAAACAAAAATAATGAAAATCCATCCCTGGCAACAGTTTTAATGTCCTCAATGGGAAGAATCCATTTTTCTCTCATTAGTTTTTCTTTACTTTCTTTTATTTCTTGTCTGGAGCCAGCAGGTCACGTGCCCTGCCTTGGCTCATGGTGAGGCGCCTTGGCTCATGGTCAGGCGCTTTGACTCACAGTCATGCCCCCTGCCTCACCTCATGCTGAGCTAAGATGGCGCCTGCCGGTTGTTGGCAGAGCATGCCATTACCTGTTTACACACCTGTCAGACTATACCAGGTGCATCAGACTAGATTGCATGGTGCTTCATGATCGGACAACTACACTTCCTTATTGGAGTTCTGGCACGAGACTAGTCTTGCCTTCGCACGCTTTACTTTGATTGGTTTCTGTACTTTATATTAACTGTGTTTATTCCTCTAATAAATCAGAATTGATCAGGCTTTTGTCTTGTCTCCATTTCTTGTGTCTCTTGTCTCACTCAATCCCAGCACCCCCTCCAGGTACCCGTTGATGTCCTGCTGGCCGGGGCAAGTGGCGCCCAATGGTGTGGCTTGGATACTGGGGAATTTGCAAGGGAAGAGGCGTGTAAGTGTTCGGCCAAAGGAAAAAAAAAAAAAAGTGAAAGTGAAAGTCAATTCCCCGGGGAGCCTACCACGCCACACTTAAAGGTACAGTAGCACCTAACTATGGGACAAGAATTAAGTAAGCATAGAGTTTTTGTTAAGCAATTAAAAGAAGCTTTAAAGACACAGGGAGTAAAGGTTAAGAGTAATGATCTTTTTAAGTTTTTTGACCTTATTAAGGACATCTCTCCGTGGTTCTCAGAAGAAGGAAGCATTAATATAAGAAGTTGGAATAGGGTGGGAGATGCTTTGGGAGATTTTCACAGAATGTTTGGCCCAGATAAAGTTCCTATTACAGCATTTGCTTACTGGAGTCTCATAAAGGAACTTTTAGAACATACAACAAATAATTCTGATATAGCAACAGCAGTTACTCAGACAAAGGACATTTTAAAAGGAGCATCAAAACAGGATCTTCAGGGAGAGCCCTCCAAGGAAAAGGGAGAGGTAGATCTTATTTCCCTAGAGAGTGAAGATGAGGAAGTTACAAGTCCTTTTCCAGATGCAGGCAGCACAGATGTTAAAAAGAAAACTCAACATCAGAACGAAGCTCCACCTAAAATTTATCCTTCATTGATTCGTTTTAAAGACCCTTCAAACGAGAATAAAATAGATGATGAGGAAGTTGATTTGGACCTCATAAATGAGGCAGCCTGAAAATATCTTAATCCCGACTGCCCGCTTAAACAAGGAGAGTCTGTTTTCTCATATCCACCTCCCAATCGCACACCCTCTGCTCCTACGGCAATGGCGGTGAGAGATCCAAAGGAAGATCTTAAAGAAAAAATTAAACATTTGGAGTAACAAATAAATCTAGAGGGACAATACCGAGCTCTGATTACCAGGTTACAAAAATTAAAGACAGGCAATGAATCAGTGCCCAGTCCTGATGGATTTAAAAGGGATATTCGCCCTCAAATTCTATCTGGACAAGTGTCCAAGAGGAGGAGTTCCCTTAATCAACAGGGATTTAAAACCCCCTCTGCTAAGTGTTTTCCCTGTTACTGAGACAAGGGATAACCAGGGACAACCCTGGAGGCACCACACTGGCTTTGATTTTACTATCATAAAAGAATTAAAAACTGCTGTTTCTCAGTATGGAGCTACAGCACCATACACCCTTGCTATTTTAGACTCCATAGCAGAAAATTGGTTAACATCACAGGATTGGAATACTTTAGTTAGAGCCACCCTGACTGGAGGTGACTTCTTGCTTTGGAAGTCTGAATATTTTGAAAATTGCAAAGAGACAGCTAAAAGAAATCAACAAGCAGAAAATGGGTGGACTTTTGATATGCTCACTGGAGTAGGTGATTATGAAACCACAGACAATCAGATGCAGTATGACCCTGGAGCGTATGCTGATATACGCGGCAGCCACTAAGGCCTGGAGAAAATTGCCTGTTAAGGGAGACATCAGCATGTCTCTTACAGGAGTCAAACAAGGCCCTGATGAGGCCTTTGGTGACTTTGTACACAGACTTATAACAATGGCTGGTCGTATTTTTGGTGGTTCTGATGCAGGTCTTGACTATGTCAAGCAACTTGCTTATGAAAATGCCAATCCCGCATGCCAAGCCACTATAAGACCATACAGAAAGAAGACAGATTTAACAGGATATATTCATCTGTGCTCAGATATAGGACTTTCTTATCAACAGGGCTTAGCAATGGCAGCTTTTAGTGGACAGACAGTGAGGGACTTTCTTAATAATAAAGACAAAAACAAAAGGGCCTGTTTTAAATGTGGCAAGGGCGGACACTTTGCCAAAGACTGCAGATCAGATTTACAAAAAACTCTTGAGGCCAAAATACATGGTCTCTGCCCTAGGTGCAAGAGAGGAAAACATTGGGCTAATGAATGCAAGTCCAAAAGAGACAATCAGGGAAATCCCCTTCTGCCACATCAGGGAAACAGGAGGAGGGGCCAGCCTCAGGCCCCGAAACAAGCATATGGGGCAATCAGTTTCATTCCAGCCAACAGCAGCAACAACAATCCATTTCAGACCTCAGTAGGGCAACCCCAGGGAGCGCAGGCTTGGACCTCAGTTCCACCTCCCATGTCATTTTAACCCCTGACATGGGCCCTCAAGCCTTGAATACTGGAATTTTTGGCCCAGTGCCCTCAGGTTATTTTGGCTTAATTTTAGGAAGAAGTAGTTCTACCATGAAAGGTTTACAAGTACTCCCAGGAGTTGTAGATCAAGATTTCTTGGGAGAAATTAAGATCATGGCTAAAACAGATAACAACATTATTACTGTTACTCAGGGAGAAAGAATAGCACAGCTGATACTGTTACCATTAGTTCCAACCAAACACCCAGTTCAAAATCCTAGGAGAGGAAATGGAAGTTTTGGATCCTCTAATGTATATTGGGTACAACACATAAAAGATCAAAAACCTTCTTTGACCTTATGGCTTGATGGCAAATCCTTTACAGGTCTAATAGATACAGGAGCAGATGTGACCATAATTAAACAAGAGGATTGGCCTTCTTCTTGGCCTACCACAGAAACTATGACTAATCTTAGGGGTACTGGTCAGAGTACTAATCCAAAGCAGAGTTCTAAATACCTCACTTGGAGAGACAAAGAAAACAACACAGGTCTCATTAAGCCTTATATCTTACCTCATTTGCCTGTTAATTTGTGGGGAAGAGACCTATTATCTCAGATGAAAGTAATCATGTGCAGCCCCAATGAAACGTTTGCTGCCCAAATGCTATCTCAGGGATATACACCAGGAAAAGAGCTAAGAAAGGCCGAAAATGGTATTTTACATCCCATTCCCAATGTAGGACAGATTGACAGAAAAGGCTTGGGAAATTTTTGATTTTGGCCATTGACATGCCTGCACCCCAACTGTGTGCAGATCCGATAACTTGGAAATCAGAT
Source organism: Sciurus vulgaris (assembly GCF_902686455.1). Lineage (NCBI taxonomy): Eukaryota > Metazoa > Chordata > Mammalia > Rodentia > Sciuridae > Sciurus > Sciurus vulgaris. The sequence goes on along the minus strand of NC_136478.1, from coordinate 69,619,337 downwards.
GAACCAGTTTGGGTTGATCAATGGTCTCTAACTTCTGAAAAACTTGAAGCTGCTCGAATGTTAGTGCAGGAACAGCTAACAGCCAGACATATCATAGAGAGTAATTCTACTGGGAATACACCTATATTTGTAATTAAGAAAAAATCTGGTAAATGGAGATTACTACAGGACTTAAGGGCTGTCAATGTCACTATGGTGCTCATGGGAGCCCTGCAACCAGGGCTGCCATCTCCTGTACCCATCCCTCAAGGATATTTTAAGGTAATTATTGACCTCAAAGACTGTCTTTTTACTATCCCTCTACATGTAGATGATCAAAAAAGATTTGCTTTTAGTCTACCATCAATAAATTTTAGAGAACCTATGAAAAGATATCAGTGGAAAGTATTGCCACAAGGAATGGCTAATAGTTCAACCTTATGCCAAAAATTTGTTGCTCGTGCCTTACAGCCTATTAGAGATTCTTGGAAACAAATGTATATTATTCATTGTATGGATGATGTACTCATAGCAGGACAATCAGGAGAACAGGTATTACTATGTCTCACACAGCTTAAACAGCAGCTGACTGCAGTAGGACTACAAATTGCTCCAGAAAAAGTTCAGTTACAAGACCCTTATACTTACCTAGGTTTCCTGCTCAATGGGCCTAGGATTATTAACCAAAAGGCAACAGACAGGAGAGATCGTTTAAATACACTTAATGACTTCCAGAAGCTTCTAGGTGATATAAATTGGCTTCGACCATATCTTAAATTAACCACAGGGGAGTTAAAACCATTGTTTGAGATATTAAAAGGAAACCCTAATCCACAATCATCCAGGACTATATCTCCTGATGCATTAGCTGCTCTTAAAAAGGTGGAGGATGCTATTGCAAGTCAATTTGTTACCAATATTGATTATTCTCATCCCTTAACGCTCATTATATTTAATACTTCCATCACTCCAATGGGTCTTTTCTGGCAAGATAATCCTATTATGTGGATTCATCTTCCTTCCTCACCCAAAAAAGTGCTATTGCCTTATTATGATGCAGTAGCTGATCTGATTATCATGGGGAGAGAAGATTCTAGAAAATATTTTGGAATAGAGCCATATAAGATTATTCAACCCTATACCCGATCTCAGGTCAATTGGCTGTTACAAAATACTGACACGTGGCCTATAGCTTGTGCCTCATTCACAGGTGATATAGATAATCATTATCCACCAAATAAATTGGTTCAGTTTTGCAAACTACATCTTTTTTTGTTCCCTCGTATTATTAAAAGGGAGCCTTTACACAACACTCTTGTTGTCTTTACTGATGGATCATCCACAGGAACAGCTGCTTACACCTTCCTTGATAGAACTGTCACTTTCCAGACAAAATGTACATCTGCCCAACTTGTTGAATTACAGGCTCTTATTGCAGTTTTATCTGCCTTTCCCAATGAACCCCTTAATATCTACACAGACAGTGCCTACTTTGCACACTCGGTGCCACTCCTTGAAACTGTCTCTCAAATCAGACATGTTTCTAAAACAGCATCACTGTTCCTTCAATGTCAGACACTCATCCATAATAGAGGGGAGCCTTTGTTTATTGGACACATCAGAGCTCACTCTGGCCTTCCGGGACCATTAGTTAAGGGCAACAGAATTGCTGACACAGCCACCAAAATGGTTGCAGTAGCTTTTTCAGATAATATTAAGCAAGCTCAAGACACTCATAACCTACATCATTTAAATGCCCACTCTCTTAGGTTACTCTATAAAATCACTAGGGAACAAGCAAGGCAAATAGTAAAAGGCTGTACCACATGTGCTACTCATCTACCAGTTCCACATCTAGGAGTTAATCCTAAAGGCCTTGTTCCTAACATGGTGTGGCAAATGGACGTTACCCATTTTTTAGAGTTTGGTAATCTAAAATATATTCATGTTTGCATAGATACATTTAGTGGATTTATATTGGCTACACTTCAGGCTAGAGAAGCAACAAAACATGTAATTGCCCATCTATTACATTGTTTCTAAGTCTTGGGCATACCTAAACAAATTAAAACAGATAACGGCCCTGGATATACAGCAAAAACCCTCCAAAAATTTTGTGGAAAATTACAAATTCAACATGTCACCGGAATTCCTTATAATCCTCAAGGCCAAGGAATGGTTGAGAGAGCACATCTCTCTCTTAAAACTACTAAAAAAGGGGAAAGGTACCCAATCAAGGGTTCTCCCCATAATATACTCAATCATGCTTTACTCATTCTCAATTTTTAAAAAATGGATGATCATGGGAAATCTGCCGCTGATCGTTTCTGGCACCCGGAATCTCAAAAGCATTTTGCCATGGTACAATGGAAAGATCCATTGGATGGTTCGTGGCATGGTCCAGACCCAGTCTTAATCTGGGGTCAAGGTTCAGTCTGCATCTTCTCTCAAAAAACTGATGCAGCCAGATGGCTGCCAGAGCACCTTGTACGCCAAGTTAATGAAGTTACCTCCTCCAGAGATAAAAATCATCCCTGAGAGTCTTTTCTTTTCCTTCCACAGGAGTGAACAAAACATTGCTTCTCTGGATGATGGCTGCCTGTTCATGGCTCTCCTACAGCCATGCAGGGTTTGAGGACGATGCTAAGGCTCATGAGTATTTACTGGAGCTCAAAAACAAACCATGTAAGTGTGAGGGAGGATTTATAATGAGTACTGATGAGGCAAGTTACAAGCCGTCATACATTGGTAATCTCCCGAAACAACACATAGAGATAGATTGTGGCAGTCACATCGCATTTTGGACGACACATACACTGTGGTACTGTATCGAAAAACCACAGATTATTTCCTCAGTTAATGGCAAATATGCACCTTGTTCCAGCACGACCTTTCACACCTCCTTCCATAGCTCTTGTTATTCCTCAGCTCAGACCTGTTCTTCAGTTAACGAAACCTATTTTACTACTACATTAATAAAGTCCCATCCAGGATCAACTGGAGGGAATTGGTCTAATAACCCTGGAAAATTAAGTGTTGCCTCATGTCCTGCAGACCTAGTGGGGAAAACAGTTTGCTGGTCTACTATGGCACCCTTACATGTGACTGATGGAGGAGGCCCCCAAGATTCTAATAGAGCCAAGCAAGTCCATGAAAAAATTCAATGGATGTACGAGGAACTGCATCCCAGTCTGTTATATCACCCATAGCATTACCCAACCACAGATCTTCTGAGATAGACCCTGCCACATATATCCTTGAGGCCACTCACGCCTTGCTTAATCGGTCCAACTCTCCCTTGACTGTAGGTTGTTGGCTTTGCCTTCAGCTAGGATATCCTGTTCCAGTAGCTATCCCAATTGATTATAGAAATAACTCTGCTACCGACCTCACAGTGATAAGTTATAAGACTATGACCAATCTTGATGCGTCTTGGTCCAGCTTTGCTGGTAGAAATTGCTTACCGACTCCACCATTTCTAGTACAGCCATTCATGTACTCCAATACTACTTGCTTTTTTTCACCTGGCTATAATAATACCTGGGATTTAGATGTAGGGACTATAACCTTTAGTGGTTGTTCTGAGACATTCAATCTTTCGCAGCCATTGTGCCCCCCTAATGGCACTGTGTTCATTTGTGGAGGTAATAAGGCTTTTACTCAACTGCCTATCAACTGGACTGGACTATGTGTCTTAGCTGCCTTACTCCCAGACGTAGACATTATTCCAGGAGATGAGCCTGTCCCTATACCAACAATTGACTACATTACAGGGTGACCTAAATGCGCTGTCACTTTCATTCCTCTACTTGCAGGACTTGGAATAACTACAGCAGAGGCCTCAGGCACTGCTGGTTTGGGGGTCTCTCTTACTCAATATACTAAATTATCCAGACAATTGATTTCTGATGTACAGATACTCTCAAGCACCATACAAGATCTTCAAGATCAGGTAGATTCCTTGCCAGAAGTGGTTCTACAAAATAGAAGAGGTTTAGACCTTCTAACTGCCTAACAGGGAGGCAATTGTTTGGCTTTGCAGGAGAAGTGCTGCTTCTATGCCAACAAGTCAGGAATCGTTAAGGACAAGATCAAACAGCTGCAAGAAGACCTAGAAAAATGCCGACGAGCACTGGCTGATAATCCACTATGGACTGGATTCAGTGGACTCCTTCCCTATCTCCTTCCCTTCTTAGGTCCCCTCCTTTGCTTGCTGCTAGTCATATCTATAGGTCCTTTGATATTCAACAAGATTATGGCTTTCATCAAAGCTCAAATTGAGGCTATACAGGCAAAACCTATTCAGGTTCATTACCATTGACTGGAGATGATGGATTGTGATGGTGCAACATCTGATCAATATTAGATCGCAATAGACCATCACCCCTGTGCGCTGAACTGGTCAGCCAATGACGGGTAAGATTCGTGGGAGCTCATACCAACCTAAGACAGGAAATGAGGGCAAGAGCCTCATTATCCAATGACGGGTAAGGATGCTGCTCTGGCACAGACAACCTAAGACAGGTGCAGTTCCCGAGGGATTGTCACTCCAGCTCTGTAAAATAAAAAAGGGGGACCTGTCCGGAGCCAGCAGGTCACACCCCCTGCCTTGCCTCATGTTGAGCTAAGATGGCGCCTGCCAGATGCTGGTGGGGTGTGCCTCTACCTGTACACACAACTGTCAGACTATACCAGGTGCATCAGACTAGATTGCGTGGTGCTTCATTATTGGCCAACTACACTTCCTTATTCGAGTTCTGGTGCGAGGACTAGTCTTGCCTTCGTGCGCTTTCCCCTGATTGGTTTTTGTACTTTATATTAACTGGGTTTATTCCCCTAATAAACGAGACTTGATCAGGCTTTTGTCTTGTCTCCCTTTCTCGTGTCTCTTGTCTCTCCCAATCCCCGCTCCCCCTTCCAGGTTCCCATTGAAGTCCTGCGGGTCGGGACATCTGTTGATCTTTTTCTTTGCTGTGCAAAATACTTGTACTTCAGTTATTTCTCTTGTGTTGATTTTTGCTTTAGTTTATTTGCTTTCATGTTCCTATAAAAAAAAATCATTGCCTATATCAATGTTCTGAAGTTTTCTCTTTATGGTTTATCTATGAGTTTAAGAGAAAAAATTAAAAACTAATCCAAACATGGGACAGTGAATTTTTTTTCAATATGTGAATGTAACCCTGGGTCACTCTACCACTGAGGTACATCTCCAGTACTTTTTATCTTTTATTTTGAGATATTATCTTGCTAACTTGCCCTGACTGGTCTAGAATTTGTCATCCTTCTCCCTCAGACTCGGTGTAACTGGGATTACAGATGTCCCCAGTACACCAGGGTAGAGACAGATCTTAAAAAACACTTCTCAAAAGAAGAAATACAAAGACAAATACATGAAAAAATGTTCAATGCCATTAACCATTAAGGAAGAGCACATAGAAACAACAGATACCACTTCATGCACATTAGAATAGCTGTTATCGACAACATATAACAGGCAAGAAGTAAAATACAGAATCAAATAGGATGGGATCAAACTAAAAAGGTGCTTCACAGCAAAGGAAACAAGATTGTGAAGAGAGAGCCTACAGAATGGTAGAAAATCTTTGCCACCAGCACCTCAGATAGAACTTTAATCCCAAAGACATACAAAGATCTCAAAAAAAACTTAACATCAAAACCCCCACAAAACAAATAAATCTATCCATAAATGGGGATAAGAAGTTAACATACACTTCACAGAGGAAGAAATATAATGGGTCAGCGAATAATAAAAAAAATTTTCAACATCTCCAGCTATTAGAGAAATGCATATTAAAAAGTACACTGAGAATCCATCTCATTCCAGTCTGAATGGCAATTATCAAGAATATAAATAACTGTAAATGTTGGTGAGGATAAAAAGGGTACACTTATGCCTTGCTGTTCAGTCTATAAATTGGTGTAATCTCTCTGGAAGGCAGTATGCAGATTCCTCAGAGAACTTGGAATGAAACCACCATTTGACCCAGTTATCCCACTCCTTATGTATGTGCCCAAAAGACTTAAAATATTCCTATTGCAGTGACACAGCCACATCAATATTTATAGCAGCTCTATGCATGACAGCTAAGCTATGGAACCTACCTGGGTACCTTTAAACAGATAAATAGAGAAACAAAATGTGGTGTATATACACAATGGAATGTTTCTCAGGAATAAAGAAGTAAAAAAGTTATGGCATTTGCCAGTAAATGTATGTAACTGAAGGTGATCATGCTAAATGAGATAAGCCAATCTCCCCAAACCAAAGGTTGAATGTTCTCTCTGATATTTGGATGCTAGCACAATCCAGAGGTTGTGGGGAAGAACAGAAATTCATTGAAATAGATAAAGGGAATGAAGAGAGGGGATGGAATAAAGGAATAGAAAAGACAGTGGGAATGAATCAGACATATCTTTCCTCTGTTTATATATGCATATGTGACCAGTGTACAACCACAAGTAAGGGATCCTAATTAGAATCAGTTATACTCCATGTATACACAAAATATCAAAGTACACTCTACTTTCATATATATCTAAAAAGTACAAATGAAAACGGAAATAGGTAAAGGATAACAGAAATAAAAATTATAACAAATGCTGTTGAGCTTGTGGAAAATAAGGAACCCTTATATATGATTGGTGGGAATTTAAATTAGTCATAACCCTATGGCAAACAGTATGGAGATTTCTCAAAAACTAAAGTAGAGCTGCCATATGATGCACCTGCACCACCCCTAAGTATACACCTGAAGGATACAGAGGAGATACATGGGTGCCCATGTTTAATGTGATATCTTCACAACGGCCATGGTAAATGTTCCAAGAGATGAGTAAAGAAAGCATAGTATACACACACAACAAAATATTATTAAGCCTGTTGCTTGATGGCCACTGAATGAGATGAGAAGACACCATCTTAAGGAAAATAAATTGGACATAGAAAAGCAATGATAGTGTGTATTCTTTCATACAAGGAGCCTTAAAATATGACCTGAAGGTAGATCAGTGACTATTAGTGACTAGCAAGGAGATTAGGGGCATGAGGTGGGAGTAGGTAGGAGAAGTGACATTATCAAAGCTTTATACATACATGCATGAAAATACCTACACATTTGTGAAACCTACACATTTGTATAGGAAACATTGTTAATAACCACAAAATAAACAGTAAATAATAAATCATACCAAAAGAAGAATAAAAACATGGCATATTTCAGTAAATTTATGGAAATGGAGAAAATCATACTTTGTTAAATAAGCCAGACTTAGAAAGTCAAGGGTCCACTGGGTGTGATGGCACATGTCATAATCCTGGCAACTCAGGAGGCTGAGGCAAGAGGATCACAAGTTCAAGACCAGCCTCATCATATTAGTGAGGCACTCAGTAACTTAGTGAGAGCCTATCTCAAAATGAAAATTAAAAGGTTGGGGATATGACTCAGTGGTTAAGTATCCCTAGATTCAATCCTCAATAGAAAGCAAAAAGAAACTCGTGAGTGAAATATTTTATTTTGTGAGGAAGCTAGAGCCAACAAAAAAAAAAAAAAAAAAAAAACAGAAAAAATGATGGGGGGAATGGATATCACAAAGGTACAAAGATCAGTGGAGCAGAAGAAGGAGATGGAGAGGGAATGAGGAGGAGGGACAGAAAGGGAATGAAACATGGAATCAGTTCGACAAAATCACATTATATATATCCATGGATATGACACAAGGAATTTCACCTTTATTCACATAAGGAAAAATACCAAAGAAAAATCAATAAATAAACAAGTGAAAAGAAGGTCAGTAGAGTAGAGGAAGGGAATAAGGAAGGAAGAAAGCAGGGAAAGAGAAGAGTGGGGATTGAAATCAGACTCCATGCTGGATGATTCTGCCATCAAGGTCCTGGTCACTGCCTTCTCGAGAGCGCTCTCTGCCTCTGCGCTGCATGGTGGACTCCGTGCTGTGTCTTTGAGTGTCAAGAGGGAGAGAATATCTTCAGAATCTCTGGTTTAAGAGCAATAATCCCATCATGACAGTCCAACATGTGACCTCAGAAAATCAAAGTTTACTTCTGTGCCCCCATTTCAAATACCATCATGTGCCTGCTGGGCAACAAATACTTGCAATGCCTAACATATAGGAACATAAATTATGCTTATACATGTATTTCTCCAGGTTCTGGCTACTAACTTTCTGTGAGTGTTGTCTTGGGATGGCAGCCATATATCTATCAATGCATAATCCTATCTAATCTCTATCTTTGTGTAATAATATATGCAATTCTTAGAGACAGATAATTTGAGATTTAACATGTCATAATAGCTACATATTTTTGGGTATGACATGATATTTTCACACATGTATACAATATGTGGTAGCCAGGTCAGGGTGATTGTTAAATGTTTTGCATTGCACATTGATCATTTGCATTGGAAAAATTAAGAATCCTCTCCAACGGATTTTCTGAAATATACTATTAGTTGTTGACAGTATCACCCTATAGTGCTACAGAATTTTAGAAGTAATTCTTTCAGTACAACTGCGTCCCTGTATTGATGAGGATTTCTCTCCACCAGCCCCTCCCGTTCCTTCCATCTGGTCACCACTTTTTGACTTGGTGTGTTCTAAGCTATATGGCTTTAAATGTAAATGAGAACATGCAATATCTTGTTAACGATTTTTATTTTTTACTTAAGACAACAACCCCCAGGGTTTTCCATCTTATCACAAATGATAAAAATTCATTCATTTTTATGGCTGAATAATAGTCCAGGGGGGAGTGTGCATGCTCATTTTCTTTATCCAGTCATCAGTCCATGGACACCACAAAATTTCCTGCTCTCCTCTATGTACTTCATGGTCTATGTCCAGGGATCAAGGAAAGGAGTCTCCCCAGACACTGCCTAGTCTCTTTGGAGATGCCAACTTGTTTTGGTAGTTGAAACAGGGCAAAAAGTTTTATGATGATCTCAGCTTTCCCAGCTGCACTGTCATTGTCATGACAGGTGACATGATCATTGCAGCTCTGCAGGGAGGTGAGGTCACAGAATCACAAATTTATATCTTGTGGTCTGCCTGCCTCCAACCACACAGCACTGCCTGTCAGGACCACTGGATTGTGCTCACCAGTCAGCAGGATGGAGGAAGGTCAGGATGTTATATTTGATTCTGGAAGAATGTATGAGGGAAGGAGGCATGTGGAAGTCTAGGTAAGCTGTTGTGTTAGATAAAGGGATCTTACAGTTTTGATGTACTCCAGAGCCAAAGTCAGTCAGGAGGAGCAGACATTCCTGAGGCCAGAGCTGAGTTAGTGAAGAGAATTAAGAGTAGTAGACTCGCTTGATGCCTGATGCCCCAATGGAAGTTAGTGTCCTCATAAGTGATAAAGATTTTTGTTGTTAATCCACGTGATACTGAATCCTCTGTGTCAAGTTGGTTAAATAATGCAGTGTTGAAATCAATCTGCTGTTCATCTTGCTTTTTGTTAATCATAGACATGATTTTTATAATAACTAGAAATGTACTTATATAAACAATGCTTATAATATACACTAGGATAAGCCTGCAAGAACTGACCATTCCTGTGCGGATTCTGTGCATTGAATTTTGCTGGCTGAAACAGAAATGTTTCCTCAACTCTAATGTCAGAGGTGATGAATGGGACAGTAGCTGCATGTGTACTGGGGACATGAGGCACTGTTGGTGATGGTGAGTTGGTTTTCATTCCTGAGGCTCACATGGCAGTGTGGAAGGAAAAGGAGACTTAAAATAATCTGTGTTCAATGGCAGTTGAGAGACCTCAATGAATTTTGTTATGAGTTTCCCTGCTTTAAGAAATTCTAATATCACATTATCACCTCCCCAAGAAGATAAGTTCATGGTTAATTAAATGATTGACACTTTGAGCAATGTATGCACAATTTCAACCCATCACATTTCTCCACAAAATATACACACTCAATTGTTAATCAAAAATAAATAAAAATTTAAATATCTAATAGCAATCTCAAAACCAACCACTTTAATGCACAAATGAGTCCATGGCTTACAGGTTTTATTTCCCACAATTGTTGTGTTTAGCATTATTCTCACACCTCACCTTACTGCTGGTTTGTTTTATTCAACTGCTGTGCTAATTGAGGAACACCTGAACTGAACTGGGAAACTCAACTTCTACCTACTCTATCATGGACCAATGTATCTTGTGCTACATGTAAGGCTGTGTTTTCAGAATTTCAATAATTTCTTTGGTGGTAACCATTCCAGGAGTAAAAGCCAATACTACTTTCTGTTATATAAATAAATGAATATATCTCTCTTGATGTGGTGCTGACCTCATATTCATTAAACCTAACTGGATCATTTAAAATAATCTTGTAAATTGATGCTGCAGACAGTGTGTCTGCTTTCTAATAGGACCTTTAAGGGAGTACTCATAATTATGCTGGCTGATAGAATTACTATTTACACATCAGTGTACACTTGTTACAAAAAATTAGGAAATGACTTAATTTTTGATGAAAAATATAATGACAAGATATTAAATAGAAAGTAAACATATACCTGAACAAGCGGAAGAACTTGCTAACTAGATTTAGTGACAGAGCGTGGTGGTTTAATGAACTCTTTGAAATTAGCCTAGAGAGAATCAAGTGGGCACAAATCCAAGACCAGTGTGGAATGAAAGTAATCAGATAGCTAGTGATAGTGACTTTCATGGAGAATGCAAAGACTTTAAAGAATAATCAAGTTAAACACATCTGCTCTTTGTAATAGGGCTTATTAAATTGCAATATATTTTAAATGAGAGACATCCTAATGATGGAATAATCTTAATTACAGAAACATCTTTTTTTTCATCCAATCAGCATTTATTAAGCATCATCCATTGAGAATAAAAAAAAATCACTGAATTTTTGAAAGAAAGGCATCATACAGTTTTATAAAACAAGGGTAAAACTGAAATCATTTCTGAGCTCTAGGAAACTAGAAATATTTTTATCAAACTAGAAAGTGCTTTCATTATTTCCTGTAAGGGCTTGAACCAGAGTTGCTAATGTGTCACTAAGTTAAACCTGAACATCTTTTATTCATGTTCACACAATCAGTGATCATTTTTGTTGATGAATTTGCTGAAGTCTTATTTATATGACCTATGCTTCCTCTAGTTTAACTACCGACATCTTAGGTTCTTGAATTCCTAATCTACATGTCACATATTTTGAGAGCTCAAATTCAAGGAACTGTCCAAAGAAAACATAAGTATGTTTGGTATTTTATGTCCTCAAAGACATTTAAAAAACATTATTCTTCCTTTAGAGCTTTCTAAAGGGCTTCTATTTTCACTGTGACCCAATTTGCAAAAGATATTTTTCCATAAATTGAGGAAAATGCAATGTGAAACAAATCTCTTAAGTATGCACATAAAATCTCTGGTGCTATAGTTACTGGTTCATTGGGCTTTTGGCTCTTTCTGACACAGTGACACAATCATGCATATTTTAGACCATCATGACAGAGCAAGTCAACACTTTGGAACCTGACCAAAGGATGAATGTACCTGATTTGTTTTAAAATCATTACGTATGCTTTTAACTTTCTTATGATCTGAATTTTAAAGTTTGAGAACCCCTGGTATCAGAAACATCTTTAAGTGAATATTCCTTTTGGGAAGTAACTGTCAATAGAACTGCTGGACTTCAGTTGACCTTTTCAATGTAGTCCTTGCCTCTTGTCCTCATGCAGGATCCTCTGTCTCTGAAGATAAATATCAGTCTGCAGGAACTGGCAGAATGTCCTCTTGGGGATTTGACTATGGGTATGATCTTCTTAATCCTGACTGTGGTTGGACTCTTGGGGAATTTCTGTCTTCTTTGTTACTACCTCTGCAGTTACTTCTCTGGGTGTAAGTTGAGATGTACTGATTTGATTATTAAGCACCTGATTGCAGCCAACTCCCTATTCCTGCTCTTTAGGGGAGTCCTAAAGACCATGGAAGCTCTTGGGTTTAGACATTTCATCAGTGATCTTGGATGCAAACTTGCTTTCTACGTTCACAGGGTGGGCAGGGGTATGTCCTTCAGCAGCATCTGCCTCTTGAGTGTCTTCCAGGCCATCACCATCAGCCCCAGGGACTCCAGGTGGGCAGAGCTCAAAGTGAAAGCTCTCAGGTACACTGGCACCTCTATATTCCTATGCTGGAAACTTCACCTTTTGGTAAATATCATTGTTCCTATATATGCAACTGCAATTAATGTGGACATTAATATAACAAAGAGAAGCAATTTTGGATACTGTTCTGGTGGTACTTATGAGAGAAATGGTTATGTAATAAATTTAATAAATGCAGCCTTGCTGTCCCTCCCTGATGTGCTGTGTTTGGGGATCATGCCCTTGACCAGTTGCTCCATGGTTCTCATCCTATACAGGCACAAGCAGAGGTTCCAGCACCTCCTTGGCAACAGCCCCTACCCTAGATCCTCCCCTGAGTCCAGAGCTACTAAAACTGTCCTTCTTTTGATGAGCACCTTTGTGTCTGTCTACACTCTCTCCTTCACCATGCAAGTTTGGTGGGCTGTTTCTGGTCATCCTAGTCAGCTCTTGGTGAACCTCTCTGCCTTAACCAATGTGTTTTTCCCTGCTCTCAGCCCCTTTATTCTCATGAGCAGAGATGTCAATCTATCTAGGCTCTGCTGGAGCAGACCTTCCCCTAGTGTCTTCAGAAACATGTGACATGTATGCACCTGTACCATGTCCTGCTAGTTAGTTACTCATTTCCCTAGAACCATCAATACAGTCATGACAAAGAGCATGAAAATGATTACAAATAATAATATACACTTATGAATGTGTTATTGTATGTGTGCATGTGTTACTATATGTATGTAGGTATAGCTTATGAGATCTTGCTTATTTCAATAAAGCAATAATATTGAATATTTACATGTAACTATTTTAAAAATATTAATTAGAGCAATAATGGACAGCTATCCCATTTTACATTTTGTTTATTTCACACATATACCAACTATGGTTTATGATAAATGGTTAATATTTCTTCAAACATTGGACTGAAAATATTTGTTCTCCATAGTAAAATATTTTGTGTTAAGTAAAATAATGGAAATACTTGGCACTAGAGTTATCAACTTACTGTGTGCTTTCCATTACACTTGCTATATTCATTTTTTATCCTAACATCTTTTACATTAATATAAACAGAATCCTACCTTTCACTTGAAGTTATATGATTATAATATTTTAATTTTTAATCTAGAAACAATAGTTATTATAAAACAGTGATCAAAGTGTCAAGGAATTTAATACCATGAATAATAATAGTTTTACTAATTACAGTATTATAGCATTGCTGTTTTCCTTCCTTTCACTTTAAATAAATCCTGACTTGGATATAAATATTTAACAATCCATGCACAGGTTACTATTGGAGAGCACAGTGGAATTTTAAAAGCTGAGCACAACTCTGAGTCTTTTAAAAAAAAAAAAAAAAAAAAAAAAAAAAAAAAAGCTCAGATAATTCTTCATGATCCTTCCTTTTTACTCTTCTCAAGGTTGAATGCTATTCCTCCATCCATCAACACAGAGCACCCTAAATGCTTTTTTAAATTTATGTAAATACCCAACAGGAACTCCTATTTTTCTGAGGCTTTAAATTCTATAGGTTGTTTTAAATTCACATTTGTCTTTAAATGTAATTCTGGGCCCTTTTACATCCTAAATTCCAGTGTTATGTCAGCTTCATTGATGTAACTTTCTACTGCAAACATGAGTGTTTTCAGTGGGCTGCTAGGAAAAATGCTGGGTGGGTAAATTCTAGAAGTCTTTTGTTGACACATGGAAAAAACTGCTACCTATATATATAGCTGTGGAAATGGTGTGAAGGTGTTTAAATCTCTTCAGCATTAGGTGACTCTGCCAAATAAGTTTGTAAAAGGTTTGTATGAATACCATTTAGTTTCAATGTGCACTTCCCAAAGTCTGGACAGCAAAGAACTGATGGAGCACCCATAGATCCTGCATGTTCCTTCCTCACTGATGCTGAGGATTAGACTCCATTCCCAATAGGAATTGGGTATCAGCATTTGTCCATGTTTATCTATCACAAGAGGAAAGTTAGCAATATCACAGCTCATGAAATCATGGTAAGAATTTTTCCTGAACAAAAGACTCTGAGGAGGATAGAATGGAGAGCTGGCTGTGATATGTGGAAAGAAGTTTTATATTAACAATGTAACTTTGTTCTTGGATTTAGATCAATTGTAGAATTCTTGCCCAGCATGCCTAAGGCCCTGGATACCTTCCCCAGCAACACTCACACAAAAGTCGTTCTTGATTGTAATAAGAGATTATAAATAAACCAATAATTGGAAACAGATGCATTAGGCAAGAATATCAGAAGCAATTATTATAAGTTCTAAATATATAAGATTACAGGAGGAAAAGTGGACAACTCGCTAGTACTGGGACAAACTAACCTGAGAAGCTGCCATCTCTTTCTCTTTCTCCTTCTGCTCTGGGGCTCCTTTACAAGTCACAACTTGCTTTTGAGGCTCTGTCTTTAAAGTCATCAGCAAACCCTTTTACCTCCTCCCACCACACCCACCTGAATAAGGACCTCACAAAAAGAAAAGACCTTACTCCCCTATCCTTTGTTAGAGGAGAGGTTCAGAAATGAGTTCCTATATGTAGACCAAAATGGGAGCTTCTCATTCCTGCTTTCAGGTGTCCTCCTCTGCCAGCAAAAGGAAGATTTCTTCTGCAGCAGTGTGATTATGGGCTACATTGACCTGCACCTAACACTATTAGGCAGAGAAGGTCCTGTTACCTCACTTTGGAAATAAGTCTAAACTAAACTGTCATACATAGCCAGAAAACCTCATGGTTGACACTTGGTGTCACTTTGAAATTACCCATGGCAATTAATTAAAACGACATTGATTCTTCTACCCAAATTAATAGACTAATTCTCTGGTGGTGAAAAGGAGAAAGTATTTTCGACAACTGACCATGGATCCTGAGTGGGACCCTGGGCTGTGACCACTTAGTCAAGTCTTGCCTCTGGAGCTTCTGTGTGCTTGTCAATCACTTGGTGTCCTCAGCCCTCTCTGACACTGCAGTTCTCCAGGCGTGGAGTAAAATCCATGAACTGGTTTCTTTAAGAACTTCCCCATTGATAGTGATCTTCTTCATTCATTGTCATTGGCACTAGTTAAAGCAGATGCTGCAACAGGATCCCTCTGTCACAAATATATTACACCAAAACATAGGCTAATACCATTAGTTCACATCGGAAAACTTCAATGACCATCCTGAATGGTGACATTCATTCTGTCCCTTTAAAAACTGTGAATGAAGGAGAAGGATGTCTGAAAGGGTCTCGTTTTGGACAATAACATGTACACATACATTTATGCAATGTTAATAAGCCTAATTATGATCACAAGTATGTCGCAGTGCATCTGACATCAATCATTTTCTGAACTGATCTCATGGGGTGGGTAATAAGTGTCTCATAAATCCAACAAGGATTAAGATGTTAAGGTCCACCTCTCCCTCCTTTTTCTGTCCCCTATTATTGTTTTAAATAAGTGACATAGAATAAGAGGGAAGAAAACATGATGCTAGCAAAACTGGAATAAAATATGTAGAAGTATAAAACTAGATTCCTAGCTCTCACCCCGCACAAAAGTCAAATCAAAATGGATCTAAGACTTAAGAATTAGACAGAAAATTTTGCAACTACCAGGAGAAAACATAAGGTCAACCCTACATCATATTGGTGCAGGCACTGACTTCCTTAACAAGACCTCAAAGGCTCAAGAAATAAAACCAACAATCAATAAGTGGGATGCCATCAGATTAAAATAACTTTCTGCACAGCAAAAGAAATGATGAAGAATGTGAAGGGGGAGTCTACACGATGGGAGATAATCTCTTCAAGCTGTTCCTCTGACAGGATTAATATTTAGAATATACAAAGCACTCAACAAATTTAACACCCAAAGAAAAACCAAATAATCCAATAAATAAATGAGTAAGAAACCAGACATTTCTGAAAAGAAGAACATAAATGTTCAATAAATACCAAAAGAAAAGTTCAACATCTCTATCAATCAGGGAAATATGCAAATCTAAACTTACAGTAAGATTTTCCCTCACTCCAGTCAGAATGGCAGTTATCAAGAACAATAATTAAGAATTCAAAAAACTCTACACCAAGAATACAAATAACACAATCAACAAATGGGCTAGGAAAATGAACAGACTCTTCACAGAAGACTTACAAGCAATCAACAGATATATGAAAAAATGTTCAACATCTCTAGTAATAAGAGGAATGCAAATCAAAACTACCCTAAGATTCCATCTCACCCCAATTAGAATGGCAATTATCAAGAACACAAGCAACAATAGGTGTTGGCGAGGACGTGGGGAGAAAGGTACACATTGCTGGTGGGGCTGCCAATTAGTGCAGCCACTCTGGAAAGCAGTATGGACATTCCTCAGAAAGCTTGGAATGGAACCACCATTTGACCCAGCTATCCCACTCCTTGGCCTATACCCAAAGGACTTAAAATCAGCATACTACAGAAATACAGCCACATCAATGTTCATAGCTGCTCAATTCACAATAGCCAGATTGTGGAACCAACCTAGACGTCCTTCATTTGATGAATAAATAAAAAAACTGTGGCATATATATACAATGGAATATTACTCCACCATAAAGAATGATAAAATTATGGCATTTGCAGGCAAATGGATGAAATTGGAGAATCTCATGTTAAGTGAGATAAGCCAATCTCAAAAAACTAAAGTCTGAATGATCTCACTGATAAGTGGATGAGGACATATAATGGGGGGTGGGAGGGGTTAGCGTTAGGGTTAGGGTTAGGGTTAGGGTTAAGGAGGGTGGTAAGAATGGAGGAAGGAAGGACTGTATAGAGGGAAAAGAGGGGTGGGAGGGGTGGGGGGAAGAAAAAAATTAACAGAATGAATCAAACAACATTACCCTATGTAAATGATTACACAAATGGTATGCCTTGACTCCATGTACAAACAGAGAAACAACATGTATCCCATTTGTTTACAATAAAAAAAGAACAATAATTAATGCTAATGAGGATGGTGTTAAAAGTACACTCATCCACAATTAGTGGGACTGTGAATTAGTACAACCACTCCAGAAAGCAGCATGAACGTTCTTGGAAAAAACTAGGGGAGAACCACCATATGAACCACCTGTTGCAATGCTGGGTATATATCCCAAAGAATTAAAATCAGCATACTGTAGGGATGCAGCCATGTCAATGCTTATGGCAGCAAAATTCACAACAGTAAAATCATGGAATCTGCCCAGATGTCCATCACATCTCATGATGTGATGGATGAATCAAGAACATGAATGAAAGATTGAATTAAGAAAATGCTGTAATATACACAATGTAGTTTTACTCAGTCAAGGAGAATGAACTCTTGGCATTTGTTGGTAAAGGGATGGAAATGGAGACTATCATGCTAAGTAAAATAAACCAGACAGAAAAATTAAGGGTCAAAAGTTTTCTCTCATATGTGGAAGCTAGAGAAAAGTAAGGTAAAGAAGGCAGGGGCTATTAGATATGGAAAATGACCAACCCCAAAATACTGAAGTCTGGTAAAAGGGGAGTGAGAAAGAAAGTCATACACTGAGAGCATTAAGTCTTTCCCAATACATTCTTCTCAGTGACAAGACAGACCCCAGGGAGGAAATATCCATCAAGTCTGAAATGAGTCTCTGGGAAGAGGCCAAAGCTGTGATGCTTCCCTAAACACATTCTTTCCCACACACAAAGTACTGACCGCAGGCCCTCCATCTGATCCAGTAAGATAAGTACCAGACACTGACCACTGATCCCAGATCCCCAGTAAAACATACCCAAAATTCCTGACTGCCCAAATTAACATGCTCAATAATTAAGTCACCTCTGAGTATAACCTATATAAGCCCAGTCCCCTCCTTTGTTCAGTGACTTTTTTTCCACAAGAAAAGTGGGTCCAATGTCATCACTTCACTCCTGCTCACCCCATTCCTGCATGAAACTCTGTTCCTGAATAAGTATCTGAGATGATCTGTGAAGTTTGTGTCTGGCTGTTCTTTTTGGGCTAACATTTTGTTTCCTGACCAGAAATAGGAATAAGGGAAAATTAACTCTTTCCCATCCCCCCAAACCCTTCCCCTGCATTTAAATTATATTACCAATGGGACATGGAATGTGGCTGCTGAGCACCCATCACCCCTAAGGATCTCTGAGGTAGGTGGAATGCCCACCCATGGCTCATTCAGTTATGACTGAATCCCCAGACTAACTGCTTCCCTCATCTCACTCCCCACCATAGAGATAGAGACATTCCGTACCCTCCAAGTCCACTTTGGATGAACAGCTGTCAGGAGACGACTCATAACCAACCTAAACCTGGGATAGGTTTCCAAGAATCACACACTCCATGGATGGACCAAGGATCTGAGATGAATCCGTTATTGGTGCTGACGACATCCCTTCCCACAATTCTCCTCCCCTCCGTAATCTTCCCTTGCCTCATACACCCAGCAAAACTTCACACATCACCTCCTTGCCATTTTGTTTCTGCATCTCCCACTGGCCTTTTCGTCTCTTTGGAGAGGTAATACCCCATTCAGCTGGTCTGTGCCAAGTAGATTCCTTGGCCTTAGGCTAACTGGGACCCTGGTCCCCCACCACTGAGATTGAGGTAAAGGTGTTTCCTCAATCCCTAGTGGGAGAAGTTCAGTCTAGTGATTTAAGAGTGTAGGTGATGTCCTTCCCTCAGCTTCCACCTCAGTAAAACCCCTCACAGTATGGGAACTACCCAAAGAGTTCCCAGAAATACCCCCTTGGGCTGTCTCTCTATCAATTTTGAGACCCTCTATTCCCAAACTGATCTTGAAATTATCTGCCTCAGTAGGCTCAAATTTGGCCACAATACAAATTTGATAATCTGCATCAATGGCCCAAATATCAAACCTTTGATCAAGATGTTCACCAAAACTTAAAAATTACTGCAATATGGCAAATTATCTGAGTTTTCCTACTGCCAGGCTCTTTTTTTTTTCTTTCAATCATTTACCAAATATACCATCATAGACCTTTGTAATCCTGCTGACACTCTTTTTCTCCCTGTCCAATTTATAAGCTGATCTATACCTGATGTCCATAAAAAAAAAAAAGCTAGAGAACAGTGCCAAAGTTCCCAGAAGCAATTTCTAGATACTGTTTTCAAGACCTTCAACTATAGGAAAGACAAGACCAAACAAAGCTTATCATAGCCCAAGGTTCCCCACCAAGCCCTATCCCAACAATGGGCAATGGGGATTTTGGAAATGGCACCATTCCCAGGGGGGAAAAAACCCTCTTGGTGGTCATCAGCAGCAAAACACAGTGTGTGACCTCAGGAGGGGGAAGCAGAGCCTGGGGGAGCTGAGATCAGTTGGGACCTTCCTGCCTCCCCACAGGCCCACTGAGTAATGGGCAACACCTCAGAGGATCTTTAAACCTCCACACTAGAACACACTAGATACCTGGAGATGAAGCACCTCCCCCAGTTGCGGCCAGCTTCCCCAGTCCCCTAATACGTTCCAGGAGCCCTGAGTTATACGAATGGTGAATGTCCAAGCAGTAGGCAAAAATTTCCCTTTTGAAGTTATTTTAAGGGCACAACTGTGTGGTAATTGTCTTCCCTTAACCCTGACCAGCCCAACAGTCAGTGGCACATCTCAGTAAGGAGCATGACATAACAGCCTCTTTCCTCAAAAGTAATAGGAGATAAAATTTTATAATTTTTTGCATTCAAACCTGGTCTCCTTACCAGCGGGGGTGGGGTGGGGCGGGGAACAGTGTTAAAAAGACATCATTCTCCTGACAAGACTGCTCTGAAATTGCATTGGAATACAAATGGAAAGCTCAATAGGAGGCCTGAGACTAAAGGAAAAAACAGTATCTTTCTAACTTCTCCCTGCCTATGACACAGAAAAATGATAAACCCTTAGTCACACTAATGAAGAGGAGAGAGAAAACTCAAATTACAAAAATTTGTGATGAACAAGAAAATATCACAACAGGCACTACTGAAATACAAAACATAATTAAATGCTATTTTGAAAATCTATACTCTAAAAAAATAGAAAATCTCAAAGATATCAACAGGTTTCTAAAGACATATGATCCATCCAAACTGAATCAGGAGGACATACACAATTTAATAGACCAATTTCAAGTAATGAAGTAGAAGAGGTCATCAAAAGCCTACCAACAAAGAAAAGTCTAGGATCAGATGGGTTCTCAGCTGAGTTCTACAAGACCTTCAAATAAGAGCTCATTCCAATATTCCTCAAGCTATTCCATGAAAGAGAAGTGGAGGGAAACTTCCAAACTCATTCTATGAAGCTAATATCACATTGATACCAAAATTAGACAGAGACACATTGAGGAAAAGAAAATTTCATACAAATATTCATAATGAAAATATATGAAAAAATTATTAACAAAATTTTAGCAAATCGCATACAGATACATACTAGAAAGGTAGTGCACCATGATCAAGTAGGTTTTATCCCAGGGATGCAAGGTTGGTCCAACTTTCAGAAATCAATAAATATAATTCACCATATCAAAAGACTTAAAGTCAACAATCACATGATTATTTCAACAGATGCAGAAAAAGCATTTGATAAAATACAGCACCCATTTGAGCATGAACTCAAAACACATGAAAAAATAGGGATAGTAGGAACATTCCTCAATATTGTAAAGGCCATCTATGCTAAGCCCACAGCCAACATAATTCTAAATGGAGAAAAACTGAAAGCATGCCCCCAAAATCTGAAACAAGGCAGGGATGCCCTCTTCCACCACTTTTTTTAAAATTTATTTTTAATGTAAACAAATGGGATACATGTTGTTTCAGTTTGTACACGGAGTAACAACATACCATTTGCATATTCATATATTTACAGAGTAATGATGTTTGATTCATTCCATTATTTTTTCCTTCCCCCCACCCATCCCACCCCTCTTTTCCCTCTATACAGTCCCTGCTTCCTCCATTCTTGTCCCCCTCCCAACCCCATTAAGTGTCATTATTCGCTTACCAGTGAGATCATTCCTCTTTTGGATTTTTGAGATTGGCTGATCTCACTTAACATGATATTCTCCAATTTCATCCATTTGCCTTCAAATGCCATAATTTTATTATTCTTTATAACTGAGTAATATTCAATTGTATATATATATACCACAGTTTCATTATCCATTCATCAATTGAAGGGCATCTAGGTAGGTTCCATAGTCTGGCTATTGTGAATTGAGCCACTATGAACATTGATGTGGCTGTATCTCTGTAGTATGCTGATTTTAAGTCCTTTGGGTATAGGCCAAGGAGTGGGAGAGCTGGGTCAAATGGTAGGCCCATTCCAAGTATTCTAAGGAATCTCCACACTGCTTTCCAGAGTGGTTGCACTAATTTGCGGCTCCACCAGCAATGTATGAGTGTACCTTTCTCCCCACCTCCTCTCCAACACCTATTGTTGCTTGTATTCTTGATAATCGCCATTCTAATTGGGGTGAGATGGAATCTTAGTGTAGTTTTGATTTGCATTTCTCTTATTACTAGAGATGTTGAACACTTTTTCATATATCTGTTGATTGCTTGTACAACTTCTTCTGTGAAGTGTCTGTTCATTTCCTTAGCCCATTTGTTGATTGGGTTATTTGTATTCTAGGTGTAGAGTTTTTTGAGTTCTTTATATATTCTGGAAAGTAGTGCTCTATCTGAAGTATGAGTGGCAAAGATATTCTCCCACTCTGTAGGCTCTCTCTTCGCATTGCTGATAGTTTCCTTTGCTGAGAGAAAGCTATTTAGTTTGAATCTATCCCAGTTATTGAGTCTTGCTTTTATTTCTTGTGCTATGGGAGTCCTGTTAAGGAAGTCTGATCCTAAGCCAACAAGGTGAAGATTTGGACCTACTTTTTCTTCTATAAGATGCAAGGTCTCTGGTCTCATTTCAAGGTCCTTGATCCATTGTGAGTTGAGTTTTGTGCAGGGTGAGAGATAGGGGTTTAGTTTCATTCTGTTGCATATGGATTTCCAGTTTTCCCAGCACCATTTGTTGAAGAGGCTATCTTTTCTCCATTGCATATTTTTGGCACCTTTGTCTAGTATGAGAAAATTGTATTTATTTGGGTTTGTTACCGTGTCCTCTATTCTGTACCATTGATCTACCTGTCTATTTTGGTGCCAATACCATGCTGTTTTTGTTACTATTGCTTTGTAGTATAGTTGAAGTTCTGGTATTGCAATACCCCCTGTTTCATTCTTCCTGCTAAGGTTTGCTTTAGCTATTCTGGGTTTCTTATTCTTCCAGATGAATTTCATGATTGCTTGCTCTATTTCTGTGAGGTACATCATTGGGATTTTAATTGGAATTGCATTTAATCTGTATAGCACTTTTGGTAGTATGGCCATTTTGACAATATTAATTCTGCCTATCCAAAAACATGGGAGATCTTTCCATTTTCTAAGGTCTTCATCAAAATCTTTCTTCAGTGTTTTGTAGTTTTCATTGCTGAGATCTTTTATCTCTTTGGTTAGATTGATACCCAAATATTTTTTTTTGAGGCTATTGCAAATGGAGTTGTTTTCCTCCTTTCTCTTTCAGCTGTTTCATCGCTTGTGTATAAAAATGCTGTAGATTTATGCGTGTTGATTTTATAGCCTGCTATTTTGCTGAATTCATTGATGAGGTCTAGAAGTTTTCTACAGGAGGTTTTTGGATCCTCTAAATATAGAATCATGTCATCCGCAAATAGTGACAGCTTAAGTTCCTCTTTTCCTATTCACATCCCTTTAATTTCTTTAGTCTGCCTAATTGCTCTGGCTAGAGTTTTGAGGACAATGTTGAATAGAAGTGGTGAAAGAGGACATCCCTGTCTTGTTCCCGTTTCTAAAGGGAATGGTTTCAGTTTTCCTCCATTAAGAATGATGTTGGCCATGGGCTTAGCATAAATAGCCTTTACAATGTTCAGGTATGTTCCTACTATGCCTATTTTTTCTAGTGTTTTCAGCATGAAGGGGCGTTGTATATCGTCAAATGCTTTTTCTGCGTCAATTGAAATAACCATATGTTTCTTATCCTTAAGTCTATTGATATAATGGATTATGTTTATTGATTTACGAATGCTGAACCATCCTTGCATTCCAGGAATGAACCCCACTTGATCGTGGTTTTTTGATCTTCATATGTTTTTGAATACGGTTTGCCAATATTTTGTTAAGATTCATTGTGTCTATATTCATCAAGGATTTTGGTCAAAAATTTTCTTTCCTTGATGTGTCTTTGCCTGGTTTGGGTATGAGGGTGATATTAGCTTCATAGAATGAGTTTGGTAGGATACCCTCCTTTTCTATTTCCTGGAATACGTTGAAAAGTATTGGAATGAGTTCTTCTTTGAAGGTCTTGTAGAACTTGGCTGAGAATCTGTCTGGTCCTGGGCTTTTCTTGGATGGTAGATTTTTAATGGCTTGTTTTATTTCATTGCTTGATATTGATGTGTTTAAATGTGTCCTCCTGGTTCAGTTTGGGAGGAGCATATGTCTCTAGAAATTTGTCAATGTCTTCAGTACTTTCTATTTTTTTGGAATACAGATTTTCAAAGTAGCTTCTTATTATGTTCTGTATCTCAGTGGTGTCTGTGTTGATATTTCCTTTTGCATCATGTATTTTAGTAATTTGAGTCTTCTCTCGCCTTCTCTTTGTTAGTGTGGCTAAGGGTTTATCAATTTTGTTAATTTTTTCAAAGAAACACTTTTTATTTTGTCAATCTTTTGAATTTTTTCTTTTGTTTCAATTTCATTGATTTCAGCTCTGATTTTAATTATTTCCTGTCTTCTACTACTTTTGCTGTTATTCTGTTCTTTTTCTAGGGCTTTGAGCTGTAATGTTAGGTCATTTAATTGTTGACTTTTCATTCTTCTCTGGAATGTACTCCATGCAATGAATTTTTCTCTTAGTACCGTTTTCATAGTGTCCCAGAGATTTTGATATGTTGTATCATCATTCTCATTGACCTCTAAGAAATTTTAATCTCCTCCCTGATGTTTTTTGTTATCCATGTTTCATTCAATAGCATATTATTTAATCTCCAAGTGTTGGAGTAATTTCCTTTTTTTACTTTGTCATTGATTTCTACTCAGTCCATTATGATCTGATAGAACACAAGGCAGTATCTCTATTTTTTTGCATTTCCTAAGGGCTGCTTTGTGGCATAACATATGGTGTATTTTCGAGAAGGTTCCATGTGCTGCTGAGAAGAAAGTGTATCCGCTCGTTGATGGATTGAATATTCTATATATGTCTGTTAAGACTAGGTTATTGATGGTGTTATTGAATTCTATGGTTTCTTTGGTTGGATTTTGTTTGGAAGATCTATCTAGTGGTGACAGTGGTGCGTTAAAGTCGCCCAGAATTATTGTGTTATGGTCTATGTGATTCTTGAAATTGAGAAGGATTTGTTTGATGTACACGGATGCACCATTGTTTGGGGCATAAATATTTACTATCGTTATGTCTTCCTGATTTATGGTTCCCTTAAGCAGTATGAAATGTCCTTCTTTATCCCTTCTGACTAACTTTGGCTTGAAGTCCACTTTATCTGGTATAAGGATGGACTTTTTTACTGAGTCCATGTGTGTGGTAGGTTTTTTCCCATCCTTTCACCTTTAGTCTGTGGATGTGTTTCTCTATGACATGAGTCTCTTGCAGGCAGCAAACTGTTGGGTCTTTCTTTTTAATCCATTCTGCCAGACTATGTGTTTCGATTGATGAGTTTAGGCCATTAATGTTCAGAGTTATTATTGAGAAATGATTTGTATTCCCAGTCATTTGGCTTATTCTTGGTTTTTAGGTTGGCTTGGTTTCTCCTTTGAGTGCTTTTTCTCTAAGGTAGCTCCTCCCTTTGCTGACCTACATTGTTGTTTTTCATTTCCTCCTCATGGAATATTTTGTTGACAATATTCTGTAGTGCAGGCTTTCTATTTGTAAATTCTTTTAACTTTTGTTTATCATGGAAGGACTTTATTTCAACTTCAAATCTGAAGGTTAGTTTTGCTGGGTATAGGATTCTTGGTTGGCAACCATGTTCTTTCGAATCTTGAAATTGTTGGTCCAGGCCCTTCTAGCTTTTAGTGTCTGGGTTGAGAAGTCAGCTGCTATCCTTATTGGTCTCCCCGTATATGTAATCTGATGCTTTTCTCTCCCAGCCTTCAAATCCTATCTTTATTTTGAATGTTAGGGATTTTCATTATAATGTGCCTTGGTGTGGATCTGTTGTGATTCTGTGCATTTCGTGTTCTGTAAGCCTCTTGTATTTGATTTTCCATTTCATTCTTCAGGTTTGGGAAATTTTCTGATATTATTTCATTGAATAGGTTGTTCATTCCTTTGGTTTATATCTCTGTGCCTTTCTGAATCCCAATAATTCTTAAATTTGGTCTTTTCATGATGTCCCATAGTTCTTGGAGATTCTGTTCATGATTTCTTACCATCTTCTCTGTTTGGGCAACTTTATTTTCAAGATTAAATATTTTGTCTTCATTGTCTGAGGTTCTGTCTTCCAAGTAGTCTAGTCTGTTGGTGATGCTTTACATTGAGTTTTTTATTTGATTTATTGTCTCCTTCATCAAGGATTTCTGTTTGTTTGTTTGTTTGTTTGTTTGTTTTGGGGAATCTCTATCTCTTTGTTGAAATGATCTTTTGCTTCCTGCAGGTGCTCTTTCAGCTTATTGGTATTATCATTCATTGCCTGCATTTACTGTCTTATCTCATCCTTTGCTTCACGAATCATCTTAATCATGTATAATCTGAAGTCTTTTTCTGACTTTCTTCTAACATACTGTCATTGGATTCTATTACTGTAGAATCTAGATTTGTTTGGATCATTTTCTTCCTTGTTTTTTCATGTTGTTCATGTATCTTCTCCTCTAGTGTTGCAGATCTGGGGCATTGCAGATTTCCCCTTATAGGCTTATAGTGGTCCTATAGATTTCCAAAACCTTTTCTTTAAGGGGAGATCAATATTACCAGTGCCCAAATCGGACACCATGCAATCCTAGACCAAATAGCCCCTAGGGGGACAATAACGAAATTGTCATAATAAACAAAATGTGTTCAAATGTTATCTTTGGTAAAGCAAACTGGTTTACAATAATGTCTGCAGTTTCTAATGGAGGAGAAAGAGTATGCAGAGGGATGAAGAATATGGCTGTTAATGGGATAATAAAAGAATATACAGAAGTTCTAGAAAATAGAAAGGGTGAGAGTGTAATCAAAAAAAAATCGGATGTTAGCATGTAAATAAGGGAGAAAGTGACTCTGAGGGAACAGGTAAACAGAAGGAAAAGAAAGCAAGAAACATAAAGAAATAAAAACATAATTTTTTTTTTAAAAAGGGAAAAAAAGAAAATCTACTGTATAACAGTCATATACTAATGAAACCTCCCAGTGTTCACTAGCCTGATGTATGAGAGGTACCTGACAATGAGCTTCAAGCCTCCAGCAGGCCTCACAGGATGGGATTTGCCCCACCCGAAGATCGGAGCTACAACTTCCAGGATTATCCAAGATGGCTGCTCTGGCTTCCAAATGTGTTGGCAAATGGGGAGCTGCAGCTCAGGGGTGGAGGTGGTCAGCTGGAGGTCCTAGAGACAGGATGCAGTTGGTCTGGCAGTCATCCTGGATGTCGGGTGTGTTTGGTGTGGTTGTGGGATCTGGGAGGCCGGGTGCAATCAGTCGGTCTGGGTTCCCGGTGATAGGGCGCAGTCAGTTGGTCTGGTGGTCCTGGCGGCAGGGAGCAGTCAGTTGATGTGAGGTCCCCAGAGGCAGGGAGTGATCAGTCGGGCTGAGGGATCCTGGAGACGGGACTCAGTCAGTCCGGCCAGGGGTCCTACAGGGCCTGGCTGTTTTCTCAAAATGGCGGCAGCCACTTGTAATCAAACCTGCAGGTACTGTAACTGTGAACTTCCAGGCAACAGCAGGCAGCTGGTTCTCCACTGGCGGTCTGCAGTCAGTCTGCTGGCAGCTGTTGGACGATCGGGACTTGAACCTCGAGCGTTGGGTGATGGATAGGGGTAAGGCAGGCGATGGACAGGCGAGAGGCAGGCAAATGGCAGATGATAGACGCCTGACAGTGAGCAATCTGCTCTCAAAAATGGCATCGATATGCTAGCAGATTGCAGGTGATCACAGCAGACAAATAGGGTAAAGAGCATGGGATCGATAAACAGCAAAAACTCACCGAGAAACAGATATCCTCTGCTTGAATCTGGGGTTGCAGAGCGATAAGGAATGCAGCCTCCCTCTAGACCACCTTCTTGGATCTCATAAAACTCATCTGGAAGAATAAGAAACCCAGAATAGCTAAAGCAATCTTTAGCAGGAAGAGTGAAGAAGGGGGCATCACAATACCAGATCTTCAAATCTACTACAAAGCAATAGTAACGAAAACAGCATGGTATTAGTACCAAAATAGACAGGTAAATCAATGTTACAGAATAGAGGACATGGACACAAACCCGAATAAATACAATTTTCTCATACTAGACAAAGGTGTCAAAAATATGCAATGTAGAAAAGATAGCCTCTTCAACAAATGGTGCTGGGAGAATTGGAAATCCATATGCAGTACAATGAAACTAAACCCCTATCTCTCACTCTGCACAAAAAATCGCTCAAAATGGATCAAGGACCTCTGAATCAGACCAGAGACCCTGCATCTTATAGAAGAAAAAGTAGGTCCAAAGGCCCAGGATTAGACTTCCTTAACAGGACTCCCATAGCACAAGAAATAAATTCAAGAATCAATAACTGGGATAGATTCAAACTAAAAAACTTTCTCTCAGCAAAGGAAACTATCAGTAATGTGAAGAGAGAGCCTACAGAGTGGGAGAAAATCTTTGCCACTCATACTTCAGACAGAGCACTAATTTCCAGAATCTATAAACAACTCAAAAAGCTCTACACCAAGAATACAAATAACCCAATCAACAAATGGGCTAAGGAAATGAACAGATGCTTCACAGAAGAAGATGTACAAGCAATCAACAGATATATGAAAAAATGTTCAACATCTCTAGTAATAAGATAAATGCAAATCAAAACTACCCTGATTCTATCTCACACCAATTAGAATGGTGATTATCAAGAACACAAGCAACATTAGGTGTTGGCGAGGATGTGGGGAAAAAGGTACACTCATACATTGCTGGTGGGGTTGCAAATTAGTGCAGCCACTCTAGAAAGCAGTGTGGAGATTCCTCAGAAAGCTTGGAATGGACCCACCATTTGATCCAGCTCTCCCACTTCTCGACCTATACCCAAAGGACTTAAAATCGGCATACTACAGAGATACAGCCACATCAATGTTCGTAGCTGCTCAATTCACAATAGCCAGGTTGTGAAACCAACCTAGATGTCTGTCCCTCATTGATGAATGGATAAAGAAATTGTGGCATATATATATACATATATATATATACACACACACACACACACACACACACACACACACACACACACACAATGGAATATTACTCTGCCATGAAGAATGATAAAATTATGGCATTTGCAGGCAAATGGATGAAATTGGAGAATATCCTGCTAAGTGAGATAATCCAATCTCAAAAAACCAAAGGATGAATGATCTAGCTGATAAGCAGATGATGACACATAATGGGGGATGGAAGGGGGCAAGAATGGAGGAAGGAAGGTCCATATAGAGGGAAAAAAGGGTTGGGGTGGGGGGAAGGGAAAAATAATAGAATGAATCAAACAACATTACCCTATGTAAATGTGTGATTACACAAATCATATGCCTTTACTCCATGTACAAACAGAGAAACAACATGTATCCTATTTGTTTACAATGAAAAAAATTGGCATATAGAAAATAAGTGTTCATAAGTTAAAATTTATGTATATACATATATAATATATATATGTATCTCCTAAAGATTCTGTTATGTTTTTATGCTAGGGACTATTTAGTGAGGTGTTTTTGTCTGTACTATGTCTCCTTGGTCCAGTAAATAGCTTGGTGTCAGCATTTTCACTCAATTTCAATTTACTGCTATATCCAGTCTAACATCTCACTGAGAGGAGATACTAGTCCCCAGGAAGTGCAACCACTTCAGCACATGACTTTTACTACTTTAAATCTTTAAAAAGTTTTTGATAAAAATGTACTCTTGCTGTCAACCAATATGAGTGGTGAATGGGAGTGATTATTCATGGAAGTGGTTGAGAATTTGATAAAAAGGAATATAAATTATTTTAAATTTTGACTCCTTGATTAGTTGTTCTTTTACTGCATCAATTTTATATTATGGAGGATTTGAGACTTGATAATTTTCCTCAACACCATTTTCTGACAGCTAGATTATTTAGTTTTCTTTCTTTCCAGGGGTATTATTGGGGATTAAATTCAGGGCACTCTACCACTGAGCAACATCCCCAGCCCCATTTTGTATTTAATTTAGAGACAGGGTCTCAGTGAGTTAGAGCCTTACTTTTACTGAAGCTGACTGAACTTGTGATACCATTGCCTCAGTCTCTAGAGCTACTGGGATTACAGGCATAAACCACAGTGCCTGACTGCATCCTTAATGAGGTTTTTGAAACAGAGTGTTTTCTGTTCGATTTTTCAGTTGTTGTGCAGTTTGTTTATTTCATCTCTGATCCAAAGTGGTTGACATTTTTACGTGGGTCTATATACAATTTCAGTGAAGAATTTAGCTCTCTACTTGGCTGGAAAGCTTTGTCAGACTCTTTTTTGAGGTAGTTTTAGGTGGCATTATGTGGTGAGTAGAGTGTGTCAGCCTTTTCCTGACTTGCAAGAGGGATCACCGTATTTGGGATGAATTTAATTGATCTGTTTTCAGTCCCAAACCCAGTATCAGACTGGATACTTTGTCCAGAGTTCAGAGCACTTGTTCCATGTGGAAGAGTTCTACACTCTTCTCTGATTATTTATGGACTCAATTCCCCAGTGGAATATGGATGTTCTTAATCACTCTGGAAGAGCTACTGTGATGGCTGCCTCTGAACAACCTTATTTTTAATTCAACACAGGGCTAAACTACCTGCATTAGAAGGGAGTTAAAATACTTTTTCCTATGAGTAAAGAAGTTGGCATGTGAAGGGGAAAAGGTAGGTTGGAGTGCTCAAAAGGAGAGACAAGAAAAGCAGAAGAGGGGTAGTTCATGAAGTCCCTAAAGAGAGAGGAAATGAAGGAGAGAGAGAGAGACAAAGAGGTGTTTTGCTCATATATAGAGAGATGAGAGTAAGTAATAAAACAAATGGAGCAAAACAAAATAAACACTTACCAATGCCAAAAAAAAAGAAAACAATTTACTTCCTCTTAGAAATATAAAACCAAATAAAAAAGTTTTCATAAAAGGAAAAGATATGGTAAAATAGAAAAACAAACCAGAAACATCTGTATATATGTAGGTACATGAAGCAGTCAGCAAATAAAACTAAAGTTATAATTAAAGTTATATTTCAGAATAACTAAAACATTAGTAATTAAAGAGAAGATATAAATGATAAAAAGAAAAGTTCATTACTAAAAATGCTGGACTTATTCCACTCAGGTGGCTAAGGTTGAGCATTCACATACTATTTCTGACTGTCCCTTACTTTCTGAACTATATGCCTCTTCAAGGAAGGGCTGTTTTTTTAATTAAACTCATTATCCTTTTGTGATCCTCACCACTTTATTTGTTCTGGAAGTGTTGTTAGCTGGAAGGGTTCTCAGCTACTCTGTTCACCAGTACTGGGGAAGATGGTACTAAATTTTCTCCTATTGGCTTTATCCTGGTTGGAGGAGGTGCAGAGATCTAATTGGGAAGTTCCAGCTTTTGGAATTGATATCTAAATGGAACTTTGTTTGGGGCATCTCCTCTGGAGCCAGGAATTCATTGTACCCCTAGTTCGGTGCATGTAGATCTTGGTAGGGCATGAAGGTTTCTAATGTTTCCCCAGAGTTCTCTTTATCGTGTGGGATGACAGAGCACTCTGGGTGGATGTTGCATGGAAGGTTTTGTTGCCCCCCCACCACCAAATATCAACTTCCCAATAATCATGCTGGCTTAGCCAGTTTCCCCACCTCTTTATCAGTTGTTTGTTTAAATGAGCCTAAAAGGATTTGGAATGAACTCTTCTGTCCCCAGTGTAATCATGACCACCTTTTCAACTTCCCTGCTTCTTTTAAGTTCATAACTGGACCACAGGGCTCAAAGGATGAGCAGGTTGAAATCTCCTCTGTATCTCTGTCTTGAATTCCCCTATATTCCCTGCTCTCTATAACTGTCTTGGTTTCACGATTTGCCAGGTACACCTTAGGTCATGCAGTAAGCACAGGCTGAGACAAAGTGGAAGAATTTGCTAAGAACTTTTGGTTCCCAGCAGGAACAAGATTCAGCATAAACTCCTTCTGTCAACTCCCTAATGTGGCTTTTCACTTACAAATTGAGAGACAGAGAGCGCATTTTGAATTCCAGTTCACTGTTCACAATTCCATAATCTTTGGGCTTCTCTGAATCTGAGAGAGAAAATATTGATTTATCATGATGTTCTGCAGACAATTCCCTCATTATAAAGCAGGACACCTATCATTTCAACATCAAGCATCAAAACTGTTTGGAAGAACCTCCTAATCTACATTGTGGAGACTCCCATTATTAATCTTGTTGGGTGTCGTTGGCAAGCTTGAACGGTCAGGTGCAGTGTCAATGAGCAGTAATATTATGAAAAGAAACTTTTTTGTCTGAACAGTAAATGTCAACATTGGACTTAAAATATTCAGTAAAGAAATACACTTTATTGTTCTAGTTATACAGCACAGGCAGATAATTGCTAGTAGAAATCTTATGGGTACTAGACTATTCAAAATAGTAAGAGGGCACTAGATATAATTTAAAGTCATCAACTGTAGTAGTCCCTAACACAAGGGTAAGTCTCTATTCTGAAGTTTTGAAGCCAGGCATTAGCTCTACCAATCTAGTAATGAAAGTCATAGATTTCATTTTAATCTGACATTGAACTTTTTTGTGTACATTGAGACTCTCTGGTTAGGTGTATTAAATACCTTCATATGGCACAAACATGGGGATAGCCTTAAAATGATAGCATGTTTTAGAATCCAGGCAAAATATTAGATGTGATAGATCCTGAAACATGCTGAAGACCTTAATTATTCCACAGCTTGAATTATTCAAATATAAAAAGAACTTGTTCTGGAGGTATTCCTATCTCTAGGAAAAATTGTCCATTTAACAGCAAATATAAGTAGGAGAAAAATAAGTGTACTCTAAAATTTCCACTTGGCCACATTCTTATACAGAGATTTGAATGATTAAATTGACTCTATCAAATGCATTGTGATATGCACAGAACTTACTAAAACATATTAAGGATGAAAATTTCTCCATGATTTCTGGAAAACATATTAAATATCAGTTTAGTGATTGAATTACAGTTTTATAAATCATAAAAAGATTAATTACTGCTTGTAACACAACCCAAGAACATTCATGAGTGAGAATTGTATTAAAACATACAAGAGCAACTGGAGACTGGGGTAGTGTGTAAGACATCCAGGTCTTCCTATAGTCTTAGTCTGTACTTCAGAAATTACTCTTCCATTCTATGTGGCATATTATCTCTGAAGAAAAATATTATGACCCTTAATATCCCCTTTCTGTTCTCAAAAACCTAGCCAAGTTAACAGAATAATGAGAGCAAGCTTGGTCTATAATGTCCAGGTATGTATTACATAAATGTACACTGGCTCCCACTTGTGCGCAGTGGGAATCGGGTAAAGTCAGCATGATCTGTAGATGCTGGTCACACAAGAAACCAAAGCAAACAGATGCTGATGATGTCGCTGCTTCTGCAGCCTGACAGGTAAAACCCTTCTCTGGGTGGGGATAGGAGCATAACTGAGGGCGCTATGGAAAGAATATGCGTTACTGGTTACAGCACCATGAGAGGAAGCACGACTTCTTAAAGCACAGGAAGTTATGGAGGTGCTATCTGACAGGCTGTCACCACTGATCTCTTGGAGCAGTTTCTGATCTCTTGTAAGTTTCCCCAGTGTATCTTATGTCTCCCATGATGTCTCTAGTCATTTTTGGCCTTTGTACAACCAGCCCAATTCCCTTGTACAACTTGGCTGTGGATAAAACATGTGGCTTGGCATTGACCATTCCCTATTCAGAAGATTCCCTTGTCCAGTCATGAACAGTGTGCAGACCTAAACCCTGAGGTGCCTCATTGGCTCACAGACTCAGGTTCTCAGACAGACAGAGAAAACATTCATTTCCCTTATGTTGCCAGGACCCTGGACCCAGGGGACAGTCATATATCCCTGTTTGTGCGACCTCAACTTCAGGATATCAGTTGCTGTTTCTGTGACTTCAATTCCCCAGGAGCTGCAAATATCACCTCACCTGTGGTTTCAATGGCAGGGCACTGTTGGGGGCTTAGGACTAGTGCTGAGAGAAAACAAACTTCACTGGCTTCCCAATTGCATAGCTATGGAATGTTCCTGGTGAACATTCCCATGAAATTTCGGGGTGGGGGCTCTTCCTTTCCTCAACACATAAAGGCAGACAGGATCTCACAGGGTAGAAGCAGAAAAGGCAGAGAGCTGAGAAAACAGTGAGTCTCAGTGCAGCACGAATGGACGACCTGACCCTTGTGCACCCGGTAGAAGTTCAGTGTCCCCAGGTACAGCTGTTTATTCTCAGGCTTCTCCGTGGTGTAATCAGGAAATGACATGGGGAGACAAGGAAGGGTCCTGATGACTTGAGAACCACTTTACAAGAAGAGGAGAATGAACAAAGAGATCAGGAAGAGTTGACCTAACATGAAAATAGTGATCATTACAAATTTTTTTGTGTAACCATGCAAAAAACTGAATTGCTGTGTTCTCTCCCCAGTGCCCCATGAATATTTAAATTTTCAGATACTGAAAAATAATTCTACCTAGCCTTTTATTTAAAAATATTACAATTAACAAGATCTTATAGCTTTGGAAACCAAAGTTATTGAAAATAGTATTAGCAAATATATGTACCACAAAAGGCTTATAACAAGATTAAGTTAATCTAGTGAGAGAACTGCAACAGGTCAGAAATACACAAGTGTAATGAATCATTTCATGAAGATCAGATGAATGACAAATTATCCTCTTGACAGATTTGAGCAAATTCAAATGGCAGAACTTCAAAGACCATAATGATAAAAATAAGGCAATAAGGTTTTCAAATAACCTGAAAAAGTAACATCACTAAACATCAGTGCAATCTCATCTGCACAGAAGTAGACTAAAATTTCTCACTGAAGTCAGGCAGAGCACTGTGAGACTTCTAAATTATTTTGTCCTTTGTTGGGAGTGTTAGTAATAGCAAATATCCATGGGAAATAAATGGGTAAAATCCATGAGTTTACACAACCTACTCTGTAAAGAAAAAGGACCAGTGGGAAAATTAGTTACCAAGTAGTAAAATTATCTAACAGAGCATAAATACAGAATATACTCTTCATGTGTGAAGAGTATATTCTGTATTCTGAAGAGTATATTCTGTATATTCTGAAGAGTATATTGTAGTGAGTTGCAGGAACATATAAAAAGAGGCTATATTTAAGAAGCACAAAAATTAGTAAAGTTGAAATAAATATGAATATCCTTGATTAGGAAATTTATCAATCTTTCCTTATGTAGACAATGAAGATTTTTTTAAAATTTGTTTTAATTTGTACATGACAATAGAATTCACTTATACATTTTGATAGATCATACATGAATGGAATGTAATCTCTCATTTTTCTGATTATACATATTGTAGGTTCACATTGGTTATGAAGTCATATATGTAAATGAAATAATAATGTCTGAGACCCAATCATGATGTTGGTTACAGGATTAATGAGCACAAGTCACAATATAGTGCTTGAATAGGATGGACAGTCTTCCCACTTTGGGAGTCTGGGAAGGCTGATATTAGAATTCTGACTGATAAAATCTTTTTTTCCTCCATTCTTACCCCCTACCACCCCCCAATACGTGTCATCACCCGCTTATCAGTGAGATCATTCGTCTTTTGGATTTTTGAGATTGGCTGATCTCACTTAACATTATATTCTCCAATTTCATCCATTTGCCTGCATATGCCATAATTTTATTATTCTTTATAGCTAATATTCCATTGTGTATATATATACCACAGTTTCCTTATACATTCATCAATTGAAGGACATCTAGGTTGGTTCCACAGTCTGGCTATTGTGAATTGAGCAGCTATGAACATTGATGTGGCTGTATCTCTGTAGTATGCTGATTTTAAGTCCTTTGGGTATAGGCCAAGGAGTGGGAGAGCTGGGTCAAATGGTAGGTCCATTCCAAGTTTTCTAAGGAATCTCCACACTGCTTTCCAGAGTGGCTGCACTAATTTGCAGTCCCACCAGCAATGTATGAGTGTACCTTTTCCCCACATCCTCTCCAAAACCTATTGTTGCTTGTATTCTTGATAATCGCCATTCTAATTGGGGTGAGATGGAATCTTAGTGTAGTTTTGATTTGCATTTCTCTTATTACTAGAGATATTGAACACTTTTTCATATATCTGTTGAATGCTTGTACAACTTCTTCTGTGAAGTGTCTGTTCATTTCCTTAGCCCATTTGTTGATTGGGTTATTTGTATTCTAAGTGTAGGAGTTTTTTGAGTTCTTTATATATTCTGGAAAGTAGTGCTCTATCTGAAGTATGATTGGCAAAGATACTCTCCCACTCTGTAGGCTCTCTCTTTGCATTGCTGATAGTTTCCTTTGCTGAGAGAAAGCTATTTAGTTTGAATCTATCCCAGTTATTGAGTCTTGCTTTTATTTCTTGTGCTATGGGAGTCCTGTTAAGGAAGTCTGATCCTAAGCCAACAAGGTGAAGATTTGGACCTACTTTTTCTTCTATAAGATGCAGGATCTCTGGTCTGATTTCAAGGTCCTTGATCCATTGTGAGTTGAGTTTTGTGCAGGGTGAGAGATAGGGGTTTAATTTCATTCTGTTGCATATGGATTTCCAGTTTTCCCAGCATCATTTGTTGAAGAGGCTATCTTTTCTCCATTGCATATTTTTGGCACCTTTGTCTAGTATGAGAAAATTGTATTTATTTGGGTTTGTGTCCATGTCCGCTATTCTGTACCATTGATCTACCTGTCTATTTTGGTGCCAATACCATGCTGTTTTGTGACTATTGCTTTGTAGTAGAGTTGAAGTTCTGGTATTGCAATACCCCCTGTTTCATTCTTCCTGCTAAGGATTGCTTTAGCTATTCTGGGTTTCTTATTCTTCCAGATGAATTTCATGATTGCTTGCTCTATTTCTGTGAGGTACGTCATTGTGATTTTACTTGGAATTGCATTGAATCTGTATAGCACTTTTGGTAGTATGGCCATTTTGACAATATTAATTCTGCCTATCCAAGAACATGGGAGATCTTTCCATCTTCTAAGGTCTTCCTCAATTTCTTTCTTCAGTGTTTTGTAGTTTTCATTGTAGAGATCTTTTACCTTTTTGGTTAGATTGATTTTCAAGTATTTTTTTTTTTGAGGCCATTGCAAATGGGGTTGTTTTCCTCATTTCCCATTTAGCTGTTTCGTCACTTGCGTATAAAAATGCTGTAGATTTATGTGTGTTGATTTTATAGCCTGCTATTTTGCTGAATTCATTGATGAGGTCTAGAAGTTTTCTGCAGGAGGTTTGTGGATCCTCTAAATATAGAATCATGTCATCCGTAAATAGTGACAGCTTAAGTTCTTCTTTTCCTGTTCGTATCCCTTTCATTTCTTTATTCTGCCTAATTGCTGTGGCTAGAGTTTCAAGGACAATGTTGAATAGAAGTGGTGAAAGAGGACATCCCTCTTTCATTTCATTTTTAAAGGGAATGGTTTCAGTTTTTCTCCATTGAGAATGATGTTGGCCAAGGGCTTAACATAAATAGCCTTTACAATGTTCAGGTATGTTCCTACTATCCCTACTTTTTCTAATGTTTTGAGCATGAAAGGGTGTTGTATTTTGTTGAACACTTTTTCTGTGTCAATTGAAATAACTGTATGATTCTTATCCTTAAGTCTATTGACATGATGGATTATGTTTATCTGATTTCAAGGTCCTTGATCCATTGTGAGTTGACACATAATCCCATCATGAGGGCCCTAACATATGACCTCATTTAACAAAATTACCTACTGTATACCCAAACTCAAATGCCATCACATGAATGTTGGATGGCAAATACATACAGTAGGTAACATGTAGGAAGATAAACACTATATCTTCTGTAGAAATTTTTACAAATTTTAAATTGAAGTATGGTGTACATGTTTATGTCTTAGACAGTACCTGTAGAGAACAGAATACAAATACTATCACATAGACAAATTATTTTGGGCACTGTTGTGGTGTTGAACTGGGTAAAACTGGAGATGCACTGTGTTCCACACTACTGTCCTTGCTTAATGTACTGTTTGGGGATCATGCCCTAGGCCAGTGGCCACTTGGTTTGCATCCTGTATAGCTACAAGTAATAGTTTCAACACCTCCATGAAAAAAATCCCTTCCGTGGGAAGATGGTGGAAGGGATCTAGGCATCGATTCCCTGTTTCCTCACAGCATGGAAAAGAGGCATGGTAGGAAAAGCAGAATCAGGAGAACTTTACTACGACTTTGTGTCTGGATGGAGGAAATGTGGAGTACAATATCAACAAGTCTTTGTTTCTCTTCTGGTTGAACAGTGTGAGTCTTCTCTCAAGTGATTATAGTAAATAGAGCTCAGTTGTATCTCTCAAAGTGGTGCAGATATTGGGAACAACAGAAGTCATACATAAAGTATCATTATCTGGATATGTGCCCAGCCAGGGGTCT
This sequence comes from Sciurus vulgaris, assembly GCF_902686455.1. NCBI lineage: Eukaryota > Metazoa > Chordata > Mammalia > Rodentia > Sciuridae > Sciurus > Sciurus vulgaris. The sequence goes on along the minus strand of NC_136478.1, from coordinate 69,581,300 downwards.
TAAGAGAAAGAAGGTCATGAAGTAGTCTCTAGATAAATAAAGGAGTGATAGCCATCACAGTAGATGGGGAGGCAAACAAACAACATGAAAAAGCAAGGGAACAAAACATCCCAAACATTCATAATTCTTTTTTTTTTTTTTTTTTTTTTTTTGGTGCTGGGGATTGAACCCAGGGCCTTGTGCTTGCAAGGCAAGCACTCTACCAACTGAGCTATATCCCCAGCCCCCCAAACATTCATAATTCTTGAACAACTGACTCTATCAACACTACAGTGGAGGAATTGTCAGGGAAAGAATGTAGGAAGTTCATAGTAAAAATGTTCTATGAGCTGGGCTGGGGATATAGCTCAGTTGGTAGAGTGCTTGCCTCACAAGCACAAGGCCCTAAGTTCAATTCCCAGCACTACACACACACAAAAATATTTTCTATGAGCCACAAGATGATCTAAGGATTGAAAAGAGAGAAAATACAGGAAGTAAAATATCACTTCAATAAATAGGTAGAGATTCTGAAAAAGAATCAAACAGGAATTCTGGAAGTGAAAGACTCAATAAACCAAATTAAAAATTCAAATGGAAAGCATCACCAATACATATGAAGATAGATTTTTGGGACCACAAAGTATATCATATTGAAAATGAATTTGACCATAAAGAAAATATGTTGACAGAGCATGATGAAACTATTTAAAAAATCTGAGATTCCATCAAGAGATCAAATTTAAGAATCATTGGACTAGATGAAGCCTTTACAATATAAGCTAAGGGGATGGACAATTTTTAATGAAATAATATCAGAAAAATCTTCAAATCTTAAAACATGGGATGGAATATATCAAATAAAGCTGGCATATAGGACTCCAAAGATACAAAATCACAAGAGATCCTCTCCAAGACATATAATGGCAAACCTAACACACAAAATAAGGATAGAATTTTTAAATCTGTAAGAGATAAATGATTGGTCACATTTAGAGGAAAACAAATCTGAATTTCATGTGATTTTTCAACACAGATCTTTAAGTCAGGAGGGATTGGGGTAATATATATCAAGCTCTGACAAAAAAATGAATGCCAACCAAGAAATATTATACCCAGCAGAATTGAAGATGAAATAAAAACCTTCTATGATAAACAGAAGATAAAGGAATTCATAACTAGAAAGCCTGCACTACAAAAGATACTCAATGAAACATTTCATGACATATGACAAATAAAAATGGAAACAAATATAGGGAGGAATTATAATGGAAAGATTGTCAATAAAATGACAATAAAGTTAAATTTAAACATTAGAAATAAATCAAAATGACAGAAAATAAAAAGAATCTCTCTATAATAACCTTGAATGTAAACAGTCTGAACTCTTTAATGAAAATACTTTGGTTGGCAGACTGGATTTAAGAACAAGATCCAAAAATATGCTCTCTGCCAGAGACTCTCCTTATAAGCAAGGAAATCTATAAACTGAATGAAGTTGAAAGAATGGGAAGACATACCACGCAAATGGTAATTTTAAAGGGGTAATTTGTAGGGGTAGCAATTCTCATATAAGAGTGGATTTCAAGCCAATATTAATCAGAAGAGACAAAAGTTCACATCTTATTGCTTAAGGGAATGATACCACAAGATATAATGATTGTAAATATTTATGTCTCCAAATACAGAGTATGTACATACATAAGAAAAATTCATCTCAATATTAAGAATCAGACCACAATACAGTAATACTGGGTGACATAAACACAGCTCTTTCATCACTGAATATATTATCCAGAAATAAATTAATTAAAGGTACTACATTACCAAAAATGCAATTAATATGGACCCAACAGACATTTCTAGGATATTTCATCTGAAACATGCATTCACTTTCTTCTCAGCAGGACATGAAACATTTTCTGAAATAGACTATATTTTAGGTCACAAAGCAAATCTTAGCAAATCCAAAAAAATAGAGATAATACCTTACATTCTATTAGACCATAATAGAATGAAATTAGAAATCAACAATAAGAAAAAACAGAATCCTTTCAAACACTTGGAGATGAAATAATACACTTTTGAAGGATGAGTGGATGACAGAAGAAATCTGAGGAGAAATTAAAATATGTTTAGAAGTAAATAAGAATAGTGATATGACATGTCAAAATCTCAGGGAAATTATGAAGAAAGTCCATAGGATAAGTGTATACATTAAAAGAACATAATGATACCAAATAAATTGCCTTACATTATATCTCAAGGCCCTAGCAAAACAATAACAATGCTGAAATCATAAAAAGACAGGAGGTAAGTACTATCAGAGTTGAAATTGGAAAATAAAAAAAAATAGAAATGATCAATGAAACAAATAATTGGCTTTTTGAAAATAGAATTGATAAACCCTTAGTAAAACTAACCACCATGAAGAGAGAAAACACTCAAATTAACAAAATTCAGGATGAGAAATGAAATATCACCCCAGACATTACTGCAATCCAGACAATCATTGGAAACTACCTTGAAAATGTATACTCCAATAAGTTAGAAAATGTTGAAAATATTGATAAATTTCTAGATACATGGAAACCTATGTCTAGAGATCTATCCAAATTGAACCATGAGGATATAGAAAACTTAAATCAGAGTAATAAAATTGAAGCTGCTATAAAAAGCCTCCAAACAAAGAAAATCCCAGAACCAGATGGATTGTTAGCCAAGTTCTACCAGAATTTTAAAGAACTAACACCAGTCTTCCTCAATTATTGCATGAATTAGAAAAGGAGGGAACATGGCCAAACTCAGTCTATGAAGCCAGTACCACCCTGATACCAAAACCAGACTATGACATATCAAGGAAAGAAAATTTCAGGCCAAAATCCTTGATAAACATAGATACAAAAATTCTTATAAAATATTGGTAAAATATATACAAAAATACATTAAAAAGAGTACACCATGATCAAGTGGGTTTCATCTCAGAGATGCAAGTTTATTTCAAAATCCAGAAATCAGAAAATGTAATTCAATATATAAATAAATTCAAGGTAAATAATCATAATTATCTGGAAATATGGAGAAAAAACATTTGACAATGTGCAGAATCCATTCATGTTTAAAACACTACAAAAACTAGAGTCTTCCTGGGCTGTGAAGGAAACTATGATTTCATCATGAATCTGTGTGGGTACTTCTGTTCTAAAGACTGTGTGGTTATTGTGAACATGAATTTTCCACTACCTTCCCCCTATGCTGACCATTCATAACACCATGACCACAGGACTCTACCAGAGAACAGGCTGAGCAGAAGTGAGAGAGGTTCCTGTCCCCTGTGGTCTGTTGCCATAGAATAAATATTGATGAAATAAAAGATGAGTCCAGGGCCTGGGAAATTGGTAGTGTGTGCAACAGAGAAAAGACTTATTGACCTGCCCAGAGCAGCCTCCCGAGGGCTTCTCCATCTGCTCTGCACCATTTACTAAACTCTAAAATATCCTGAAAGAATTCCATTTCTCAGATCCCCAGAAACTGAACTCATTCCCAAGTTCCAGTCTCAACTGTTATTTTAACCATGTGAAAACCTTGCATACCATAAGATTTTGAAATGATTAAAGGAAACTCACTTCTAGTTTTCTACCCTGCCCAACTTCAAAAGTGTTTCCCAGATTCTCTTTCAGCAGGTTTCATCTACCCCTAGGAAGGATACTACCACCACGGTGTTGTATCCACACGTCCTCCAAGGTGCTGCATGCCCCAGTGAACTCTGATCCATTGGTCCAGCTTCAGCATACTTGTGTTAGTTACATGGTCAGAAGTTGCTTTTATATGACATAAATGACTTCAACACTCTAGTAGAGAATGGCATATCATTGCTTTGGAAAAATTTCCAATCACTCAGCAGAATCTAGAGATCCCTATGTGAGACAATGTGGGCTGGGAGCAGTGTGAAGCCTGGAACCATAACACAAACAGAGGACAACAGTGGGTGTGAGCATTTGTAGCAGGCAAGAGAAATAAAGAGTGAGCAAAGGCTCTAGGGAATTAGGCAATGGAGCAACTAGAGTCCCTTTCCAAATTCAGGGGATAGAATCACTTTTCCTAAGTAAAACAATGTCATTTAAAATTTTAAAACTATCTAAATGATTAGGTTAATGTTTCTTCAATTCAGAGAAATAGTGTATCTTAAAGAATATTTACTGTAATATGCTCTCTTTACACCTACACCTTCAACTTCACTCCTGAGTACCATTAAACTATATGAAAAATTCTCTCAAATCCCAGAGCTGTCCACAAAAGCAACATAGCACAAACATTGGAATGTTAAATCACATATTATTCTTTGTAGCGATTCTGAACCCTGAGACATTGTGTGTGGGAGAAAGTAATTCCTTATACAGTAGTGAAACTCATTGACTTAAATACCTGGGAAGTTTCTAGCCTGCTAAAATCTCTCTAATCATCTGAAATCTTCAGTTTTCCAGTATTGTCTTTTCCTTTTGATATTAGGCTTGTACACACACAAGAACACTCACACACACTTTTATAGTGTCACACTCCTGAAATTTATCTTTGTCTTAACATGTATTTGTATGCATTTTGATAAAACAAACTATTTTTCATTGTACCAGATAGAAGATATGCACAAAACTGTACTGTGTAAACTTTCATAAATTTAAGACTCAGAATATATGGAATCTGATTGTTCTTCAATATTATTTTTACCACTTACAATGCCCTCATTAAAAAATATAACTCATTTGAAGAAAACTCCCATTTGAATTTTAAGTGGTCTTGAAAATGGGAATACAAGAAAAACTACTCCAGTGTATTATCCTGACATGAGGGCAGAAGCCTCAGAAGTGATCTGTTTCCAAGAAACTGAAATAAGTTGGGAAGGATTAATGTTGGTGCAAAATAGTATTCCATTCATTGAAATTCATGTTAAAATAAAACATATTGAGCTTTATTCATTAAAAATGTTATAGAGTCTAAATAAAGGATCTTACTATACACCACATGCTGCCCTGTGAAAATTCAGATCACCAGCACTGAGGGAACATTAATTTTCTTCTACCATAATGATGCTGAAGTTCTGCATTCTCCATTTTTAAAGAACAAGGCTATAATGCTATTAAATATCAAGGTGAAATATATTAACCTTTTCAAAAAGTAGCTTCAATTTTCCATGGTCTTTCAAAATTATCTAACATCAAATAATATCAAAGACTTCAAACATACCCCACTATGAATATTTATCAATATCTTCATGCACTGAAGAGTTCTTTTCTCCCTAAGGATTGATTGGTAAAATGTTTTGTTTCACATATTCTTAACTTCTTTTCTCAATTTTATGATGAAGAATCATGCCCTGAAGTCAAACTGCAAACTGACCTTCATTGTGTCATGATTCAAACACAAAGCATGCCCACCTATGGATGTTCTTTGTTTACTTTATAATTTCCCTTAATTGGTCATGAAAGTGGATATTAATGATGTCTCATTACGATGCAATGGCCTCTCCAATCTCTGATGCAAAAAACTGACCTTGGAATTTCATGCAATCATGAGAAAATAAGATGTAGCCAGGACTGATGTGAGAGTGAAATTAATGTCTAATATATACACTTTGAAATAGCAGATATTGCCAAGACAAAAAAGTATTTATGTGATACAATTATACAGACACAAACTTTGCTTCTTTAAAACAGACAAAATCATGCAATTGTTATGACTTTGCATTCTTCTCTATAATACTCTAGATTAGCATAAGGTACCACATTGTCAGTGCCTTAGTCATTTCTAGCATTAAAATTTCCTTGTGTGTTGACATTTTCTGCTTCATGAAATAGTTCAATTTATTCTGTGTAGAAAGTTATTTTTCCTATGAACCTTCTGGTAGTCTGTATTGTGGTTATTTTGCAAGAATTTTTCCACCTGCATTTCTTGTATGGAGTTATCTAGTATGATTTCTGTGACATTGTGTGAGGTGGGAACAATAAAGTTCTGAGGAAGAATTGAAAGTTTTGCCATTCTCTTTACATTTGTAGGGTTTCTCTCCAGTATGGATTCTCTGATGAATAACCAGTTGTGAGGAATTAGTAAAGGTCTTTCCATAATGTTCACATTTGTAAGGTTTCTCTCCTGTATGTATTCTATTTTGTACATTAAGGTATGAGGAATAAATGAAGGCTTTGCCACACTCTTTACATTTGTAGGTTTTCTCTCCAGCATGGATTATCTTATGCACCACAAGATGTGAGGAACTAGAAAAGGATTTTTCAAAATCATCAACTTTATGGCATTTCTCTCCATTATGTATTTTCTGCTGTTGCTCAAGATTTGAATATAGACTAAATGTTTCATCACATTCCCTGATTTTCCATGACTGTTCTTCAGTGCATACTGTATTATGTCCAACTTGGTTTGATGACTCATCAGAGGATTGTCTATATTTTTCATCTCTATGTCTGCTGAACATTTCTTTAGTATTAATTTTCTCATGCTGCATACACACTGAGGACTGACTAAACAGTATGCCACATTTCAGACATTCAAAAGCCCTCTTTGTAATCTGGACATTTGAATAGGTGAGAGGTTTTGAGCACTGATCAAGTACTTTTTCACATTTTCCCCACTTCTCATGACTCTCTGTAAAATGAGAGATCTGAGGTTCAAGGGCATCTGATTCCTGGTTAGAGTTTTCCCATGATTTCTTGTGGTGATGAGTTTCCTGTCTAACATAGGCATTCTCAAATTTACTTAAGGTAGATCCTTCAGCCAGAACCACTCCAGTTTTCATCAGGTATGTAAGTGTTTTCACAATTACCAATGTGCTCACATTTTTTCAGCAAAATTGTGTTGAGATGGGCCATCTGATTTTCATCTAAACTGCAGACATTTGAACAAGACTGAAGAAAGTGTTGGTGGGACAATGATATACATTTGTTAATGGAACTGCCACTCAAATCACATGGAGAATTTTTTTGTGTTTTGAAATCTCTCATGTTCAGAAGTATTTGAATGACAGTTGAAGCCAATTACATATTCAAGATGACTCAAATGAGCCTTTGCTTTATGATCTAGAATTCTTTGCTGATTTTCTAAATTGTTTTTCTGAGTAAAGCAATGTTTCCAAAGTGGACATACATGATTACTCTGAGAAACACCTAAATCTGCATGAATACCTGTCACAAAGTCATTTCTCTGGGGAGATGCTTGCAGTTCATCTTCTCTGTCAATTCTGTCAGATGGAGCTGCTGCACAGTGGATAGGTCCATGACAATCTCTCTTCCCTTCACACTCACCCTAATCCTATCTTTATTGACTTGTTAATTCTCAATATTCCTATTTTCATATCTTCCATTTTTCAACTTTTGGACAGAATATTGTGTATTCTCCTGTGGTAATCATCCAGGAGTTAACAGGGAAGAAATAAGTGAAATAAATCAAAGTTAGAATTTTTCATCCTTACTGGATTAAGGTAAATATACATACTTTACAAATACAATGTACAAAATTCTACCAACCTGAGAATACTAAGATGAAGGAATAAAAATCTTCACATTGATCTCCTTCCTTGAATATACAAACTGAAAAGCTACACATTGACCAAATTGCCTTTGTGGTTTTTTCTTTCTTTCCTTCTTTTTATCTTTCACTTAGTACTGTTACTATGCTCTCACCCCTTGTGACTGTGGATTTCATTTTTCAAGTTTGCAAGACAGAGAACTCATCTGACATCCACAGTCTTTTATAATGACATCATGTGTATAGTCCTATGGAAATGGAAAAATAAGACGCAGATAGAGGAGACATCCTAAGAGCAGGTGCAGAAAGTCCCCAAAGCCTCAAGCATGCCAGACGGGTGTCTTGTTTCTGTGGATGAAGAAATTCTCCAGATTCTCACAGGTGGCTCTTGGGTTATTTTTTTTTTTTTCAATTGACACATAAGATTATATGCATTTATTTTTTATTTTATTTCTTATTTATTTATTTATTTATTGCAGTGCTAGAGATTGAACCCAGGGCCTTGTGCTTTCCAGGCAAGCACTCTACAAACTGAGCTATATCCCCAGCCCATGATTATATGCATTTACGAAGTGTAGATTGATGTTTTAAAGCAAAAGCATCTTGTGCAGTAATGAATCTATTTGATTATGATACATATTCCATCACGATGTTAGCATAGCCTTTTTGTAGTGAGAATGCTTCAAATTCATTCTCTTAGTATACATGTTATAAATTCTGGTAAAACAACTCACTTCATCTTCTTCCTCATTTCGTTCTGCCATTTTTGTCCTTTGTGACAAATCTCCCAAAACCTCAAACTTTGTGAGTAATATACTTTACATTATATGACAGCATCATTTATATGTTTCACAAAAAAGTGAGATCATGTGATATTTGCCTATTTCTACCAAATTCATAGACAACTATAAGTCATGAATAAATAAGTAAATAGGCTAATTAATTAAAGAACGACTGAAAATAGAGGATAGGGGTCAGGGGATGAAGGATGGAAGGGACAGGGAATTACTTGGAATTGAAATGGAGAAAATTCTGTTATATAAAAACATGTATATAACCTAGCCACAACCCACACACTTCAAAATACAGGGGAGTCTACACTGGATTTGGCAGTGCTGGTCACACAGAACTTTACTTCAGGGGGACAAACAAGGCAGTACTCCATAACAGGGAGTAATATGACTGCTAACTCACAGATAATTAGGGATCATTTTTCCTGAACCACCAGAAACATAATAGGTATATGGAAATAGCAAAGATTAGACTGGTCTTCTAAGGACTGTATCAGAAATGACCATATGTTAAATAAATCCACAGTCCCCCAAAATAAGAGATAAACCAAGTAATTTCCCAGCCTAGAAAATGAAATAAAAAATAAAATATAAGACACATCCAGGACTCCAAATATTCAAAATTACAACAGACCCACAACAAAGCACATTAAGGATTGAATTTTAAAGGCTGTCAGAGAAAAGCAACAAGTAACATTTAGAGGGAAATCAATCTGAATCACAACTAATTTCTCAAAACAGACCCTCAAATTTAGAAGCTCTTGGAATAATATATACCAAGCTCTGAAAGAAAATGGATGCCAGCCAAGAATACAATACTCAGCAAAATTAAACTTCAAAATTGAAGATGAAACAAAAACCTTTCACCATAAACAATACTTAAAAAATTCACCACTAGAAAGACAGCACTACAAAACATACTCAATAAAATACTTCATGAAGAAGTAAAAAATGAAAGTGAAAACCAGCAAAGGAAGAAACTACACAAGAAGAAAATCAATCAAAAAAACTTAATTCAAATTCAGAACCAGAACTAGGGACATGTGATAAAGATTTTTTCCCCACTCTGTATGTTCTCTCTTCACATTATTAATTATTTCCTTTGCTGAGAAGAAGCTTTTTAGTTTGAATCCATCCATTTATTAATTATTGATTTTACTTCTTCTGTTTTAGGAGTCTTGGTAAGAAATTTGGATCCTCAGCAAATATGATGAAGATGTGGGCCTACTTTTTCTTCTATTAGTTGCAAAGTCTCTCATCTAGTGCCTAAGTCTTTGGTCTACTTTGGGTTGAGCTTTGTGCAAGGTGAGAGATAGGGGTTTAAGTTCATGCACTTTTCATACAGTATTAATCTCCAGGATATATAAAAAACTCAAAAAATTTAATACAAATAACCCAATAAATAAATGGGCTAAGAAACTGAATAGATACTTCATAGAAGAAGGAATACGACCAATTAACAAATATAAAAATGTACAACATCATTATCGATTACAGAAATACAAATCAAAACCAGTCTATGATGTCATCTTACCCTAGTCAGAATGGCAATTATGAAGAACACAAATGAATAAATGTTGGGATGATGTGGGAGAAAAAGATATATTCATACATTGCTGGTGGGAATGAATACCGGAGCAACCATTACAGAATGTAGTATGAAGATTCCTCAGAAAACTTGGAATGGAACCACCATTTGACCCAGTTAGTCCATTCCTTGGTTTATACACAAAGGTCTTAAAATCAGAAAACTGCAATGATGCACTCATATTGATGTTTATAACAGCTCAATTCACAACAGATAAACTATGGAACCAACCTACATGTCTTTCAACAGATGAGTGGATAAAACGATGTGGTATGGATACATAGTGGAATATTATGCAGCCTTAGAGAAGAATGAAATCATGGTACTAGCCAGTAAACAGATAGAACTTGAGAATATTATGCTAAGTGAAATAAATCAATCCCCATAAACCCAAAAGCCACAGTTTTTTCTGATATGTGGATGCTAATTCACAGTGGGGGAGGCTGGGGAGAATAGAGTTACTTTACATTAGGTAGAGGGGATTGAAAGGAGAGGAATGGGTATGGGGATATGAAGGATAATAGAATGAATCAGATATTATAATCCTGTGTATGTATGTAACTATATGACCAGTGAGATTCTACATCATGTAAAACCAGAAGAATGAGAAAATTTACTCCACTGTATATTTCAAAGTGCACTCTACTGACATGTATAACTAATTAAAACAAATAAAATTCAAGAAACCAGAAAACACTCAAAATGACAGGGAACAAAGTTTGTATCTCAATAACAACATTGAGTGAAAATGGTCTAAAGTCATCAAAAGACATAGATTGTCAGATTAGGTTAAAAAGCAAGGCCTAACAATATGCTATCTCTAAGAGATTCACCTCATAAACAAAGACAACCCAAGGCTAAACATAAAATAATGTGAAAAAAACATATTCACATAGATTTGGTAAATAAGTAGGGGTTTCTATCCTCATATAAGGAAAAGTGGATGTCAACTCAACGTAAACAGAAGGGATCATGAAGTTTCTTTCATGCTGCTTAAGGGAACTATGCATCAACAACACATAACAATCACAAGCAGTGGAGTAACTATGTACATCAAAGAAACCCTTTTCAATTTTGAGAATCAAATAGGCCACAAAAACAAAAATTTGAGTGACTTTAATATACCTCTTTCATCACTAGATAGATCCTCCAAACAAAATTAAATAAACTGTGAAACCAATAAATGCAATTAAAAATTTAAACTTAACAAACATATATAAAATGTTTCATTCATCAAGGACTGAATACACTTTTTTCTCAGCAAAACACACATCATTCCCTACAATTGACTATCTTAGGACATAAAGCAACTCTTAGCAAATACAAAAATATAGAAATAATACCTTGCAGTCTATCAGATCATAATGAACTGAATTTAGAAACCAATGAAAAAATAAAAAATAGAAGCTTCTCTAACACCTGGAGACTAAATAATGTGGTGTTCAATGCCCAATGGATAGTAGAAGAAATAAGGGAAGAAATAAAAAAGATGCTTTGAAGTAAAAGAGAATGATGATAGCACATATCAAAACTTCTGGGACACTATAAAAGCACTGCTAATAGGAAAATTTATTGCATTAATTTCACTAAAAGAGCAGAAAGTCAATGAATAAATGACCTAATATTAAATCTCAAAGCCCTAGGTTAAAAGAGCAAATCAACACCAAAAGCAGGAGACAGGAAATCATTAAAATCAGAGATAGAATCAATAACATTGAAAAAATTAAAAAATAGAACAAAAAGCTGGTTCTTTGAAAAAAAATACATAAAATTGATAAACCCTTAGCCATACTAATGAAGAGAGAAAAGTCAAATTATTAAAATTTGTGATGAAAATAAATACGTCAGTGGACACCACTGACATAGAGAAGATAATCAGACACTATTTTGAAAACTTATACTTCAAAAAAATAGAAAATCTTGAGAACACTGACAAATTTCTAGAGACATGTGACCTACCCAAACTGAATCAGGAGGACATACATAACTTAAACAGATCAATTTAAGCAGTGAAATAGAACACCTTCAAAAGCCTACCAATTAATTAAAGCCCAGGAGTGATTAATTCTCAGCCAAGTTCAACGAGAACTTCAAAGAAGAATTAACGCCAATACTCCTTAAAATTATTCCATGAAATAGAAAAGGTGAAACCCTACCAAACCCATTCTATGAAGCTAGTATCACCCTGATACCAAAACCAAAGACACATCAAGGAAAGAAATCTTTATACCAATATCCCTGATGAACATAGATGCAAAAATTCTCAACAGTTCTAGCAAATCACATACAAAAACATATTCAAAATATAATGCACCATGATCAAGTAGGGTTCATCCAAGGGATGCAAGGTTGGATCAACATGTGAAAAATCAACAATAGATTTAGACAATCACATGATCATCTCAATAGGTAAAGAAAAAGCATTTGACAGAATAGAGCATCTCCTCATGCTCAAAACAGTAAAAATACTAAGGAGAGTAGAAATATACCTCAACATTGTAAAAAGATATCTATGCTAAGCCCAAGGCCAACATCACTCTAAATGGAGAAAAACTGAAAGTATTCCCTTTAAGAACTGAAACAAGACAAGGATGCTCTCTTTCACCACTTTTATTCAACATCTTTGAAACTCTAGCCAGAGCAATTACACAGAAGAAATAAAGGGAAATGAATAGGTAAAGAAGAACTCAAACTATCACTATTTGCTAACAACATGATTCTATATCTGGAAGATCAAGAAAATTTCAACAAACAGTCTAGAATTAGTGAATAAATTCAGCAAAATAGCAGGATAGAAAATTAACACAATATGCATCCCAATATGTCATTGATGAATTCACTGAAAAATTAGAAAAATACCCCATTCACAATATCCAAGAAAAGAAAATATTTGGGAATCAATCTCACAAAAGAGGTGAAAGACTTCTACAAAGAAAACTACAAAACTCTGAAAAAGAAATTGAGGAAGACATTAGAAGATGAAAAGTTCTTCCATGCTCTTGGATAGGAAGAATTAACTTTGTCAAAATGACCTTACTACCAAAAGCATAATACTTAATGCAATTCCTATTAAAATCCAAATTGCATTCTTTATACAATTAGAAAAACTAATAGTCAAGTTCTTTTGTAAAACTAAGGGACCCAGAATAGCCAAAGCAATCCTTAGCAAGAAGACTTAGCATGAAACAGAAGGTGTTAACATACCAGAGCTTACATAGGCATCATAATAAAACAACATGGTGCTGGCACCAAAACAGACAGGTAAACCAATGGTACAGAATGAAAGACACAATGACAAACCCACATAAATTCACTTATCTAAACAAAGTTGCTAAAAAATACATTGGAGAAAAGACAGCCTTTTCAACAAATGGTGCTGGGATAACTGGAAATCCACATGTAGCAAAATGAAGTTAAACCTACTTAATGTGGATCAAGTACTTTGGCTGTAGAATAGAAACTCTGTGCCTAACATAAGAAAAACTAGTTCCAAATCTTCACCAAGTTGGCGTAGAACCTGACTTCCTTAACAAGACCCCTAAAATGCAAGAAGTAAAATTATGAATTAATAAATGGGATGGATTCAAACTGAAAACTTTTTTCTCAGCAAGGAAAACAATGTGAAGGGAAAGCCTACAGAATGGGAGAAAATTTTTACCACAAGTGCATAAGATAAAGCATTAATCTCCAGTACATATATAGAACTCAAAAAACTTACCACCCATAACCAACCAAATCAATAAATGGGATAAAGACCTGAAAAGACACTTAACAGAAAAAGAAATACAATAAATACAATCAATAAATACATGAAAAAGATGGTCAACATCTCTAGCTATTAGAGAAATGCAAATCAATCAAAATTAGGCTGTGATTCCATCTCAGAATGGAATTCCAGTCAGAATGGCAATTATCAGGAATACATGCAAATATAAATACTGGCGCATTGTATGGGGGAAAAAGTACACTATACATAGCTGGTGGGAATACAAACTACACAAACATTATGTAAAGCAATATGGAGATTCCTCATACAACTTGGAATGGAACTGCCATTTGACGCAGCTATCCCACTCCTTTGCTTACACCCAAAGGAATTAAAATCACCATACTAAAGTGACATAGCCATATGAATGTTACAACAGTTCAATTCATGATAGCCAAGCTATGTAATGAACTCAGGTGTCCTTCAAAACATTCACTTATAGAGAAATTGTGATATATATACACATTGGAATATCACTCAGCATTAAGAAGAATACAAATATGTCATCTGCTGGTAAATGGATGGAACTGGAAAATATCATGCTAAGTGAAATAAGTAAATACCAAGCAACCAAATGCTGAATTTTTATCTGATATTCAGTTGCTAATTCACAATAGTGGCATGGAGGAATGGGAAAGAATAGAGGTACTTTGGATTAGACAGTGGTGAGAGAACAGAGTAGACTTTGTATAGGGGTAGGAATGATAGAATGAGTCAGATATCATTTCCTGATGTGCATATATGATTACAAGAGTGATGTAACTCTAAAAATGTACAGCTAAAAGAAGGAGAGGTGGTTTCAAGATGGCAGTCTAGAGGGTGGCTGCATTTCATGTTGCTCCAGGACTCAGGATTCAAAAGAGGAGATATTGAGAGACTTGGGACCAACTCAAAGCAGCCGGGTGAGTCTCTCCCATTGGGGAGGCATTCCAGATGGGGCGATAGTCCCAGAACGCAGGGAACTTTGTGAAGTAGAGCTGCCGGCGAGACACCCCTCCCCCCGCTGGAGCAGTGAACTCGGACAACTGGGAGCATCGTAGAGGAGGCCACTCAGCACAGCGCTGGGACTCGGAGCAACCACTTGGGCTCCGGGCGGCTGCCCAGAGGAGGAAAGGCAAGGAGAGCTGTTTGGACTCAGAGCGACCACTCCTGAACACCGGGGCCTGCCTGGAGGAGTAGTAGGAGGAGGAGCGTGGCTGCTTGGATTCGGAGTGACTGCACCAGAGCTACAGGGGGTTGCCAGAGGAGGAGCTGCGTGGCAAGCTGTTTGGACTCAGAGCGACCGCTTCTGAACACTGGAGAGTGCCCGGAGGAGTAGGAGGAGGAGGAGCGCGGCGAGTCGCTTGGGGTCGCAGTGACTGCATTAGAGCTCCAGGCGGCTGCTCAGAGGAGGAGGCGAGTGGTGAGTTGTTTGAACACCAGGGGGCTGACTGGAGGAGAAGCATGGTGGGTCGCTTGGTCTCGAGTGGCTGCACCAGAGCTCTGGGAGGCTGCCCGGAGGAGGCTTGCAGTGGGTCACATGGACTCAGAGTGACTCAAAGAAATGAACAATCTATTCAATGAAATAATATCAGAAAATTTCCCAAATCTGAAGAATGAAATGGAAAACCAAGTTCAAGAGGCTTATAGGACTCCAAATACACAAAATTTCAACAGACCCACATCAAGGCACATTATTATGAAAATACCTAACAAACAAAATAAAGAGAATTTTAAAGGCTGTGAGAGAAAAGAAACAAATTACATTCAGGGGGAAACCAATACGGATATCAGCAGATTTTTCAATCCAGACCCTAAAAGCTAGAAGGGCCTGGAACAACATTTTTCAAGCCCTGAAAGAAAATGGATGCCAACCAAGAATCTTATACCCAGCAAAACTTACCTTCAAACTTGACGATGAAATAAAATCCTTCCATGATAAACAAAAGCTAAAAGAATTTACAAAAAGAAAGCCAGCACTACAGAACAATTTCAGCAAAATATTCCATGAGGAAGAGATGAAAAACAAAGAAGCAAATCAGCAAAGGGAGGAATTATCCTAAAGGAATTGTCAAATAAAGGAGGAACAAAGTCGTGTCAAATAAATAAATAAATAAAATTTAAAAAATGAACCAAATGACCGGGAAACCAAACCATATCTCAATAATAACCCTGAATGTTAATGGCCTGAATTCATCAATCAAAAGACATAGACTGGCAGATTGGATTAAAAAGAAAGATCCAATAATATGTTGCCTACAAGAGACTCACCTCATAGAAAAAGATACCCATAGACTAAAGGTGAAAGGATGGGGAAAAACATACCATGCACATGGACTCAGAAGAAAAGCTGGAGTATCCATCCTCATTTCATATAATGTGGATTTCAAGCCAAAATTAGTCAGAAGGGATAAAGAAGGACATTTCATACTGCTTAAGGGAAGCATAAATCAGCAAGGTATAACAATCATAAACATCTATGCCCCAAACAGTGGGTCATCCATGTATGTCAAACAAATCCTTCTCAATTTCAGAAACCAAATAGATCATAATACAATAATACTACGTGATTTTAACACGCCTCTCTCACCACTGGACAGATCTTCCAGACAAAAATTGAACAAAGAAACCATAGATCTCAATAACACAATCAATAATTTAGACTTAACGGACATTTATAGAATATACCATCCAACCAAGAGCGAATACACTTTCTTCTCAGCAGCACATGGATCCTTCTCTAAAATAGACCATATATTATGCCACAAAGCTAATGTTAGCAAATACAAGAAGATAGAGACACTACCTTGTATTCTATCAGATCATAATGGATTGAGTTAAAAATAAATGAAAGAGTAAAAAACAGAAGCTACTCCAACACCTGGAGATTAAACAATATGCTATTATATGATGAATGGATAACAGAAGATATTAGGAAGGAAATTAAAAAATTCTTAGAGGTAAATGAGAACAAAGAAACATCATATCAAAATCTCTGGGACACTATGAAAGCAGTACTTAGAGGGAAATTTATTTCATGGAGCACATTTAAGAAGAGAAGTAAAACTCAACAAATAAATGACACTACTAACACTACAGCTCAAAGCCCTAGAAAAAGAAGAACAGACCAGCACCAAAAGTAGTAGAAGACAGGAAATAGTTAAACTCAGAACTGAAATCAATACAAAAGAAACCATACAAAAAACTGACAAAATAAATAGTCGGTTCTTTGAAAAAAATAAACAAAATTGATAAACCTTTAGCCACACTAACAAAGAGAAGACAAGGGAAAACCCAAATCACTAAACTTCGGAATGAACAAGGAAATATCACAACAGACAGGATTTGTTGGGACTAATGACACGTTAACTAACTCAGGCTGACTCCTTACTTCCTGGTGAGTGAGCAAGATCAAGGCCTCAAAGGCGGTTTCAATAGTTAATGACGATGAATTGGACCACCTTCAGGGATTGGTTAACAATAGTTATGCGAATGTGATCAGCTCGTTCTTGCCATATAGTCTTATGGGACTTTTGCCTGCGTGAACACCCCATGCCTTGCTGACCTTTATGCTGATTGGTTCCCGCCTAGCCCCCACCCTACATAAAAGCTGTGTGATTTCCTCAACAAATGAGTTCCTGCTGTGACGGTCTCCCTGACGCGTCTGATTGTCCTCGGCATAGAGGGCTGGGAGCGGGCGGTCAGTCGGCCTTACCTATCCCGGTCTGACCTTGTTGGGGAGTGTCCCCTTCCCTTGCCGCTGGTCGAGCAGAGCAAGGGGGCTTAAGACCCCAACAAGGATTGAAATAAAAAACATAATTAGAAGCTATTTTGAAAATCTATACTCCAACAAAATAGAAAATTTTGAAGACATCAACAGGTTTCTAGAGATATATGAATTGCCTAAACTGAACGAGGAGGACATACACAATTTAAATAGACCAATTTCAAGTACTGAAATAGAAGAAGTCATCAAAAGCCTACCAACAAAGAAAAGTCCGGGACCAGATGGGTTCTCAGCTGAGTTCTACAAAACCTTTAAAGAAGAGCTCATTCGAATACTTCTCAAAGTATTCCATAAAATAGAAGAAGAGGGAACCCTCCCAAACTCATTCTATGAAGCCAATATCACCCTGATACCTAAACCAGACAGAGGTCCATTGAGGAAAGAAAATTTCAGACCAATATCCTTAATGAACATCAACACAAAAATTCTCAACAAAATTTTAGCAAATCGCACACAAAAACATATTAAAAAGATAGTGTACCAGGATCAAGTGGGTTTCATCCCAGCGATGCAAGCTTGGTTCAACATCAGGAAATCAATAAATGTAATTCACCATATCAATAGACTTAAAGTCAAGAATCACATGATTATTTCAATAGATGCAGAAAAAGCATGTGATAAAATACAGCACTCCTTCAGGCTCAAAACACTAGAAAAAATAGGGATAGTGGGAACTTTCCTTAACATTGTAAAGGCCATTTATGCTAAGCTCATGGCTAATATCATTCTAAACGGTGAAAAACTGAAAGCATTCCCCCTAAAAACTGGAACAAGGCAGGGATGCCCTCTTTCACCACTTCTATTCAACATTGTTCTTGAGACTCTAGCCAGAGCAATTAGACAAACAAAAGAAATTAAAGGGATACGAATTGGAAAAGAAGAACTCAAACTACCCCTGTTCGCTGATGACATGATTATATATTTAGAGGAACCTGGAAATTCCACCAGAAAAATCTTAGAACTCATAAGTGAATTCAGTCAAGTAGCAGGTTACAAGATCAATGCTCATAAATCCAACGCATTTTTATACATAAGTGATGAATCTTCAGAAAGAGAAATTAGGAAAACTACCCCATTCACAATATCCTCGAAAAAAATAAAATACTTGGGAATCAATCTCAAAAAAGAGGGAAAGACCTTTACAATGAGAACTACAGAACACTAAAGATAGAAATTAAAGAAAACCTTAGAAGATGGAAAGATCTCCCATGTTCTTGGATAGGAAGAATTAATATTGTCAAAATGGCCATACTACCTAAAGTGCTATACAGATTCAATGCAATTCCAATTAAAATCCCAATGACGTACCGTACAGAAATAGAGCAAGCAATTATGAAATTCATCTGGAAGAATAAGAAACCCAGAATAGCTAAAGCAATCCTTAGCAAGAAGAGTGAAACGGGGTATTGCAGTACCAGATCTTCAACTCTACTACAAAGCAATAGTAACAAAAACAGCATGGTATTGGTACCAAAATAGAAAGGTAGATCAATGGTAGAGATGGAGGACATGGACACAAACCCAAATAAATACAATTTTCTCATACTAGAAAAAGGGGCCAAAAATATGCAATGGAGAAAAGATAGCCTCTTCAACAAATGGTGCTGGCAAAATTGGAAATCCATATGCAACAGAATGAAACTAAACCCATATCTCTCACCATGCACGAAACTAAACTCAAAATGGATTAAGGACCTCGGTATCAGACCAGAGACCCTGCATCTTATAGACGAAAAAGTAGGTCCAGATCTTCAGCATGTCAGCTTAGGACCAGACTTCCTCAACAGGACTCCCATAGCACAAGAAATAAAAGCAAGAATCAATAACTGGGATAGAATCGCACTAAAAATCTTTCTCTCAGCAAAGGAAACTATCAGAAATGTGAAGAAAGAGCCTACAGAGTGGGAGAAAATCTTTGCCACTCATACTTCAGATAGAGCACTAATTTCCAGAATCTATAAAGAACTCAAAAAACTCTACACGAAGAATACAAATAATCCAATCGACAAATGGGCTAAGGAAATAAATAGACACTTCACAGAAGAAGATCTACAAGCAATCAACAAACATATGGAAAAAATATTCAACATCTCTAGTAATAAGAGAAATGCAAATCAAAACTACCCTAAGATTCCATCTCACCCCAATTAGATTGGCGATTATCAAGAATACAAGCAACAACAGGTGTTGGCGAGGATGTGGGGAGAAAGGTACACTCATACATTGCTGGTGGATCTGCAAATTAGTGCAGCCACTCTGGAAAGCAGTGTGCAGATTCCTTAGAAAACTTGGAATGGAACCACCATTTGACCCAGCTATCCCACTCCTTGGCCTATACCCAAAGGACTTAAAATCAGCATACTACAGAGATACATCCACACCAATGTTCATAGCTGCTCAATTCACCATAGCCAGATTGTGGAACCAACCTAGATGTCCTTCAATTGATGAATGGATAAAGAAACTGTTGTATATATATACAATGGAATATTACTCAACCATAAAGAATGATAAAATTATGGCATTTGCAGGTAAATGGATGAAATTGGAGAATATCATGCCAAGTGAGATAAGCCAATCTCAAAAAGCCAAAGGACAAATGATATCAGTAATAAGTGGATGATGACACATAATGGGGGAAGGGAAGGGTTAGTGTTAGGGTTAGAGTTAGGGTTAGGGAGGGGGGCAAGAATGGAGGAAGGAAGGACTGTATAGAGGGAAAAGAGGGGTGGGAGGGGTGGGGGGAAGGGAAAAAGTAACAGAATGAAACAACATTACTCTATGTAAATTTATGATTACACAAATGGTATGCCTTTATGTCATGTGCAAACAGAGAAACAACATGTATCCCATTTGTTTACAATAAAAAAAATAAAAGAATGAGAAGTTACACTCCACTTATGTATGATGTGTCAAAACACATTCTACTGTAATGTGTAACAAGTAAGAACAAATAAAAGAATAATCAACAAATGAGATGGCATCAAATTTCAAAGCTTCTTCACAGCAAATGAAACAGTCAAGAACATGAACAGAGAGACTAAAAAATGGGATAAAATCTTAACTAATTGCAGTTCAGATAGAGCATTAATCTCCAGGATACATAAACAACTCAAAAAACTTAACACCAAAAAACAAATGATCCAATCAAAAAATTGACAAAGAACTGAAAAGGCACTTCACAGAAGAAGAACACAAATTGTCAAAAGATATGTAAAAAATTTTCAACATCTCTAGCAATTAAATAATTTCAAATTGAAACTACCCAAATTCCATCTCAGACTGCTCAGAGCAGCAATCATCAAGAATAGAAGCAAAAATAAATACCAGCAAGAATGTGGGGTAAAGGAGCACCTATACCTGGGTGATGGAAGTGCAAGTTGGTGCACCCACTATGGAAAGCAGTTTGAAGATTCCTCAGAAAACTTGGAATGGAACCAAAATTTGATCCAGCTATCCCACTCTTTGTCTTATACTACAGTGAGTGATGCAACCATATGCATGTAACAACACCTCAATTCATGATAGCCAAGCTATGGAATAAACCTCGGTGCCTTTCAACACAGAAATGGATAAAGAAATTGTGGTATATATACACAATGGAATATCACTAAGCCTTAGAGAAGAATAAAATTATGGCATTGGCTGGTAAATGGATTAAACTGGAGACCACTATGGTAGGTGAAATGAGCCACTCCCCAAAAAACTCTGATGTATGGATGCTACTCCATGACAAGGGAGGGTAAGTAGGGTAAATGTAGAAGTTTATTGGAATAGACAACAGGGAATGAAGGGAAGGGAGGGGAGATGAAAAGAAGAAAGACTGTAGAATAAAGCCAATAAAACTTTCCTATACTCCTATGTGATTATTTGACCAGTGTAATTCCGTATCATATTCAACCACAAGGGGACCAAAATTGTAATGGATTGCACCCCATGTATGTATATGTCAAAATACACCTTACTGTCATGTATAAATAAGAACAATGAAAGATCATAGAGCCTATAGGAAAAAAGATTCTTAGAACATAAAAATCTATTACCACTGTATTAGCAATTTTACTTAGTGCTTAATTTTCTTTTTATTATCTAAAATATTATAATTATAAAAGAATTTAGAAAGTTCATAACCAAAATGTTCCATGAGCTAAAAGAGGAAGTATAAATGAAGTAATAAAGTACAAAAAGTGAAAAATCATTTCGATAAAATGACAGATATTCTGAATCAGAATTAAATAGAACTCCTGGAAATGACTCAATAAATCAAATAGAAGAGAGCATATTTACTGAGAGCATATCCAATAGATTAGACAACATAGAAGATAGAATCTTAGCACATAAACACAAATTAATTAACTTGAATATAAATCCAACAATAAGCATTTTCAAGATGGTGGGCTAGAGGGTGACTACATTTCATGTCACTGCAGGACTCAGGATTCAAGAAGAGGTACTGAGAGACTCGGGATTGACTCAGAGCCACCAGGTGAGTCTTTCACACTGGGCAAGTCTCCCCAGATGGGGTGGCAGTCCCGGAACGCAGGGAACTTCATGGAGAAGAGTTGCCCAGCGAGATTCCCCACTGGAGCGGTGAACCCAGACAGCTGGGAGCATTGTGGAGGAGGGCCGCCCAGCAGGAAACATCGGTGCAGAGCGAGGCTCCCAGGCCTGGGAGGCAGGACTGGACCGCAGGCAGCTTCTTGAAGAAGGGCCACTCAGAGAGAGACTCACAGAGCCAGGCTCCCCAATCCAGGTGGTGGTCCCAGACCCCAGGAAACATCACAGAGGAGAGCTGCCCAGCTCAAGTGATAGTTCTGGACCAAAGGGAAATTCTCAGAGGAAAGCTGGCCAGTGAGACTTCCCCACTGGGTGAGTCTTCCCTGCCAGGTGAGGCTTATCCACAATGGTGATAGAACCAGAGCCACAGGCCCAGAACAGCCATACCCCAGCTTGCAGTCAAGTCCCACCTTAACTGACCATCAGTCAATAAAGGGGAGGCACCTCTGCCCACAAGCAGGGAATATAGCCCACCTGAAGGTCAACACCCCTAGAGGGGCAGTTTCCTTGTGGATCACTGCATTATCAAGCTCCTCCAAGACTTCAGACTACTGAAGGCTAGGAGGTGAGTTATTGGAAATCTACAGAGACACCATAAGTCAATAGAGGAAATATGCAATATCTCAGAGTTTCACTAGTAGAGGGGAAGATACCTGAGCAATATGAGAAAACAAGGGAAGAAAATGTCTCAAACAAATCTAGATGCTATGTCGATAAAATCCAATGACAGCATGGCAAAAGAAATGTCAGAAAGGGAGTTCAGAATGTACATAATTAAAGTAATCAAAGAAGCAAATGAGATGAAAGTAAATGCAGGCTTTGAATGATTGCACCAATCAACAGCTAAAAGAGCAAGTGTCGGAAGCAAAAGATCATTTCAATAGAGTTAGAGATACTGAAAAAAAAAAAAACAGAAATCCTTGAAATGAAGGAAACAATAAACCAAGTTAAAAACTCCACAGAAAGCATAACCAATAGGTTAGAACACCTGGAAGACAGAACCTCAGACATTGAAGACAAACTAATCTTGAAAACAAAGTTGACCAAACAGAGAAGATGGTAAGAAATCATGAACAGAATCTACAAGAATTATGGGATATCATGAAAAGGCCAAATTTAAGAATTATTGGGATTGAGGAAGGCTTAGAGAAACAAACCAAAGGAATGAACAATCTATTCAATGAAATAATATCAGAAAATTTTCCAAATCTGAAGAAATGAAAAATCAAGTACAAGAGGCTTATAGGACTACAAATATACAAAATTACA
Source organism: Sciurus vulgaris (assembly GCF_902686455.1). Taxonomy (NCBI): domain Eukaryota; kingdom Metazoa; phylum Chordata; class Mammalia; order Rodentia; family Sciuridae; genus Sciurus; species Sciurus vulgaris. The sequence continues at coordinate 69,558,054 of NC_136478.1, read as the reverse complement.
ACAGACACACACCAAGGAACGTTATAATGAAAATACCTAACATACAAAATAAAGACAGAATTTTAAAGGCTGTGAGAGAAAAGAACCAAATTACATTCAGGAGGAATCCAATACGGATATCAGGAGATTTTTCAACTTAGACCCTAAAAGCTAGAAGGGCATGGAACAACATTTTTCAAGCTATGAAAGAAAATGGATTTCAACCAAGAATCTTATACCCAGCAAAACTTATCTCCAAATTTGACGACAAAACAAAATCCTTCCATGATAAACAAAAGCTAAAAGAATTTACTAAAAGAAAGCTGGCACTACAGAATATTCTCAGTAAAATATTCTATGAGGAAGAGATAGAAAAAAAAGAAATCAGCAAATCAGCAAAGGGAGGAACTACCCTAAAGGAATAGCCAAATAAAGGAGAAACCAAGTTGTGTCAAAAAACATAAATGAGCCAAATGACTGGGAATACAAAACATTTCTCAATAATAACCCTGAATGTTAATGGCAATCAAAAGACATAGACTGCAGATTGGATTAAAAAGAAAGATCCAATAATGTGCTGCCTGCAAGAGACTCATCTCATAGAAAGAGATACCCAGAGATAAAAGGTGAAAGGATGGGAAAAAGCATACTATGAACATGGACTCAGCAAAAAAGCTGGAGTAGCCATTCCCATATCAGATAATGTGGACTTCATTCAAAATTAGTCAGAAAGGATAAAAAAGGACATTTCATACTGCTTAAGGGAAGCATATCAGCAAGACATAACAAACATGAATATGCCCCAAAGAGTGGCTCATCCATGTATGTCAAACAAATATTTCTCAATTCCAGGAATCAAATAGACCACAACACAATAATACTAGGTGACTGTAACACACTTCTCTCACAACTGGACAAATATTCCAAAGAAAAATTCAACAAAGAATCCATAGATATCAATAACACAATTGATAATTTAGACTTAACAGACATATATAGAATAGACCAACAAAGAGTGAATACACTTTCTTTGCAGCAGCACATGAATCCTTCTCTAAAATAGACCATATGTTATGCCATAAAGCTACTGTTAGCAAATACAGGAAGACAGAGATACTACCTTGTATTCTATCAGATCATAATGGATTGAAATTAGAAATAAATGACAGAATAAAAAACAGAAACTTCTCCAACACCTGGACATTAAATAATACGCTTTTGAAGGATGAGTGGATAACAGAAGATATCAGGAGGGAAATAAAAAAAATTATTAGAGGTAAACAAGAACAAAGATACCCCTTATCAAAATCTCTGGAACACTATGAAAGCAGTACTTAGAGGAAAATTTATTTCATGGACCACATTCAATAAAAGAAGAAAAAAGTTCAACAAATAAACGACCTAACATTACAGCTCAAAGCCCTAGAAAAAGAAGAACAGAACAACACCAAAAGTAGAAGACAGGAAATAGTTAAAATCACAGCTGAAATCAATGAAATTGAAACAAAGAAACAACAAAAAATTGACAAAATAATAGTTGGTTCTTTGAAAAAATAAACAAAATTGATAAATCCTTAGCCACACTAACAATGAGAGAGAGAAAACTCAAATTACTAAAATTCAGAATGAACAAGGGAATATCTTGACAGACACGAGTGAAATATAAAACAAAATTAGAAGCTGTTTTGAAAATCTATACTCCAACAAAACAGAAAACGTCGAAGACATCAACAGGTTTCTAGAGACATATGAATTACATAAACTGAACCAGGAGCACATACACAATTTAAATACATTAATTTCAAGTACTGAAAAAGAAGAAATCATCAAAGACCAACCAACAAAGAAAAGTCCAGGATGAGATGGATTCTCAACCAAGTTCTACAAAACCATTAAAGAAAAGCTCATTCCAGTACTCCTCAAAGTATTCCATGAAATAGAAGAGGAGGGAACCCTTCCAAACACATTCTATAAAGCCAATGTCACCCTATACCTAGATCAGACAGAGACACATCAAGGAAAAAAATTTCAGACCAATATCCTTAACGAACATCGACACAAAAATTATCAACAAAATTGTAGAACTGCATACAAAAATATATTAAAAAGATAGTGCACCACGATCAAGTGGTTTTATCCCAGGGATGCAAGGTTGGTTCAACATCTGGAAATCAATAAATGTCATTCACCATATTAACAAACTTAAAGTCAAGAATCACATGATTATTTCAATAAATACAGAAAAAGCATTTGATAAAATACAGCATCCCTTCATACTCAAAACACTACAAAAAAGAGGGTTAGTGGGAACATTCCTTAACATTGTAAAGGCCATCTATGCTAAGCCCATTTCCAATATCACTCTAAATGGTGAAACACTGAAAGCATTCCCCCAAAAACCTGGAACAAGGCAGGGATGCCCTCTTTCACCACTTCTATTCAACATTGTCCTTGAAACTCTAGCCACAGCAATTTGACAGACAAAAGAAATTAAATGGATACAAATAGGAAAAGAAGAACTCAAACTATCCCTATTTGCTGATAACATGATTACATATTTAGAGGAACAAGGAAATTCAACCAGGAAAATTTTAGAACTCATAAGTGAATTCAGTAAAGTAGCAGGTTACAAGATAAATGCTCATAAATCCAATGCATTTTTATACATAAGTGATGAATCTTCAGAAAGAGAAATTAGAAAAACTACCCCATTCACAATAGCCTTGAAAAAAATAAAATACTTGGCAATCAATCTCACAAAAGAGGTGAAAGACCTCTACAATGAGAACTACGGAACACTAAAGAAAGAAATTGAAGAAAACCTTAGAAGATGGAAAGATCTCCCATGTTCTTGGATAGGCAGAATTAATATTGTCAAAATGACCATACTACCAAAAGTGCTATACAGATTCTATGCAATTCCAATTAAAATCCCAATGGTGTACCTCACAGAATTAGAACAAGCAATCATGAAATTCATCTGGAAGAATAAGAAACTCAGAATAGCTAAAGCAATCCTTAGAAGGAAGAGTGAAGTAGAGGGTATAGAAATACCAGAACTTCAACTATACTATAAAGCAATAGTAACAAAAATGGCATGGTATTGGCACCAAAACAGACAGGTAGATCAATGGTACAGAAAAGAGGACATGGACACAAACCCAAATAAATAGAGTTTTCTCACACTAGACAAAGGGGCCAAAAACATGCAATGGAGAAAAGATAGTCTCTTCAACAAATGGTGCTGAGAAAACTGGAAATCCATATGCAACAGAATGAAATTATACCCCTATCTCTCACCCTGCACAAAAATCAACTCACAATGGATCAAGGACCTTGAAATCAGACCAGAGACCCTGCATCTTATAGAAGAAAATGTAGGTTCAAATCTTCACCATGTTGGCTTAGGATTAGACTTCCTTAACATGACCCCCAAAGCCAAGAAATAAAAGCAAGAATCAATAACTGGGTTAGATTCAAACTAAAATGCTTTCTCCCAGCAAAGGAAACTATCAGAAATGTGAAGAGAGAGCCTACAGAGTGGGAGAAAATCTCTGCCACTCATACTTCAGATAGAGCACTAATTTCCAGAATATGTATATAACTCAATAAACTCTAAACCCAGAATACAAATAACCCAATCAATGAATGGGCTAAGGAAATGAACAGACACTTTACAGAAGAAGATCTACAAGCAATCAACAGATATATGAAGAAATGTTCAACATCTCTAGTAATAAGAGAAATGCAAATCAAAACTCCCCTTAGATTCCATCTCATCCCAATTAGGATTGCAATTATCAAGAATTAAAGCAACAATAGGTGTTAGAGAGGATGTGGGGAAAAAATGTACACTCATACATTGCTGGTGGGACTGAAAATTAGTGCTGCCACTCTGGAGATTCATTAGAAAACTTGGAATGAAAGCACCATTTGACCCAGCTATCCCACTCCTTGGCCTATCCAAAGTACGTAAAATCAGCATACTACAGAGATGCAGCCACATCAGGGTTCATTATTGCTCAATTCACAATAGCCAGATTGTGGAACCAACCTAGATGTCCTTCAACAGATGAATGGATAAAGAAACTGTGGTATACATATACAATGGAATATTATACAGCCATAAAGAACAATAAAATTATGACATTAGGAGGTAAATGGATGAAATTGGAGAATATCATGCTAAGTGAGATAACCCAATCTCAAAAAAACCAAAGGACATATGATCTCACTGATAAGTGGTGATGATACATAATGGTGGGTGGGAGGGAGGCAAGAATGAAGGAAGGAGGGACTGTATAGAGGGAAAAGAGGGGAGGGAGTGGTGGAGGCAAAGGAAAAATAACAGAATGATTTAAATATCATTACCCTATGTAATGTATGATTAAACAAATGGTATGCTTCCACTTCATGTACAACCAGAGATACAAGTTGTTCCCCATTTGTTTACAATAAAAGAAAAAAAATGAGTTAATGCTATAGTACAAAATTTATCTTCCTAATGATTTTATCAAAATATATTATGCAATAAAAAAATAAATCCAATAATATACATGTCAAGAGGAATTGACTAGAAAATAAAATACTGGTATATCATTAAGAGACCAAATTTAAGAATCATTGGTGCAGACGATGGTACCAAGTTCAAACTTAACAGGTATACATGGTTTTCAATGACATAATATCAGAAATTTTTCAAAACTACATGAATAAGAAACATTTAGATCTCTCAAATATAAAAGATCTAAAATACCCTCTCCAAGAAACATATGCCCAAAATCCAGAAAAACGAAAGAATTTTAGAAGTATGCAGATTAGGATTTAAACTTGTTTCTGAGAACACACCCTAAAAGCTGGGAGGTCTTGGAGCAATTCATATCATATCATATCTTTTAAGGGATGTTGATGCTAACCAAGACTACAATACCAGGGAAACTATCCTTCAAAATTTGAGAAGAAAAATCTTCCATGAGAATCAGAAATTTTAAAAATTCATAACCAAGTGTACACTGCAAAACACACTTGATGAAGTATTTTATACAAAAATGGGTAAAAATAAGGAATAAAAAAATCCAATATAGGGATGAATTTCATAAAAATAACCAATGAAAGAAGAATCAGGTCTAGAGTAAGTATTAGAATCAAATCAAATGGCAGGAAATAAAAATCATCTCAGTAAGGTTACAGTAATGACAAACTCTTCAATCCATAGACCCAGATTGACAGAATGGATTAAAAACAAAACAGCTATATGTTGTTTACGAAAGACTCACTTCACAGGCAAAGATAACCACAAGCTGTAGGTGACTGGTCAAAATCATTACACCACAGAAATGAAGACTGAAAGCAAGCAGGTGTAGCTCTTCTCATATGAGACAAAGTAGACATAAGGAGGAAATAAATCACAAGAGACAAAGAAGGTCACTTCATACTGGATAAGGGAATCATCCACAACAAGACATAATAATGATTATAAATAGTTATGTCCCAAACATTGCTACACAACCATATATTAAAATACCCTACTGAATATAAGTCAAAAGACCATAATAGAATGATACTGGGCTATTTCAACAGAAGTCTTTCACCATTAGATAGGTCTTCCAGATATAAGCTAAATATAGTCACTTCAGAACTAAAGATTATGATTAATCAAATAAACCTAACAGATATCTATAGAAGGCTTCATCCATTAGAACATGAATTCACTGTTTTCTCAGCAGCACTTGAAACTATGTCTAAAATAGGTCATATTTCAGGTAATGAGTTAAGTCTTACACATATATAAAAAAAATAGAGAAAATTTCTGGGACTCTAACATGTTATTATAGAAAGAAATTAGAAATCAACAAGATATTTAAAAAAAGAAAGGCGGGGAAACCATTCTAACACTTGAAGATGAATGGGGAAGGAATTATAGAAGAAATCAATGAAAAACAAAAGAATTCTCAGAAAGAAATGAGAATAGAGATATAAGGTATCAATATCTCGGAGAATAAGAAGAGACTTCCAAGAGGAATCTTCAGGCACTGAATCCCTACATTAACGAAATAGAAACGAAGCCATCCCAGAGCTGCCGAGCTGCAACCCGCTGGGCTGGGCTGTGTGCTGCAGCCGTGTGGACCCTGCCCTTCCACAGCAGGATGAGGTGTGGAAAGCCAGGGCAGACCACCCTGTCGAAATGAGGCAGCCTGGCATAGGCCCTGTGAGGCTGTCCCCGCCACACAGTGTGACAGCTGGACCCTGATCCTTGACTGGAGGGCCTTGACATCTCACATCCCAATGATCAGTGGGAAAAAAGAAATGGGACAAACTTGAATAGGGCAGCAGGGCAAACCAATGGTCTTAGAACTTTTGCAAATCCTGATTAACATCAATTTTGAACAAAAACATTAGTACATTTTCAACCCCCAATTACTATAAATTCAAACCCAATAGAATAGGTACTTTCCCAAACACCAGTGATCATAAAATTGGACCAGTAGCGTAGGCAGTTTTCTGAGACCTGATTAGCATAAATATGAACCAAGCCTTTGACCCAAAAGCTATGTAGACCTCAGATTAGCACACTCAGGGGGTGATCCCTATTGGGAGCCCCTCTTGCCCCTGCAAGTGTTCTTTTTCTATTCTTCACACTGGAATACATCCTTCTACTTTCATTCTTGCCTTTCTTTCTCCAATGAATTTCATTCTTTGAACTTGCAAGACAAGAACCTGGAAAGAAGCTAGGGGTGAACTGCTGGAGACTAGTGCAACACTGGAGTGCACAGACCCTCTTTAGAGCTGCAATACTGAGAATGGCAACATGCCAATCTCAGTACTGGAGAAGAATTTTGCCTGCTAGCTGCAACCTTTGGAACAGACAAGAGCAGGCATCCGCTGCTGTGATTAGCTGCTAACACTACAAGGAGTTTTCTTGGCTGCAGAGGCCTGCAACTTGTACAAGCCCCACCTAAAGATAAGAGATCTGAGATTCATCTCATGCTCTGGTTTCATTTTTTGGAATCCGATGATGGACTCTTCAGAATTGTTAGTGTAAAAAACCAACAGAACTAGCACTACTTTTCCTAGCGTTCTCTACTCCTTTTAGAAAAATCAGTTTCTATCACAGCTTCTGGCACCTGTCAGCCAGTTAAAAGTGATTAGCATGACCGCTGGTCATGCTGACAGTTCAGTTCATGCATCTGCTTTCTGACTGACTTGGCCCAATGGTGGAGGGTGCCCTCACCTGTTATATCCTGGATCCTCAAAGTCTTACTCTGACCTGAAGTTTTGGGGAAAGAGGTGAACCACTAATCTACAAAGTTTCTGTCTCTCTCCACTCCACCTCTCATGTGCACTGCAGAACCAATGTAGACTTAGGTTTCTTATGCCCTCAAAACCCAATTATTTCACTAGGACACACAAATAAGGTTAATGGGAATCTATAAGTCCTTGAGTGTCTTTTAGGACCCAAACACTCTTCTTGTACCTGCTGTGTTTCCAATCACAAAGAGGGTCTCATTCTCTGGATTTCCATTCCTGCCAAATTCTGTAGGGAAAAAATTATGGATCTTATTAGTGTAATTGTTCTAAGACATTTTGTCCATTGCCTCCCTCCCCACTAGTTCAAATATGTCATCTATTTCTCTTCTCTGGGACTCAAATTTTGAATCTGCTACATTCATGGCTCTTCCTTTACATAATGAATAAAATAAGACTTTAGAGGCCCTAATTATGCATATTATGGCAAATACAGCTATCAGAAAAGGCTAAGTGCTTGCTTAGATACATAACCCTCAAGAACATGTCTCTCCCTTAGTGCAATAACTGATCTCCTCCAAAACGCTCAACCCCCTCTACAGTGCTTCCAAAATTGGGGGATAAACACAACACAGAAGAACCAGAATTTCTTTTCTCTTTTCTGTACTAGGAATTGAACCCAGAGGCACTTAATTGCTGAGTACCATTACCAGCCAGTTTTATTTTTAGTTTGAGACAGGGTCTCACAAAATTGCTGGGCTTGATATAGAACTTGAAGTCCTGTTGCCTCAGTTTTCCCAAAACACTGGGTATATAGACATGAACCACCATGCACAGCCAGGTTTTCTTATTTTAATAGGAAACCTTAAAAAATAAAAAGAAAGAAAAGGAATCTGGATTCATGGTAAGAGCAAGTAATTCAACCAACTCAAATCCTAGTGAGCCCTTAGTACCTGGTTGCTCATGTTTTGAGGGTTAAAGGAAATAAAGGAAACTGAGTATTCTGTGTTGGTAAAAGTGACTAATCCAAATGGTAAGCCTCAAGGTGTGGTCACCCGAGGTCCACGGGTAATCAAGGGATGACTTGATTTGATTCAGAAAATGGAATGATGCCAAGGGATGCCTTCTTCCCCTTATGCTTCAGAGAGGAAACACTCCATCAGGCATAAGCACTCATACATCATGATTCCTTTGATCATTAGATCCTGGGGTACTTTTTTTTTTTGCAGTGCTGGGGTTCAAACCCAGGGCTCTGTGCTTGTAAGGCAAGCACTTTATCAACTGAGCTATCTCCCCAACCCTTGGGGTACTTTTTGATACACAAAATGGACCTCAATGCTAGATGGAGGACAGGAAGAGATGGCCCCTGAGGGAAATATAAACTGTAACTCTATCTTACAGCTAGGCTAGTATGAGCAGTTGCCTAAACAGGTTTGAAACCATGAAAAAGTGTTACATTTAAAAACAAACTATAAGTCTTTCTTGTACACTGGGATCCTGCACTTTTAGTAAGTTCTACCTAAGTGCAACAGAAAGGAGGAGGAAAAGGGAAAGGGCTACTCTGATACAAAATTACACCCTGGTGTGATAAATATGTTCCATGTGTTCCTTTACTAGAGCCATTGGGAGTGTTTCATTTCTTGAGGAAAAAAACTGACTTTTATGAGGTCCATTTTTCTTGTGAATTTACCTTTGGTCCTGTGCACCTAAATTAATTTTTTTCCTGATAAGTCTTATTTCGTCTAACTGGAATTTTTATTTTTACTTATTTATTTTTAACAAGGGGCAATGGTGGAAGTGAATCTACCCCAATGAAGGATCAGATCTGACCCTCAGATCAGAGTGCCCACCATGGCTGACTCTACTTCTAATACCTCCAACTGCACAGACACTCCTTATTTCTGAATCATACTATAAATGTCTTTGATGGACTATTTTAAGTTCTAAAGAGTACTGACAGACACTGTGTAATTTATTTTTCTTCCTGATATGTGGAGGAAAAATATCTGGTAAAAAGCTACCAATCATTTGTTTCCTGTCTGTGTAAATTTGTGCACACCTTTGTATTACATGTCACGTCTACATATATGCTTGTGTCCATATATCACTATATGGTACCAAATTGGCTCATATATTTAAAAAAAATGGATCCAAAGAACATTCTGTTCATGTGACTTAAATGTCAATAAGAATGCCAATTTAAGCTAGTTAAAGGAAAGATGTCTTTAAACTAGTTAACTCATATGTTTTTCCTAGGTGGTCAGTCAATCAATGCAGTGTTAGTTTCTATATAAAATCTTTAAAGTTGCCAGGTATGGTGGGGCAGAAGCTCAGGAGGCTGAAGCAGAAGAATACCAATTTCAAAACCAGTCTCAGCAACTTAGGGAGGCCCTAAGCAACTTAGCAAGACCCTGCCTTAAAATAAAGGGTCTGCAGAAGTGACTCAGTGGTTAATGCCCCTGGGTTCAATCCCTTGTGCCAAAAAAACATTCAATATCCTTTGCTTTGAAGGATTTTCCTTTGGCATGAATAACTGACTTAAAATGTTAACTAGGCTTGTCTGATATCTTGGTTTTCATCAGTAATATAAAGTGCTTAACTAAACATTTCTTCACAAATGTTTGTTAAAAGAGATATCCAGAGATTGTTTATTAAGATAATCTCTGTGTCTTTTAGGTGTTATCACTTAGGAAAAATAAGCTTCAAAATTAGTGTTAGTTTCTGTTTTAAGGTGTTTTAAACAATTATCAAACTGGCTAAATAAGCCACTGTTATTTTTGGTTAAGTACAAGACAGTTGACACGCTAGAGAAAACGTATACATCTGAGAACTGAATGGTTGAGAAAAATGCTATGTCAAAGTTTGTTAAATTAAAAAGTATGTAGGTCCAATACAGGCAAGGTAACAAGGGCTGTATTTTATATATTGTCCATTTTAAACCCAATGTATATCTGGTTGCTTGGAGTAACTTTCTAACCGTTGCCTGTTAGAAGTGGTACTTCTGCTAAACTCTATCAAAACACAAATTAAGACAATAAGCCATCACTTTTAAGATGGGTAGGACATAATATTGACTTCCATACTGCTACTGACCCTAATTAAGCAAGGGGTAACTGTACAATTATAGACATTGAAGACAAAACCCAGTACCTGCACTTCAAGTCTGGTGAAACTGGCCCACTCAATGTTGAAAATCAAAACTTAGAGACCAATGTCAAGGGAGAAAAAGAGCTAAAGATAAAACAGCCAACAGTTTGGTCCTTGCCCTCTAATGTAACTTGTAACTTGAAATATACACTGCCTCAGTTCTCTCAAAAGCTAGTAAAACAGGGAGGTTATAAAAGGAAGGTTATTATACAGGAGTACCTGATAACTATCATAAAAGACTCTGCCAGAGTCACAAGTGGTTCTAAGACAATTTGAGACTGAAAAGATTTCCTGACCTCCTACACAGGTAAGTTCAATATTTCTCACTGGTAATACTATTATTATTCAGTCCAAATATTTATGTAGAATAAATGAAAGGGTAGAGGGAAAGAAAAATAAAGAAGAACAGTGGAATAAATCTGACTGAAATTTCTATGTACATACATGAATATAGCACAGTAAATCTCAACATTAAGCATAACCACAGGACACTAACTTAAAAATAAACTATAAATTGTAGAAAGATTATTAAGGTAAAGGGAAGGGAGGAGGAGAAAGGAGAGACTGGGGGCAAGTCCTTGGAACTAAATTTGCAAATTATATTTCTTTCTTTTGTGATTATTCCAAAATGTATTCTAATGTTTTATATACCTAGAAAGAAGTTTTAAAAAGATGTACTGGGCTATGTGTAAGCCCTAGTCATCCTTTCCAAGAGAGACACACCTGACACACCTAAATGGGATCCCTCTACTACACAGGTAACATTAATAAATTTATTTTGGAAATATTTGGCAGTATTAGATATCTTTACTATAGTTCCAGAGTATGTGTGAGATATTATAGGGCCTAAATACATATATAGTTCCCTGGCCCAGACTCACCACTCACAGTCTCCAGCAATGCGCCCTGCTCAGATGGTTCCACGGTCCTCAGTGACAGGCCCAGTCTCAGTACATGGTCTCCAGTGATACCCAGGTCGAGCCCTCAGTGTAGTGCCTATGCTGTGGCTGGCCATCTACCAACATGTGTGGTCACCTTTGCTTGTTCTCATGGATTATTTCTGCCCAGGGGATCACCATCCCTAGTGGCACAGCTTCCTTCTTGGGACACTGCGTTATCATTCATCAGGCTACTGAAGACAAGGAGGTTTGAACAGTATAGCTTTATTGTAGAAATTTTTATTAGTAATATTATTACTATCATTCCAGTTATTCCTACTATTATTCCTACCTTTCTTTTCAAATTATTTCTCTCACTCTATTTTTCTCTCATCTGTTTCTTTGGAGACTCTTTCCCTCTTTTCTCACACTAACAATTTCTTTTGATTTCAGTTTCACTATTCAAATGACATAGTACCTCTGTAAGCTCACTTCTTATATTAGCAATATATTTTACACCCCTCCCTAACCTCTTTGTCTATCATTAGATATTGTGGACATTATTTCAAACCTAATGGTTATGCTGTACATAATATCCAAATTATCATGTCTGTTTTTTAAGACAATACTGTTAATATCTTAATATAAGGAATATTTGGGATAAGGATGTGTTGGAGACTGCTGCCCTGTAGGGCCCGCAGTGGTAGCTGGCCTCACCCTAAGATGGCACCGAGAAGCCCAACCGCAAAGAAAAACAACTTTAAGGAAGTGCTTTCTATTGGCTGACTGATCTCCTCCGTGCCCGTGCTTAGCTCGTGATCAGTACATGTCCTCATTACCCACCATTAAGTCTCCACGAGCCAAACGCCTGACCCGTTAAGGTGATTGGCTGTTATATCCCATAAAGCTGCGTACTTTGCATGGCGGAGGCAGGCAGGCAGGCAGCAGCTGTGTGACGAGAGAAGAAGAAGAGAGGCAGTGGCGGCAGGACGAGAGGGGAAGAAGGGAGAAGCAGCAGCTGTGTGACGAGAGAAGAAGGAGAGAAAGAGCTGTGCGGCGAGAGGAGGAGGGAGAAGACGACGGCAGCGGTGGAGGAGGAGGAAGAACCAGGCACTCGGCTCAGAGACTCTCCCATAAAAATAAAGACCTAAAAACTTCATCTGAGAGCCGAGTCTTCATTGTACTCGCTGGACGAGACAGGATGCACATTTTTCATATTGTGTGCTGCTAATATTGATCTCACTCTTTAACGTGAGGTATTGTAAACCTGCAGGGACACTATAAGCCTATAGGGGGGAAATTGAAATACCTCGGACTTGCGCTGCTAGAGGGAAGGCACATGAACAACATTAAAGAACAAGGGAAGACTATTTCCCCAAAAATCTAGAAGCTATATGAATAGAATCCAAAATTAATGATAGCACAGTAGTAGAAATGTCAGAAAATGAGTTCAGAATGCCAATAATTAAAATGATCCAAGAAGCAAAGGATGAGATAATAGAGCAAATGCAGCAATGAATGATCACACCAATAAACAGTTAAAAGAGCAAATGCGGGCCTGAGTATATAGCTCAGTTGGTAGAGTGCTTGCCTTGCAAGCACAAGGCCTTGAGTTCAATCTCCAGTATCAAAAAAAAAAAAAAAGAATAAAAAAAGAAACGCAAATGCAGGAAGCAAATGATCATTTCAATAAAGAGATAGAGATTCTGAAAAAAACAGAAATCATTTAAATGAAGAAAATGATAAACCAAATTAAAAACTCATTAGAAAGCAGAAACAACAGATAAGATCACTTGTAAGATGGAACCTCAGAAAATGAAGATAAAATATTTAATCTTGAAAACAAAGTTGACCAAACAGAAAGAATGGTAAGAAATCATGAACAAAACCTCCTATAATTATGGGATATTATGAAAAGACCAAATTTAAGAAATATTGGGATTGAGGAATACAGAGATACAAACCAAAAGGAATGAATAATCTATTCAATGAAATATCAGAATATTTCCTAGACCTGAAGAATGAAATGGAAAATCAAATATAAGGCTTATAGTACACCAAATATAAAAAATTACAACAGGTCCACAAGTCACATTATAATGAAAATACCTAACATACAAAATAAAGATAGAACTTTAAGGGCTGTGAGAGAAAAGCATTGGATTACATACAGGTAGAAGGCAATACAGATATCAGCAGATTTCTCACCCAAACCATAAAAGCTAGAAGGGCCTGGAACAACATATTTCAAGCTCTGAAAGAAAATGGATGCCAACCAAGAATATTATACCCAGCAAAACTTTCCTTCAGGTGTGACAATGAAATAAAATCCTTCCATGGTAAACAAAGCATAAAAGAATACACAAATAGAAAGCCTGCACTACAGAATATTCTCAGCAAAATATTCCATGAGAAAGTAATGAATAAAATAACATAAATCAGCAGAGGGAGGAAGTTCCCTAAAGAAAAAGTCAATTAAAGGAGAAACTAACTACAAAAGAAAACATAAGTCAAAAAGATCAGGAATACCAGTCATATCTCTATAATAACCCTGATGTTAATGGCCTGAACTCATTGATCAAAAGACACATAATGGCAGATTGGATATGAAAGAAAGACTCAACAATATGCTGCCTTTAAGAGACTCATCTGATAGAAAAAAAAATACTCACAGACTAAAGATCAAAGGATGGGAAAAAACATACCATGCACATGGACTGAGTAAGAAATGGATAGCCATCCTCATACCAGTTAAAGTGGACTTTGAGCCAAAGTTAGTCAGAAGGGATAAAGAAGGACATTTTGTATTGTTTAAAGGAAGCAGAAATCAATAAGCTATAACAATCATAAGTATTTATACCCCAAACAATGGTGTATCCATGTCCATCAAACAAATCTTTCTCAATTCCAGAAATCAAATAGACCACAACAAATATTAGGTTACTTTAACACACCACTCTCACCATTGGACTGATCTACCAATCAAAAATTGAACAAAGAAACCATAGCACTCAACCCAATAATTTAGACTTAACAGACATATATAGAATATTCCATCCATCAACAAGCAAATACACTTTTTTCTCAGCAGCACATGGTTTTTTCTCTAAAATAGACCACATGCTATACGACAAAGCTACTCTTAGCAAATACAAAAAAAAAAATAGAGATACTACCTTGTATTCTATCAGACCATAATGGAATGAAATTAGAAATCAATGATAAAATAAAAAACAAACTACTCCAACACCTGTAGACTAAATAATATGCTATTGAATGATGCATGAATAACAGAAGACATCAGAAGGGAAATAAAAAAAATTTAAAGGTAAATGAGGACAAAGATAATACATATCAAAATCTCTAGGACACTATGAAAGCAGTACTAAGAGGCAAATTCATTTCATGGAGCACATTCAATAAAATAAGAAAAGGTCAACAAATAAATGACCTAACATTACAGCTCAAAATCCTAGGAAAAGAATAGATCAACTGCAAAATTGCAGAAGAGAGAAAATAATTAAAATCAGAGCTGAAATCAATGAAGTTGAAATAAAAGAAGCAATTAAAAACATTGACAAAAAAGTTGATTCTTTGAAAAAATAAGCAAAATTGATAAACCCTTAGCTACACTAATGAAAAGGAGAGAGAAAATGCAAAATACTAAAATTTGTGATGAAAAAGGAAACATCACAACAGACACTATTAAAATACAAAACATAATTAGAAGCTATTTTGAAAATGTGTACTCCAACAAAATAGAAAATATCGAAGACATCAACAGGTTTCCAGAGACATATGATGCACCCAAACTGAATCAGGAGGCCATACACAATTTAAGTAGATCAATTTCAAGCAATGAAATAGAAGACATCTTTAAAAGCCTATCAATGAAGAAGTCTGGGACTAGATCGATTCGCAGTCCAGTTCTACAAACCCTTCAAAGAAGAGTTTGTTCCAATACTCCTCAAAGTATTCCATAAAACAGAGGATGAGGGAAACCTTCCCAACTCATTCTAGGAAGCAAATATCACCCTGATTCAAAAACTAGACAGACACATCAAGGAAAGAAAACTTCAGATCAACATTCCTAATAAACATAGATATAAAAATTCTTAACAAAATTTAAGTGAATCACATACAAAAACATATTAATAAGGTAGTGCAACACAATCAAGTGTGTTTCATTCCAGGATTTCAAAGTTGGTTCATCATCCAGAAATTAATAAATGGAATTCACCACATCATACTTCAAGATAAGAATCACATGATTATTTCAATAGATGCAGAGAAATTATTTGATAAAACACAGCACCCATTCATGCTCAAAACACATGAAAAAAAGTAGGGATAATAGGAAGATTCCTCAACATTGTAAAGGCCATCTATGCTAAGCCCACAGCCAACATCATTCTAAATGGAGAAAAACTGAAAATATTCCCCCTAAGCTCTGTAACAAGACAAGGATGTCCTCTTTCCCCTCTTCTATTGAACATTGTCCTTGAAATTCTAGCCAGAGCAATCAGACAGACCAAAGAAATTAAATGGGTATGAATAGGAAAAGAAGAACTCAGCCTATCACTCTTTGCCAATGACAGAATTCCGTATTTAAAGGAGCTGAAAAATTCTACCCAAAAACTTCTAGAACTCATAAATGAATTCAGAAAAATAGCAGGATATACAATCAACACTCATAAATCTAATGCATTTTTATTCAATAATGAAAAATTCTCTTGAAGAGAAGTTATAAAAACTACCGCAATCACAATATCCTCAAAAAAAAAAAAATACTTGGGAATCAATCTAACAAAAAAGGTGAAAGACCTCTATAATGAAAACCACAGAAGACTAAAGAAAGAAATTAAAGAAAACCTTAGAAGATGGAAAGAGCTCCCATGTTCTTGGATAGGCAGAATTAATATTATCAAAATGGCCATACTACCTAAAGTGTTATACAAATTCAATGCAATTTCAATTAAAATCCCAATGATATTCCTCATAGAAATAGAGCAAGCAATCATGAAATTTATTTGGAAGAATATGAGACCCAGAATAGCCAAAGCAATCTTTAGCAGGAAGACTGAAAAGGAGATATCACAAAACTAAACCTTCAAGTATACTACAGAACAATAGTAACAAAAATGGCATGATGTTGACAACACAGATAGACAAATGGTATAGAATAGAGGACAAAGAGACAAACCCACACAAATACAGTTATCTAATACTAGGCAAAGGTGCCAAAAATGTACAATAGAGAAAAGATTGTCTCTTCAACAAATGATGCTGGGAAAACTGGAAATCCATATGCAGCAGAATGAAACTAAACCCCTATCTCTCACCCTGCAGAAAATTTAACTTGAAATGGATCAAAGACGTAGAAATTTGACCAGAGATCCTGCACCCAAAAGAAGAAAAATGTTGGTCAAAATCTTCATCATGTCAGTTTAGGACAAGACTTCCTTAACATGACTCCCGAAGCACAAGAAATAAAATCAGGAATCAATAAATGGGATAGATTCAAAGTAAAAAGACTTTTATCAGCAAAGGAAACAATTAATGATGTGAAGAGAGAGCCTACAGAGTGGAAGAAAATATTTGCCACATGCAGTTCAGATAGAGCACTAACCATCAGAATTTATAAAGAACTCAAAAAACTTTACTCAAAGAATATAAATAATCCAATCAAAAAATGGGCTAAGGAAATGAGCAGACACTTCATAGAAGATCTACAGACAATTAACAGACAAAAGAAAAAGTGTTTGACATCTCTAGTAATAAGAGAAATGCAAATGAAAACTACCTTAAGATTCCATCTCACCCGAATTAGAGTGTATATTATCAAAAATACAAGCAAAAACAGGTGCTGGGGAGGATGTGGGGGAAAGTGTGCACTCACACATTGCTGGTGGGTTTGCAAATTAGTGCAGCCACTCTGGAGAGCAGTATGGAGATTCCCTAGAAAATTTGGAATGGAACTACCATTTGACCCAGCTATTCCACTCCTTGGCCTATACCCAAAGGACTTAATATCACCATACTACAGCGATGCAGCCACTTCAATGTTTATGGAAGCTCAATTCACAATAGCTAGATTGTGGAAGCAACCTGATTCCTTCAATAATTGAATGGATAAAGAAACTCTGAGGTATATATATATATATATGAGGTATATATGAGGTATATATATATATATATATATATATACACACACACATACAATGGAATATTATTCAATCATAAAGAAGAATAAAATTATGGCATTTGCAGGTAAATGGATTGAGTTGGAGAATATCATGCTAAGTGAAATAAGCAAATCCACAAAATTCAAAGACTGAATAGTTTCTCTGATAAGTGGATGATAATACATAATGAAGGGAGGCAAGAATGGAGAAAGGATGGATTTTATACAGGAAAAAAGATTGGGAGGGAGTGAGGGGAAGAAAAGATAATAGAATGAGACAAACATCATTACCCTGTGTACATGTAGGATTACACAAATGGTATGACTCTACTTTGTATACAGATAAATGAAAGTTGTACCCCATTTGTATACAATGATTCAAAATAATAATATATATAAATACATAAGTAAATATATATACATATATATGTATGTATATAAATCTGTTAATGTTTCCAAAATCTTAAATGCATTATGAAACTAAATTTATACACACACACACACACACACACACACACACACACACATGTTTATGTGTTTCTAACAACTCTGATAATGCTTCCAAACACTAAATGACCTCCACTCACAAATCACTGGCATCTTATACCCTCCTTAAGTTTTAATTTGTTACCCATCTTTATGGTTTTCAGAGAATGGCTAATAGGTGTTTATTGTGTAAGTTTTTTAAACAGAAAATGCATTACTCTCATGTTTATTCTGTCTTAAATTGATCTCTGCCTTGTGCATGCTGCATCCAGGCATTTGCCAACACCTAACATGAACCTATAAATCGCCATAATACGCAAGATGCCAAAGTAAACAATGGTCTGATTCCAAAACCAAACTCTCTGACTACTGAGGATCTTTAAACAGGTCTCTGTAGGAAGAGCCTAACTGCCTTTTTCAAAGTCCTTTTTAAGCCTGAATTATCCCTTTTCCTTCAAGGTAGTTAGGGGCACTTCCCTGGAAGGGGGAATGAAGTCATCCCAGAGCAGCAGAGCAGCAGTCCCACATGACTGGACACATCAGCATTGGCCTAAGGACGAACAAGCCTGGGCTGAGGCAATCCAAGACACAAATCTGTCACTCCAAGGCAGCTAACCTAGATCTGGTGCAGAAGTCTTCACTGCTCAACACCACAGCTGGAACATTCAGCATCCATGAACTGAGAACCTCAACCTCCTGCTTCCCAATGAGCACTGGGAAAACAGAAGTGGGGCAGACCTGGATTAGACTGCAAGGCAAACCAATGGAATTAGTATTTTTCCAAACCCTGATTAGCAGGTATATGAACCAACAGCTGCAGGACTATTCTAAACTCTGATTAGCATCAATTTGGACTGAGTTTAATCCATAAGTTAATAAACTACTAGTTTTAGCACACTCAGGGGGCAAGTCCTATTGGAATTCCCCTTTCCTCTTGCAAGAGTTCTATTTCTTTTTAGGTTTTGGAAGCATTATCAGTTCTATTCCTATTCTTCATACTTGAATACCATCTATTGCTATTACTCATACTTTCCTTTGTCCCGTGAAACATATTATTCAATTTGCAAGACAAGAAGCTAGAAAAAAGCGGAAACTGAGCTGCTGGAGTCTACTGCACAATCTACAGCCCCCAATCTACAGCTGAAGACCTGAAACACTCCACTCAATGGTAGTGGAGAAAGATCAGATTTTGCCATCTGTGACCCTCAGAGTTGATGCCAGCAGGTACTCCCTACTGAAATTAGTTGATAAAAATATAAAAGGCTTTCTTGGCTGTAGAGGGCTAAAGCTTGCACAGGCCCTGCCTGCCAACAGAAGCAGAGAATCCAGTTTCATGTCAAACTCTAGTTTCAGAAAGATTCCCAACAAAATAATCAATGGTTACACCACAGAACTTAGAAGAAAAAACTAATTCCAAAATCAAAACAAAAAATAAAACAGTTAAAATTAAGAAAATTGAGAATAAAAAAATCAATAACAGGATTAATGGAACATTGAGTTTGTTCACTGAAAAGATAAACAATTTAAAACCCATAGACAAACTAACCCAAAAGAGAGCAAAATTGAAGAAAAAGGCATTACAAACACTCCTGAAATTAATAAAATCTTTAAAAACTCTTTTGATAATAAATATATTCCAATGAAGTGGAAAATGTAAATAATATTGATAAACTTTTAAACATATATGACCTACCCAACTTTACCCTTAAAAACACAAAAGTTATAAAATGGACCAATATCAACAAATGAGATTGAAGCAGGTATTAAAAGCCTTTCATCAAAGAGAAGCTTGGCTTTCTCAGCCAAATTTAACCAGGAATTTAGAGAAAAATAAATATCAGACCTTCTAAAATTTTCCATGAAACATAAATGTAGAAAACAGTATAAAATTGATTCTATACACACAATTTTATCCTGATACAAAAACAAATATAAGTCAAAGAAAGAAAACTTCAAGCCAACATGCTGATCAACATAGATGCAAAAAGAAATCTTAATAAAATATTTGAAAACTGCATTGAAATACACATTAATTAGATAATACACCATGATCAAGTGGGTTTCCTCCCAGGTATGCAAGTCTGATTCAACATGCACTATTAATTTACCAAATAGAATTAAGGAAAAGAATAACATTATCATCTCAATAGATGGAGAAGAAGCATTTGATAAAATCTAGCACCCATTCATGATAAAATTACTAGAGAACCTAGGGAAAGAAGAAATTTGCTTTAAGGTTGTAAAGATGATATACGAAAATCCCAGGCCAACATCATACAAAATAGAAAATAATTGAAAGTATCTCCTTTACAATCAGGAATAAGACACGAATGTCCACTCTCATCACTGTTATTCAAAGTAGTTCTTAAAAGTCTAACCAGAGCAATTAGGCCAGAGGAGGAAATTAAAGGAATATCAGTACAAAAAAAGGAGTCAAATTACCTTGGTTTGCTGATGACATGTTCCTACATCTAGAGAACCAAAAAAAAAACAAAAACAAAAACAAAAACAAAAACCATTTAAAACTGAAAAACATTCAGCAAACTTGCAGGTAGAAGGTCAATATACATAAACAATAATAAATCTGCAGAAAAAGAAATAAAACTATTCCATTCACAATGACCAAAAAACCTATGTAATTCTTAGGAATAAATCTAACCAAAGAGGTGAAAACCTCCAAAATGGATAAGAAAGAGAACTTAAGGAAGAAACTGAAGATTTTAGAGGTGAGAAGCACCCCATATATTCTTGAATAGGCAGAATTAATATATCAAGAAGGCATTACTACCAGAAGTTTCATAAAAATTTGATGTATTCCCATCAAAATACTTATGACATTCTCAGATAACTAGAAAAAAAATCAGTCCTAAAATTAAAATAAGAGACCCATAATGACCAAACTAATCCTGACTGACAAGAGTAGTATGGGAGGCACACAATACCTGATCTCATAATATATTGCATGATTATAGAAACAAAATCAGAATGATAAATGGCATCAGAACTAACATGTAACAAATAATAAAATAGAATATACAGACCCAAATCTACATGAATGCTATTATCAGATATTTTACAAAGTTGTAAAAACCAAACCTTGGAGAAAATTTAGCCTTCCTATAGAATAGGGCTCGGAGAATGAAAATTCATAAATAGAGAGTGAATCAAGATCCCAATCTTTCGCACTGCAAAAAAGTCAACCGAAAGTGGGTAAGTAATTCAGTAATTATACCAAAATCCTGTAACTGCTAGAAGAAAAGTTACACTAGACATTCTAACATATTGAGCCAGGCTCCAAATTCCTTAGCAAGACTCATAAGTGGAAGAAACAAAACCAAGTAGGAAAGTAAAAAATTAAAAATCTGCACAGCAAGGTAAATCATTAGAAGTGGGAAGAGAGAGCCTAAGAATGTGAGAACATCTTTGCCAACTACTCTTTTGACAAGGTTAGTAAACAAAATGAATTAAAAACTCAAAACATCACCAAGAAAATAAATAACTCAATAATTGTGTCAAAGTACCAAACAGATATGTTATGAAAGAAGAAGTACAAATAACCAAGAACTGTGTGAAAAACGATCACCCCCCCACCTATTGGAGAAATGCAAATCAAAACTGCATTGAGATTTCAACTCACTCCTGTTAGAATGACGATCATTACGAATACAGAAAAATAATGAATATTGCTGAGAATGAGGACGAAGGATATAATGTGTCATTCTTTGCTGGACTTCAAAGGAGTATAACCAATCTGGAAGGAAGCATGGAGATTCCTAAAAAGATAAGGAAGGGAGCCACCACAGACACCATACAACTCCTTCATATGTATCCCAAAACCTACAATTAGCTTTCTGTTGTGTCACAGACCCTTCAATTTTTATAGCAACAAAAATCATGATAGTCCTGTTATGGAACCAGCCCAGATACCTACGAGGACAGGAAAGGATAAAGAAAAGGTGGCATATATACAGAATGGAGTTAACACAGATATCAAAAATGAAATCATTGCATTTTTGCACTCATGTATGGAACTTGAAAATATCAGGCTAAGTGACCTAAGAAAAACTCAAACTCAAAAGTAAAATATTTTATCTTACAAATGAAATTAAGAGTGAAGTAAGTGCAAAAAGGGAGGAAAATGGTTAAAATAGAAGGAAGGTCAGAGGAGTAGAAAAAAGTGGATTGAGGGGAAGTGGGGAGAAAATGAAAAAGGAAGGAACAGTAGAATACAGTTGATGAGCTTATATTATACATATTTGAATATACCACAATAAAGCTTATGTTGAAGTAAATCTGTAAATCACCAATAAGAGAGGAACAAATAAACAGATTCAGGCAAACAAGGTGGAAGGAGGAGAATTGGGTGAGGGAGAAGGGGAAGTTAAGAGGAACTACTGGGGATTACAATGGAGAAAGTTTAAGTTCATGCAGTTAAGATTAGATCAAAATGAATCCACTTTACATGGAATTATAATACAGTCTTAAAAATGCTTTTAAAAGATGTGTAACTATGGAACTTGAAGATGTGTGCCACAGTATCCTCTAAATTCCTCCAATTTTCAGAAATGAAGAATGAATTGTGCATATCGTGAACAAAAATGAGCAGGATAAAGTAATACAAGTTGAAATTTTTTTCAAATTAAGAATCCCCAATTTTTGTTTGAAAGCAGATATCTGAGATTCCTTAATACAAATAGACTCTCCTATGAAATATTCTTAAAACCAGGCAGTTCCCCTGAGTGTGTATCAATCAGGCATTGTGAAAAAATGGTCTACTCACCCACGAAGACCAGGTTCCTGTAGGTCTCCAGCATCACGTTCTTGTTCAAAGCCTGTTGAGCAGGGTCTAGGCACTTCCACTCCTCCTGGGAGAATTCCATAGTCACATCCCTGAATGTCAGCACACCCTGAAAAGAAATCACACCTTGGCCATGAGTCCTGGTGCAGAGATCTTTACTGCCCAACATGAGAAGGAGGAGGAACTGGTTATAATGTTGTGACTTTGATATGAAATGCTCCCTCAGCTTATGTACTTCAGGTGTAGTATCCCAAGGCAGTAGTGTTCAATGTGGGGTCTTGGTGAAGTGAGTGGATCACTGGGCCTCTAACATGGAACTAGTTCACTGATGGATTCAAAATTAATTGGCAATATGGAGGTAATGGAAACTTAGAAGTTGGGGCCTAGTTAGAAGGATGTACCTGAGGTGGTTCTCTGAGTGGAATATTTGTCCCTGGCCCTTCTTTGCTCTCCCCTCTATCTATGGACCACAAGATGAACTGTTCTGTTCCACTATACCTCCCTTCCATGATGTTCTGCCTCAACACAGGCATCCAAGTAGTGGAGTTGAACATACATTGAGACCATGAAACAGAGTCAAATAAAACCATCTTCCTAGGTATTTTTTTTTGGTATTGGAAAGTATAAATATAGGATATACTCCAGTGATGAAACAGCTAGAGAAATGAGCGAAACTATCCCATTCAAATAGCCTCAAAATAAATACTTAGGAATCGATCTAACAAGAGAGGTGAAAGACCTCTACAATGAAAACTGCAGAACACTAAAGAAAGTAATTGAAGAAGATCTTAGAAGATGGAAAGATCTCCCATGTTTCTGGATAGGCAGAATTAATATTGTCAAAATGGCCATAGTACCAAAAGCATCATACAGATTCAATGCAACTCCTATTAAAATCCCAATGACATTCTTCATAGAAGTAGAAAAGGCACTAATAAAATTCATTTGGAAAAATAAGAGGACCAGAATGGACAAAACAATACTGAGAAAAGTGAAGCAGGAGGTATCTCAATACCTGACCTTAAATTAGAACACAGAGCAGCATGTGTTGGCACCAAAACAAACATGAAGACCAGTTAAACAGAAGACACAGAAATGAACATAAATACAGTTATCTCATACTAGGCAAAGGTGCCAAAAACATGCCCTGGAGAAAAAAATAACCTCCTCAACCACTGGGAAAACTAAATTCATATGTAGCAGAATGAAATTTAACTCTTATCTCTCAAGCTCCACCAAATTGTACTTGAAGTGGATCAAAGACCTAGGTACTAGATTAGAAACCCTGCACCTACTAGAAGAAAATGTAGACTCAACACTTCAACATGTCAGCTTAGACTCCCAAAGTGGAAGAAGTAAAATAAAAACTCAATAAACAGGATGGTATGAAACTGAAAAGCTTCTTCACAGCAAAGGAAACAATCATGAATATGAACAGAGATCCTACAGAATAGGAGAAAATTTTTGCCACATGTACCTCAGATACATTAATTTCCTGAAAATACAAAGTATTCAAAAAGCTTAAGATCAAAAATACAAATAATCCAATCAATAAATGGGTAAAGGATCTAAACAGATTTTTTCAAAAAAAGAAACGTGAATGAACAATCAACAAATATAAGGAAACATGTTCAATATCTCAAGCAACTAGAGAAATGCAAGTTAAAAGCACACTGAGATTTCACCTCACTCCAGTCAGAATGGAATTATCAAGAATATGAGTAATAAAAATGTTGGCAAGGATGGGGCAGAAATGGTACACTCAAAAATTGCTGCTGGGACTACAAATCAGTGCAACCACTTTGGAAAGCAGTATGGAGATCTGTCATAAATCTAGGAATGGAAGCACCATTTGACCTGTTTTTTACTGCTTGGTATACATGCAAAGGAGTTTAAATACACATACTACCATGATGCAGTCATATCAAGTTTAATTGCGACTAAATTCACAATAGTTAAGAAACAGAACCAACCTAGGTGCCCTTCAACAGATGAATGAATAAAGAAAATGTGGAATATATACACGATGGAGTATTGACCACATAAAGGAAAGAATTTATGACATTTGCTAGTAACTGATGAATCTGGAGACTATCTTGCTTAGTCAATCCCCAAAACACCCCAAAATCAAATGTTTATTCTCATATGTTGATGCTAATCCATAACAAGAAGGAATGGAAGACTAGATGTTCTGTGGATTAGACAAAAGGAAATGATGGATGGGAGGGGGTTCGAATTAAAACACATGAATGAATCTGACATAACATTCCTATGCACATATATGAATATAACACAGTGAATTTTCACATCATGTACCTCCACAAGACTGTAATACTAATTAGAATAAGATATACTCAATGTTTGCATAAATATGTGAAAACTGACTTCACTGTCATGTGTAACTAAAAAGAAGTAAAAATTAAAATCATTGCTCTCCAATATTAATGTTCACAGGAATTCACTGTAGATTTTTTAAGTGCAGATTATACTTCATAGAGATGCATTGTTGTGCCTAGTATTCACATTGTCAACAAGCTCTCTGGTGGAACTGGCACCCTAACTCCACATTTCCCCAAAATTCTATCTACTGATAAAGAGAAAAATAACAATCTCCTCATGCGAGGAAAACATCCCCCCATAAAGAAACACAGACAGGCAATCCATACAACAAGAGAAAATTTAGCCCATAGAATCCTGCAAAATAACATGTGTTCTATATTAAATGACTCTTGCTGAGTGTGGTTGCACATGCCTGTAATACCAGCACAGCAGGAGGTTGAGGCAGGTGGACTGCAAGCTCAAGGTCAACCTCAGCAAGTCAGCACAATCCTGTTTCAAAATAAAAATTTTAAAATGTTGGGGATGCAGCTCAGCTGTAAAGCACACCTGGGATTAATACTCACTACTAAATAAAAAAAAAATTCTGTCATGTAATTGTACTTATCTACATAGAACATTAACCAGAAACCAGCACAGGCTCCCTCAGAACATGTGGACAACGGTGGTGCACACAGGATAAGCACCACTGCTGGGATATCAGTGAAGAAATTGATATCAAATGAGCAACCATAAACCAGATCCACGCTTCAAACACCTGACTCATGCAATGTTCAGGCCAAACGTCCCTCAGGATCTTCAGTCCATGTTTCAATATTTGGTCTTTCCTTAGAACCTGAGAGAGCAAGTGTATTTTAATTCTTCACTTTTTCATAGGCTCTTGTGGAGCAAGAGCCCATGGAGCACACACAAGGAATCGACATTCCAAGTGTTCACTTCATCACTGAGGTCTGAGGACTCAACTGCACTCCCAGTAGGAGATGGATGTCAGCACATTTGCATTTTCAGCTGTCCTACTACAAGCATTTTAGCCCATGAATTCATGGTGAGAATATGTCCTGAAAGAAAGAAGCTGTGCAGTGTAAGAGAGAGAGAGAGCAGGCTCTGCTGTGTAGGGTAGAAGTGTTTCAACAGTTAGCTTGGGGCATGGGATTTGTCTCGGTGGTAGTGGACTGGTTGAGCACATCTGAGGTCCTGGTTTAATTCCCATCTCTGAAAAATAAAGAATGTATACATAAGTAAAAGAGATAATCTTGACTGGAATGAAAAAAAAAATAAAAAGAAGTCATTGGAAGCAGATACTAGGCAAGAATATCAGAAGCAGAGGAGGTGTGAATATGTAACACCACAGGAGGGAAAATAAAAAGGACCCTGACCTGGGACAAACTAACCACAGAGTCTGCCATTTCTTCCTCTTCCTCCTAGTGCTCTGGGTTTCCTTCTCGAGAAAAATTACCTTCACAAATCTCACCTTCCTCCTCAGATTCTTTTAAAGTCATCAGTGCATCTCCGACACCTGCTTGCACCACACCCATACTACAAGAATATTTCTGAGCAGAAAAGGTCTCACACCCCTCTCCTTTCTCACAGCAGTGAGCTCCTCTATAAAGAACAAAGTGTGAATTTCTCCTTTCTGACTTCAGCTGTCCTCCCCTGCCTGAAAAAGCAAAAATTTCCGCCACAACAATGATTCTGTGAACTGGACAGACCTGACCCCAACACAGCCAAGCATAGTAGGTCCTCTTACTGCTTCACAAAAGAGATTTTAAACTCAAGTTTCTTAAATGTGGCCAGAAGCCCTCGTGGTTGACCCTGGCCTCACCCTGACTTCACCTGGCAGTTAAGTAAATCAACATTGGTGATTCTACCCAGATTAATAGACTGAATCTGTGGGAGTGGCACAGCTGAAATTATTTCCTACAACCGGCCATGGAATCCTGATAGGCACCCTGGCTGGGACCACTTAGGAAAGCTATGCCTCTAGAACTTCCACATGCTCTCAATCATGTGGTGCCCATGGCCATCTCTACAACACCAAGGTTCTGCAGGTTTAGAAGGAAGCCCATGAATTGTTTTTGTAACAAGTACTCTGTTAATGATGCTCTTGTCTCACTGGATTCATTGTCAGTAGCAGGAAGTTACATGAAATAGACACAACCATCATGGTCCCCCTTACCCAAATATATCCTCTGAAGAAAAAGACATATACTGTTGGTTCCCATTGAAGATCACCAGTCACCATGCTGAAATGTCACTTTTTTTTTGTTGGAACCTAAACTTCACAAAATGCTGGAGATGGCAGTTTTGTCAGAGGAAGTGTGCTTTTGGAAAACCATCACATACAAATTCACAAATGCAATGTTTTCTGAGCATAAACTGTATGAATACAGGATGTTACAGTGCACTCTACTGAAATCTACAGTGTTCTGAATTAGTCAGCAGAAAACATTTAGAGGTGGGTCCTAATTCTCCTACAATTCTGATGATATGTTTCACATTTTATTTATTATGCTATCACTGGTATGCATAAAATAAACTGAATAAGAGGTAAACATGAATGTGAGAATACAGTAATAAAGGTGCAATTCAGTGACTTTTCAAAATTTCTTCAAAATTGTTTCGTTTGGCATAATATTTGTATATATTTGAGGCACACAGTGTGTGCCTGTGTAAATATTTATTTGCATATACATTTGTTAGCAATATACCTAGTCATTTTCATATCTGTTACCATAAATTTACCATTTCCTTATTTATCATAGTTTGCTTCATGCATCATTGTTATACGTATTAGTATCTCTTTGAGACATGTGCATGGCATGTGCTCTAATACATTCTCAACTACTTCCTTTCCTATCCTCAACTTCCTTCCCACGTTGCCTATCCTCCACAATTCTGGTGCACTATAAATTTTTATAAAGTCAAGTTCATTGTTATATGCTCACATATACAGATAGCATAATTTGCTCAATTTTCCCTGTTCTTCCCCTATTCCTCCTTTACTCCTTATGCCTTTAAACTCTTATCTACTGATCTACCTTTTTTCTTTGTGATATTCCCCCATTTATTTCCTTTTTTCTCTTTAGCTTCCACATGAGAAAAGACACTGTATTATCTAGTATACAAATAATCATTTGCTAAAAATTGCAGAAAGTCTTTTACAATTTTTAAATTCAGTAGAGGCATAGAATATACAAAAAGATACAGCTTTCATATACACCAAAAATTAATTCACTAAGAAATCAGGAAAATAATAATTTCATTCATAAGAGTCACAAGAGCCATGTATGATTACATCAAAATGAACCCCAATATTATGCCTAATTGCAATGCACTAATTAAAAACAAAATATCTTTATCCATACATTTCTATATTTTTATTATCATTTAGTTTGATTTCCTAAATTTTCCTGTAAATTTCTATTCACACCATGTGTTAAGTAGAAGTGTATAAAATTCCTTGTAAATTAATTTTATTTTTCAGATTTCTTATTCCCAATATGTAACTTGATTTTATTTTGGTCAGAAATCACATTTAGTAAGAGTTACAATTGTGAAGTTGTTAACCATTTGTTGGCTCATTCTTTGTGCATTGATACTTCCAAGGATGCTTATTCTGCAGGTGTTTTGTAGAGAATTCTCTTTGTGTCAACTAGGTAAAATTGACTGATGGTGAGTTTTAGATTTTCTATATACTCTTCAAATATATTATATTGATCTTTCAACCTCAGAGAGATAATAAAATCTCTGACCATGCAAAAATAAAAGGAAAAATGATATTCATTTTTAGAATAACCTCTGCAATGAAAATTTAAAAACACTAAAGAAAGAAACTGAAAAAGGCATTAAAAGTTGGAAGGAAACAGGTGATTGAAAATCGTTGTTGAAATGGACACACTACCCAAAGTAACTCAATGAAGTTTTCATTAAAAGAAACTTCGCCAAACAACAAAAAATGTCCTGAAACTCAGCATGGTAAATCATAGTCCACTGTGACAGAAAAATCCAAAAATAAATCCACACATCTTCAGGCAATTGATTTTTGACAAAGCTTCCAAAAATAAACTTCAGAACAAGGACAACCTTTTCACAAAATGGATCTAGTAATACTGGATAATCATATAAAGAAATGAAAATAGGTTCTCATCTCTTTTTCTACACAAAAATCAACTCAAAATGGAACAAAGAACTGGGGAGGTAACTCTACAGTATCCTGCTTGTCTGGTATGCTTGAAGTCCTGGGTTCAATCCTGAGTACTGCAATAAATAAATAAATAAAAGAAAGAAATAGAGAAAAAGTGGATCCAATAATACAATAAGAGACATAGTTGTGGAATTTTGGTTAAGTTTTGCAAACAGAGTTGTGACCAAATTTTCCAGGGTACATTAAACCCATCTGGGTCAGCAATTGTTGAGCAGATGTTGTTAAAGTCTTTATATCTTCCCAGGTCACTGATGATTAGAAGACCATGGGTCCTTTGTTCTTATAGGAGTTTCTGTCTTTGAATCAGAGTCCTCTTCATCCAGGGTCAAATGGAATTTGGAAATCAGATTGTGAAGTTTTTGATGCCAATTCATGATGATTGACGGGTCTCACACTCCTGGCAGTAATACAAAGAGGACCTGTAAGAGTAAAAACAGCAGCATATGCCGTCCTCCATGTATTTAAAGGTACAAGGTTCTGCAATATCAGATCTCATGCAACTTTGTATTTTACATGAATTTTTGGTAGTGGATCCTTAGGAGTAAATTGTCTGTCCAAGGCTGAGGACCAGAGATGTGCGTTATCTTCATACTGTACATTAAGAGCATTTATTGTGAACAAGGCAATATTGAGAGCATTATTAACAGGAGGAAGTCCAGGTCACCTTTTTGGTTTGCTTTAAAAGGCACATTTTAAGCATGTGATGTGCACATTCAACTAAGGCCTGTGCAGCAGGATTGTGAGAAATTCCACGGGTTAGAATTATATTCCATTGATTATAAAATGTAGCAATGGAACTAGCAGTATAAGCAGGGGCATTGTCAGTCTTTAAATGACGAGGTGTTCCCGTGGTGGCAATGCAAAGGAGCATGTGAGAGATACAGGCTGAGACCTTCTCTGAACGATGTTTACTGCTCACATAAGGCCTGAGGATGTATCTATTGTAATATTTGAAAAGGAATAGTGATGAAAAGGAGGAAACTGAGTTACATCCATCTGCCAAAGGGCATAAGAGTGTAAACCTGGAGGGTTTACAGTTTCCCAAGTAGGGGAACAAAAGGGTGTGCAATGAGATCAATTATTAAAAATGAAACAGGCATGTTGAGAGGAAATAGAAACGGTTTTTATTAAAGAGCAAGCATTTTGCTGAAAACAATTGTGTGATACCGTGCCATCTGAAAAGAGAGGATAGAGCAATTTTATAGTAGCATCAGCATGAGCATTTCCTTCAGTGTGTGGTCCAGGAATCTTAGTGTGACTACATATGTGAACATAAAATACTACAGCTGTACAATCTGTAAAAGAGATTAAAGACTGATAAATGGGGATAATAAATTAGAGTCCAAATAGGTGACAAAATTGTAGAGGAAATATGATTGATCAGTTTGTCTATATACTGAAAATCTGTAATGACGTTTAAGGCAGTGGGAAACATACAAAGAGCCAAAATAATCATAGCTGATTCTGCTGCTGAGGGGAAGCTTGAGGCAATGTATAATAATCAGTCCATTTCTTATCAGTGAATACAGATAGTACACCCTGTCTCAGCGATCCCACTGAAAAGTGGAATTGAGGAGATTAAAGAAGATGAACCATGAGATACTTGACACAAAAAGGAAAGGCATTCATCCAGAGGTGCATGGAAAGCAACAGGAGCAAAAAAGTCATTTAAGACAGCTTGATAATATGAAGAAAATTGTAAGTACTGTAAATATAATTTTTTTTCATAAATTAGATAAAGTACATGCATATCTCTTCCTGTGACAGATAAAATATGATTGTGACAATCTGAGATCAATAGAGCATATATATCAGCATAAGGAAAAACATTTCTTCCTGAAAATGAGGAGACTATAACCACTCTTTTATATGTAAGTATTGACTAAAAATGGAAACAGCTGCAGCAAAGGCATAAGGCTTTCCTGTAAAGATTATTAGAGACAAAGGAATATTGAGCATTGGGAGTCTATCTATAAGAACTGTAGATAATTTCTCATTAACATGCTGAATTCCTGCAGTCAGTTCAGGAATAAACTGAAAAAAAAAAAAAAAAAAAAAAAAAAAAAAAAACCTGGTGGGATTATGTTGCTTTTTCAACAGCTGAAAAAAAAGTGCCAACATATCAGTAAATTAATACATGGTCAGAACCAACTTAAATGCCCTAAAATTGCTGCTAATGAACTGAGGAAAATTTGGAAGGAAGAATCAATTTAGGAATTTGAGGAATGTAATAACATTGGAATATTTTTGTCCTAAATAATTAATAGGGACTTGTGGTTCAATTTTCTTGTGTGTGGCCACGTGGTGGCCAGATTGTAAGAGAATGTGCTGCAATTCAGTTAAAGTATCTTCTGTAAGTTTTGGCTCAGCAATCAAAATATTTTCCATATAATGATAAACAAGAATGTGTAGGAATAATTTTCTGAAAGGCTGAAGAGCCTTACTCAGAAAATGTTGACATAATTGGGGCTATATAACATATCTTGCACAAGAGCTTTCCACTGATATCTGTCAGCAGGTTTATGATGACTGAAAACAGGAACTGAATGCAAATTTTTCTCAATCATCAAGAAAGAGTGGAATAGTTTAAAAAGCAGTCTTTTAGGTCTACTACATATAAAGAAAAATCTTGAGGGATTAGATTAGGCTTAGAGAGTCCACATTGAATTGGACCCATAGGTTGTATACATTTATTAATTTCTGTTAAATCTTGTAATAATCTCCATTTCCCTGATTTCTTCTTTATGATAAAAATGAGTGTATTCCATGAACTGGTAGAAGGTTCAATTTGTACCAATTTTAACTGTTCTTAAATGATGGTCTCTCTAGTTGCTACCTTCTCTTTAGACTATAGTCATTGTTTTACCCAGACAGAAGTGGTGACCTTCCATTTCAATGTCAAGGTGGTCAAACCTGCAGACGCCTCTATAAAAATGGTGATTCAATGGACATTTGTAACTTGTGTAAGATGTCTCTGCCCCATATAGGACAGGAAACTGCCACAATGTACAGTTGAATATGAGTAATAACTTGCTGTGGGTTAGAAGGAGAAGAGCATCACAAACAGAGAAATTTTAAAACCTTTTCATTACCTTATGCCTCAAAA
Source organism: Sciurus vulgaris (assembly GCF_902686455.1). Lineage (NCBI taxonomy): Eukaryota > Metazoa > Chordata > Mammalia > Rodentia > Sciuridae > Sciurus > Sciurus vulgaris. The sequence goes on along the minus strand of NC_136478.1, from coordinate 69,525,690 downwards.
TGAGGTAGCCCTTGTAAGGGCCATGCATGAGGCCACATTGAGAGGGGTGTAACGGTAACATCAACAGTAGGGTCCAATAAGCCTGTGATTGACTGTTTATTTAAACAAGTGTTAATTTTGGTCTACTTTCAGTAATAGGTAAAAATACTACAATAGTGGAACCAAATCCTGCATTTCCTCTTTCAGTTATGGTTTGTTGGGCAGTAACATAAGGAACTATAATTAATTGAGCTGTGAGGTCCTTTAGGGGGATTTAAGGGCATATGAGACCAAACTTGAACGTACATGGATAATCAATTACTCCAGGAATTATAAGATTTCCCTCTTTAGCACTGTGGGAGTGGGGCAAAATTAAACCAAAGGTACCTTTGGGTAGGAGTTCTTGAATTTGGGTAGCAATTTTACAAACTTCCCCAGGGAGATATATTTGAGTATCCTCAGTAGTAATCAAATCTATTCCTGCACTCCCTCTACTGGCATGAAAGGATTTGTGGAAGGAGATTTTGTTTGAATTTGAAACATTTGTGAATTGGAGTCATCTGTGTCTGTCCGTGAAAAGGGTTCCTCCTCCTTTGGCCCTGGGTTGGGAGGTGACCCATAATTGGGTATCCTGGCATGTCCATTTTAGACCTGTATTGATTATCCTAATGAAATCCTTTATGACAGATTGGACATTTCCAATTAGGCCATTGTTGTGGTCCTTTTTTTATCCTTTAGAAGATGGTCAGGATTTTTACAATTGTAATGAAGTTTATCAGGGGGCTTTAAAGCAGGGACCAGTAAAGCCACTTTATGAGTTTCAGTCCCAACATTCTAACATGCCCTTATTAAATCCGAAAATGTGATTTCCACTTTGTGGAAAACATTTCTCAACACTTCCTTGCAATCTTGGTCGGCATTTTCATAAACCAGTTGTTTGGTCAGAATATTGGCAACTTCTCAATTGTCTACCTGTTTTTTAATAGCTATAGTCGGTTAGTTAACAGAACTAATGAAAGGTTCCTCTGAGGCTTGCTGGATTACATCAAAGGATTTGGAAGGATGACAATTGTCTGGGATCCTCCTCCATGCTTTACAAATGAAGATTCTAATCTGGGCAATGGTGGCTATGGGCAACTGAACTTGTTATTTTAAGGTCCCTCTTGGACCTACATGAAACAAGTCATCGTAACAATATTAACATTTCCATGAGTGTTATCCTCAGCTTGAGCATGGGCTATATCAGAGTATTCTTATAAAAACATTGTATTTGGGGCGTTTTCACCAATGCTTTCCAATCACTGGGAACCATGGCATAACCCATCCCCAGACCCTCCATCATATTAAGAGTGAAATTACTATTAATTCCACTCTCCAACACTGTCATTCTTAATCCTTTAAACACAGCATAAGGCAATTGTTCATATTCTGACTGATTAGCATTACTTAATCCAATGGGGCAGACAGTCAAGTTATGAGTTTATCCTCTGCAGTTGCCTGCCTGAGACATTCAGATAAATAAGCCTGAACTGAGGCAGAAAAAGAAGGAAGGGGAGAATTTGGAAGGCAAAGAAAGGACTGAAAAGAAACTTCAGTCTTAGAAACTACTGGAGAAGTTTGCAGCTCTGTCAAGGCTACTTTTGAGATAACATCTTGACACAGATACCAAGCATGTAACACAGGTATAGGAGCCTGTGGCTCCTCATGCAATTTTTTTCCTATACCTTCCCAATTTTTGAGTCATAAAGACCCACTCTCTGAATACCATGGACATCAAGAATTTATTACAGACAGTAAAGCAGCAAGATCAGTATTAGTTACGTTTAGCCTTATGAAGCTAATAAAAAAGTTTGGTCTGATGACAACATTGAGTGTCAGACGGAATTCATCATAGCTTACCAATTGGATCTGTACCAACCAATAAAAGATGTGTATCGAAGACTGTTCCAGGCAGTAAGCTATCTCCTTCTTCTATCAACATGTCCAGAAGGATCCCTGCTCAGGGGGCCAGCTGTAAAGGTTACTTGGGGTTCAGCTATAAAGGCTAAGGTGAGAGCCAATTAAGAGACAAACACACAGGATGGTGAACAGCAAAAAGTGGTTTCCAAGGGAAATCCAGTTCAGTTTTATTATCTATTCCAGGTCATATCAAGTTATATTAGGTTACATAGTGCAGTTAGCTTTGTACATCTGCAGATCACATAACTTGCTTGCCTCCCAGAGTCCACTAGTACCAAATGTTATTATAATAAGAATGTCTCCAGGCCTCAAGGACAGAGGATGAGCATTTCTAAGCCATTCAAACAGGGGTCCTATTATTGTCCTGAAGAGTTTGCTCAACTTGAAGGACATTGCTGGCCTGAAATCTCTACACTTCTGTACTTCTAAGAAAATGAGAGTCAAAAAGTCTACAGAAAAAAAGAAAAAATTAGATCAGTTACCCTTCTGACATGGATTAATATCCAGAATATATAAGAAACTCAAAACGCCACCACCACCAAAAAAGATATGGCAGATTGTAGGAAGGATGAAATTCCCAGTAGTTTCTTACACCAGGTTTTACATGGGAAGGCTGCTCCTCAGTAAGGTATGTAATTAAGAGAACTCGTTGAAACATAATACTGGACAGAAAAAAAATATAGAGAAAAAGAAAGACTTAAAAACACTACATTAGAGACATGATAACCTACTTGGCTGACGGCAGCAGCAGCCATGGCTGATGAAGGGAGGCGAGAATGTTGGTGAAGAGAGAGAGAAAATCGCTATCTATAAAATTTTCTTTAAAATTGATCTGAGGGGACCTGTTTAATAGAGAGAGGCTGATCTTAATGGACACAGAATTGGTGGAGGAAGTGGTTGAGTGAAAACCAGTTAAAATCCCTCAGCCCATTGGTGGATATTTTCATAGGAACCTGGGTCACTAGCATAGGAACCAGGTGCTGATGCCTGAACCATTTATAAGTGCTGTGCAGCAGCAGAGAAAGAAGAATTGGAAGTCACAAATAAATTTGCCAGTGAGCCCACCAGTCACCTATTATGATCCCCAGTGTATCTGAACCAGAGTGACTGTAATAGGTGCAAAGAAAATTGTACCTGGACCATACAGGAGAAAGAGAAAGAGAACCCTTTCTTGTTGGCACCCCATAAAAGCTATTGTGGAAAAGCTTATAATGGCCACAGACAAGCATATGCACTAAAGAGCTGATACCCAATAATTCATATCCATAGAAGTGAATGGAAACCTATGGAGGTTTCTATAATTTCAAAAGTGTACTTTGCCAGAGGTCACTGAGATCCAGACATTCAGCAAAAACTGGCATCTCCCCAGTTAAAAGGGACCAGGATCAAAGCTCAAAAATCCACTGAGTTCCAAAGTTTAGCCAACATTAAACCCCAACTGCTGAAACTTCTTACTTAGAATTCTGCACCACCACTAGTACAGGAATACACATTTTTTCAGCCCTGCCCAGTCTATCCCACCCTATGCTAGAAGAACTGAAGTTAAAAGTGACTACATCCAGCTTTGTCTCCTATGAAAAAAAGGACTGTATGTAGGAGAGGAACACAAACACAATGAATATAATAACCACAGCTCTTGACTCAAGAATTGCAGGGCTCAAAAATAAACAATAAAAAGATCAGACCTGCCAACAAGTTTGACCTCAAGAAAAAGAAGACTTTCATTTCTCATTAATACTTTTCCTTTTTTCTTACCTTTTCATTCTTTTCTTGCATATGCCCATAGTAAAACAATTTTCAAGTTTCATATTTTATTATTTATACATTCTACAATTTTTTTGTGTGTATGTGTGAGTATTCTCACTGCATGGATATATTTAAAAAAAACAGGTATGCTCCTGTAGTTTTACTTTTACCTCTATTGTTTTCTTCTGAACCTGTTTATGATTTCTTCTTGGTTTGACAAAGGGGGATATAAATGCATGTAGGTTTGAGTTGTTTTGATCTTATATTTTCTTATTTGCTCTTTCCATGGTTTTTGTTTCTCTTATTGCCCCTTCTTCACTTTCTTCCCCAATAAAAAATCACATTTTCCTCCTCCCTCTTCCTCTTTTTTTTTTTATTTTTTGTGGGTAGCAGGCATTGAACCTAGTGGTGATTAACCATGAACCAGATACACAGTACTTTTATTTATTTGTTTGTTTATTTTATTTATTTATTTACTTATAGATGGGGTCTTGTTAAGTTGCTTAGGGTCTTGCTAAGTTTCTGAGCCTGACTTTGAACTTGTGATCCTGCTGCATCAGTCTCCCAAGTCAATGGGATTGCAGGAATGTGCCATCACATCCAACTTCTCTTTAATTTTTTTATTATTTATAGTTTTTTATTCTTCCTTCATAAACAATGACATCTGCTACCCATCACCAGCCTCTCCTCTGTTCACTTTTTAAAATATGTCAAAGTTTCTCTTGCCTGCCCACCCCATTTTCTCTTCACTTAAGGAACTGCAATCCCAATATCTAATATAATTAAATAGGTTTTGTAATTCCCATTTGAATATTGTTGTGATTTTTTGTACAGCGCATGAAAGAGTAGACACTTGATATTTAATTCCAGATCTATGACCAGATTTTTATTGTTGGTAATGATGTTAAATGCTGACCCAACCCTTCCTATATAGGTAATAGTTAGCATTGTGGATGCCAAAGTAGACACCAGACATTTAGCTTAAGGTTGTACATCTACTGCTAACATTAATGCTATTATTGGGTCCCCGCGCTTCTAAGAAAATTTGGAAAGTAATTGAAACACTTCAAGCTCATACAGCATATATCCTGTTGGTGGGTTATAATCATAACACAGTCAAGTAACTGAATCTTACCCCCCCAAACACAATTTATCCCCACTGGACCTCAACAATTCTTCAACACACAGTGAAATAAGAGAAAAGCGGCCGGACACCTGAGGAAATTTTATGAAGCAGGTTTACTGACTACAGGGTCCAGAGGAGCTATCACCTCACTGATATGAAAACCCAGGTGAAGAAACATCAATGAAAGAAAACTACAGATTACTATCCATGATGTAAAAATTCTTAGTAAAAGGTCAGCAAAGGAATACCAACATCATACTGAACAGAGAAAAACTGAAAGAACAGCCCCTAAAATTAATAACAAAACAAGAATGTCCATCCTTACCACATCAGTTCAATATAATTCTAGAAACTCTAGCCAGAGTAATCAGGCAAGAGAAGGAAATGAAAGAGATAAAAAAAGAAAAAGATAAACTGCCTTTTTGCTGTTGGCTTGATCCTATATCTTGGGATACAAAAAGCTCCATGAGAAGATGTCTAGAGTTGATAAATAAATTCAGCAAAGTAGGAGGGGAGAAGATCAACATTCATTAATCAATAGCTTTCCTATTCTGTGATTCAACTGAAAAAAAATTAGGAAAATAATTCCATTCACAATGATCTCATAAAATTTTTTTGGAAAATTAATTTAACCAAGAAGATGAAATTTCTCTACAATGAAAATTACAGAATGCTAAAGGAAGAAATTGAAGAAGACCTTACTGGATGGAAACATCTTCCATGTTCTTAGGTATAAAGAATTAATATATTTTAAATGATCATGCTACAAAAAGCAATATACAAATTCAGTGCAATTCCCATCAAAATATCCATAATATTCCTCATAGAACTAGAAAAAAAGTCTTAAAATTCATATGGAAAAATAAAAGATCCAGAATAGCCAGAGCAATCTTGAGTAAGAACAATATGAAAGCATCACAATGAATCTGATCACAAACTAAATTACAGAATTATAGTAAAAAGAAGAGATGATAATAGCATTATAATAGACATGAAGACCAATGGTACATAATACAAGACAAAAGAGAAAAACCCATTTACTTACAGTCAATTGATAACTGACAAAGGCACCAAATATATATTGGGGAAAACATAGCCTTTTTAACAATGGTGCTAGGAAAACTGAATATCCAAATGTAGAAGCATTAAACTAGATACCTTTTTCTCTGCATACAAGTCAAATGAAAATGGATCAAAAACTTAGAAATTAGATCAGAAACTTTGTAACTGCTAGGAAAAAACTTAGGAACAAGAATATCAGTGGAATAAAATGAGATACATAGACTTTACTCCAAAGAACATATGGATGACCAATAAAAACATGGAAAGATGCTCAAAATCATGATTACTTAGGAAGATGCTAATCAAACAATGGTGAGTCAGCATCTGCATATCTTCGAGACAGTTCAGTCTTTGTTTTTTGGGGATTGGTTTATTTCACTTAGCAAGGTAGTCTCCAGTTCCATCTTCTGCTTGCTAAGATCTCCTATTGAAATGGTCTAGCAAATTTTTCACTTCAGTTATTGTACTTTTCAGCTTCAGAACTTCTACTTAAATCAGTTTTTAAAATTCTATCTCCTCTCAATCTTCTGTACTTGGTAAGTTCTTTATCCAGGGTTTTCTTTTAAGCTCTTTGAGCACATTTAAGTCAGTGATTTACTTTATGCCTAGTAAATTTACTGTCTAGGGCATCTGGCATCCTCAGAAGTTTCTCTATTTGCTCTTGACAAGAACCATACATTTGTGTTCTTCGTGTGTGTGTGTGTGTCTGTGTGTATAACTTATTTTTTTAGTTGAAAACTGAGCAAATTCTGCAAATCATATCCTTCCCCTTCTCTAGGATTGGTTGTTGTTTCTTACAGTGAGTTATAGTTTGTTCAGTGATTTTATAAACAATGTTTGCAAAGTTTATTTTTGTGGTCATGTGTGCTCATTATAGTTTCTGTTCTACTAGCATATTACTCATACTATGTTTGGCAGACATTTTATTAAATGCCTGGAGAGAAAAGAGGAGGTAGTAAAGTAAATGCTCTCCCAAAGTTTTCTGGCTGGCCCTGAGTTGGGGCACTCCTTCAGTGATTAACAAGGCCATTACAACACTGCTTTCACCTTCATTTTCTGCTTGTATGCAGCCTATGGACTTCTAAATGTGATACCTTAGGGTTTTCCCAGGCAGATAACTGCCCAAAATATGTGGGCTATTCTAAAAGCCCTTATTGCATATTTATCACTCTTCTTAGCCTCTTTCTGCATCTTTTGGTCTTTCTGTTGCTTATCCCTTTGTCCTTGTCTGCTGTAGCCAATACTTTTGGGTTTTCAACTGCAGTATGATTCTTGTTGAAGTATGCCAATGAGAAAAATGTTTTGAATTTTGAAGTCAGGCCAGAAATTATTAATATCAAGAGAACCCAGGGAAGACCCCACCTCCAACGACAGTGCTAACCACATTTAAGGCACCCAGAAGCAGTAAATTCTCAGACATTTCCATTGTCTTGGAGTACTCCACACATTTTGTTGCTTCAAGATGCCATTGACAGTGACTTTATCTGTGATCCATGGGCTGGAATCTGCTCAAGCACCTCTCAAATTTTTAGTTTAGTTTATATAAGAATTCTTATGCTCAAATAATTGTACAGATATATTTTTTTCTGATCAAATACTGATTGAAAAAACCCTTCAGAATAAGACTATATTTTCAAGGTCTAATCATCTCAACCAGGATTTTGGTAGAGACTGTGCACTCCTATCATTAATCTCATGGAAAGAGTGATTTTGCTAGGTGCAGTGGTGCACAATTGTAATCCCAGGGGCTCAGGAGACTGAGGCAGGAGGATCAAGAAGTCAAAGCTAGCTTTAGCAGAAGTGAGGCACCAAACAACTCATTGAGACCCTGTCTCTAAATTAAATACAAAATAGGGCTGGGGATGTCACTTCGTGGTTGAGTACCCCAGAGTTCATTTCACACTACTTGTCCTCCCTGAAAACAAAAAAGGGGATTTTGAAGATTTTAAAATTCTAGTACAGGAACCTTGGTGAATAAAAGCATGAAATAGATAGGACAAATACACATCCACTGACAAAATGAAGTTGGACACTAACTTCACACTACATAACAAAAGCAATACACAACAGCTGAGGGAACAAAAAACAAGAGACTTAATTATGAAACCTTAAGAGAAAACATAGACGTGAATCCTGACTTTAGCTGGTTAACAAATAGTTTTTTAGCAATAACATAAAATGTACAAGCACCAAACACCTAGGCAATAGGTAAGTTGAGTTTCTTAAAATTTAAAACTTGGATAATATGAAAGGACAGTATCAAAAATTGAAAAGACAATACAAGAACAGTAGAAAATATTTGTCAATCATGTACTTGATAAAGGTATCAAAAGTAGAATATATAAAGAACTTTTATAACTCAAAGATAAAAAGATGAAAGAATAATTTAAAAACTATTTATAGGATTTAAATATTTCTCCCTAAATAGAAAGACAAGTGGCCAAAAAATACAAAAAGATGTTCAATGTCACTCATTCAGGAACAAAAACCACAAAACCTCTTCATCTTTGCTGAGATGGCTATAAAAAAAAAGAAAAGAAATGGTAAATAAATGTTGATGAGGAAGTAACTAAATAGGAAACTTCAGGCCTTGATGACTGAACTGTAAAATGATGCAGTTTCTTCAGAAAGATTTCTGAAAGAGGCAATTCCTAAAGAGTTAAATTTTTTAGCTCATTATCCAATTATTCCACTCTGAAAAATATAACCAAGATAATTGAAAGTACATGTCTGCACACCCAGACATACTTATAAATGAGTATATTTACATATAACATATTTACATATACTTATTTAAATTTACATATACCTATAAATGAATATTCAAAAAAAATCATAATACCTAACAAGTGAAAAGAACCCAGAGAATTTCACATACAGAATATTCAGCCATAAAACAATCAATTATTGATACATGTTACAACAGATTAACCTTGAGAACATTCATAGCGAAAGTAGTAGACCAAAAACAGTGATAATGTGCTTTGTGATTACATTTATGTGAAGTGTCCAGAATAGGGAAATAATTAAAGATTTTTAGGGCATGGATTGGTAGTGACTTCTAAAGGGTGTGGAGTTTCTTTCTAGGTGAGAAGAATGTTCTAAAATAACTGCTAATGAATGTACAAATCTGTGACTATACTAAAAACCACTGCACACTATAAATGGGTTCATTTATGATTTGTATAACATAAAAGAAAAAATCACTAATATCTTCACACTGAATTTAGAAAAGACATTACCAACTCTGGAGAGACAACTAATACCCACTGAAGCCACAACTATGAAAATTCTTCAAAAGGCAAGGAATGGAACTACCGTATCACCCAGCTCTCCCACTCCTTGGAAGATTGTCCAAAAGATCTAAAAGCAGTATACTCCAGTGATATGTACATACTAATATTCAGAGCAGCACAAATCATAATAGCCAAGTTATGGAACCAGGCTAGGTATTCATAAATAAATTAATGGATAAATAAAATGTGGTATACATACACACCGGAGTTTTACTCAGCCATAATGAAGAGTGAAATTTTATCTTTTTTGAGAAAATGTATGGAACTGGAGAATATCATGCTGAGTGAAAGTCAAAGTTTGAATATTTTCTGTCACATGCAGAAGCTTGAGACAGAAAAAAGAAAACAAAGGAGTATAAATATTAAAAGGGGAGACTCTTAAAAATAGAAGGAAGACCAACAGAGTAGAGAAAAGGGACTGAAAGGGAGGAAGGAGGGGAAGGCATGAAAAAAGTCCTGGGAAATGAACTCTACCAAGTTATGCTGTCTATGAACAAACCCACACTGAATTAGTTGAACATGCACACAATACACATGAAATTATAATAATAGGAGGATAGAAAGTAATAGTAGAATAACGAATATGGCAAGGGGATTGGTGGAGGGCAGGGGAAAGGGAAGGTGCTGGGGAATGCATATTCATATACTGTTGGAGCATACGTGGCATCATTAATCTCATCATCTGGGCCAAGTTTTAGATGGGATACAAATTATTTCTGCATACAGTAAGTATAAATTAACTACAAATGTTTCAGGGGGTGAATAAAGATTTTCAAAGACTTCACTTTAAGTATGTATGTTCATTCTTAATGGGTAACTCATGAACTTACATAGTGATTCTATTTTCAAAGAAGTTCCCAGGAGGGTGGTAACAATGCCATTCTTACATTTAATCCTGAACTTTTAAAATTTCCAATCTCTATACACTTGGTATATATTTGTTGTTCTTGCCTCATGTAAATCAAGATATCACACAAATGCAAACTATGGACATTATTTTGAAACAAAAATAAGTTGTAGATAAATATAATCACCTGGTACATGTTCATGAAAGCAGCTTTTAGGAACAGAGGCTTGAATTGTGCTGCTAGGGTATTATTAACTATTACAACACAAGCATCCAAAAGAGACACCATAAATAGCGTAAATGAAGGCAATTTATAAATATATGTAGTACCCAAAGTGTGCATTATTTATGACTACATTGGGAAATCAATTGACACAGACATTATACTGGAACAACACAGTCCTAGTGTATGAAGACAGGTCCCAAGATGCTATAAGAACAAAGAAGAGAAACAGCCAATCTAGGGTTGTACAGAGTACAACATATTAAATACTTACTCACACAACTCTGGTCCCAGGCAATAGCAAGAACAGTTGGATTCATGGGTGCAGTGGTGCACACCTATAATTTAGTAACTGAGAAGACAGTGGCAGCAGGTTCAAAATCAGCCTCAGAACTTAGGAACATCCTAAGCAACTTAGCAAAACCCTGTCTCAAAATTCCAAAAAGTAAAATAGGCTGAGGTCTTAGGTCAGAGGTAAAGTAAAACTGGGAACAATCCCAAAACAACAACAAAAACAAGTGGGATTACTGCAAGGTGGGTTAGAGGGAGGGGCATATATGTGCATAAGGACAAAAGTGACTTCATCCAGGCTGGAATGTTTCTGATTTCTCTAAAGTTGATAAAAAGTCTCAGGCATAGTCCTAGAACAAGGATCCAGTTCTAAAACCTCCTATACCATTCTAATGGTTTTGCCCACTTATACTTTGCTGTAAAACTATGTAGAAGAAAGCAAGCGGGGAAGGGGATATAGCTCAGTTGGTAGAATGCCTGCCTTGCATGCACAAGGCTCTGGGTTCAATCCCCAGCACCACAAAAAAAAAAAAAAAAAAAAAAAAAAAAAAACCAAGAAAGCAGGAAAACATGGGAACAGTCTGTAGGCCGGTCAATCTGAATCTATACAAATACCATACAAAAAAATGAGTCATAACAGAATGAATCAAACAACATTACTCTATGTAAATTTATGATTACACAAATGGTATGCCTTTACGCCATGTACAAACAGAGAAACATGTATCCCATTTGTTTACAATAAAATTAAAAAAAAAATTGGTTTCACAAAAGGAGCACAGTTTGCAGAGGGATGTGAAAATGTGACTGATTTTTAACTAGGATAAATTCTGATAAAATTTCAATGCTAAAATGTAAATCATCACTCGACGCTCACTCTTTTGATTAGTTTATTTCACCGTTGGTGTCATAAATTACCAAAAATATTTTTTCCACTTATCTTTGGTATAGAACAGAAATTTCTTTTAAAAGGAGAGGGAAATAAACATCTCTGCTGATATTTGCACCACACAAGCAGTCCCTGGAAACCTATCATCCTTCTCCCATGAAAATGTATCTTGCTGTGTATCAGCCTGCTCTTCCTGACTTAGCCTCAAGGGGTTACAGCAATCCTTTTGAATAACCCAGTGTTCATCTCTGATACCAAGAAGTCAGGAGAAACTGACCTTAACACATTAATGATGATGACTCATGACAGTTTTACATCTACAATCTGCCATTCACTGTACTCTCAAATTTATACCATACTGTACCTTTAAAAAAATGGTGTTTTTCATCTTGCAGGCAATCCCAGGAACTCCACCAACAAAGCAGGCCCTTTCTAGAGACATTCAACATGACATGTAAAGAGACTATAATGAAGTTACATGAACAATTTCAAAGCTCAGACTGAGCATCCATCATAATGTAGCCTTTTCAAGAAACCAAGAAAACTGAATAATTAATACAATTAGGGTAATAAGACTTTTCCACCATACCCTGTGGACTTGACAGCTTAATGTTGATCATTACCCCAAAGAATTTAACATGAATACCTTTTAAGAACGATAGACTTTGTTCCTTCTATGATGAACTCTGATGTGGAGCTCACTGTGAGAAATCATTAGTGGTTTATCATGCTCATTTCACTTGAAACCTTTCACTACAATATAAATTCTTTTCTAAAACCTGAGGAAAGGTCCTGCCACATTCAATATTTTCATGTGTCTTCCAATATGAATTATTTCATAACCTCAGATTTTATGAACACTGGGAAAAACCTTACCACATTCAATAAATTCATAAATTTCCTCTCCAGTGTGAATTCCAATACAATGTGAGCTTTTGACTTCAGATCAAAGTCTGCCCATGTGCATTACATTTATGAGGGTTCTCTCAAAGGTGTATATTTGATGTCTAGTTAACTGTGAGCTCTGATGGTTACTGGCACTTGATGTTTGGAAAAAAATCACTGGCACATGTATTTGCTTCACTGTGCTTCATCTGTGTGTACTTTCTGATGTCTGGTAAGATTTGCAAACTGGGTGAAGGCTTTTTCACATAAGTAACATCTGTAAGGCTTCCCCCCTGTGTGGATTCTTTGATGCCAAGTGAGACCTGAACACACATAAAAGGATTTGCTGCAATCACTATATTTCTAAGGCTTTTCTCCTATGTGAATTATCCGCTGTATGAAAAGGTTACAGGAATGGATGAAGGCCTTGGCACAGTCTTTACATATGTAATGCTTCTCTCGACTATGGATTCTTTTATGTTGAGTAAAGATTGAGTGTTCCATAAAGACTTTACCACACTCACTATATTTGTAAGGTTTTTCTCCAGTATGAATTCTATGATGAATTATTAGGTTTGAATTCTGACTACACAGCTTGCCACAGACATTACACTTGCAAGGTTTCTCCCTGGTATGAATTCTCTGGTGTCTAGTGAGATGTGAGATGGGATTAAACAAATTTTCACACTGCTTACATTTGTAAGCAGTCCTGAGAGAATTCTCTGATAACTTGTGAGATTTGAGCTTCCTCTGAAAATCTCCCCACATTCATTACATGTATAAGGTTTCTCCCCAGTGTGGCTATCCTCTGCTGAGTAAGGCTTGAGTGTTTGGAAAAACCCTTGCAACATTAATTAGATTCATGAGATTTTTCTCCAGTATGAATTTTCTGATGGCTTACAAAGTTTGAAATTTCACTACTTCCCTTGCCACAAACATTACACTTATATGGATTCTCTCTGGTATGAATAATCTGATGTCCAGTAAGGTTTAGAAATCGAGTAAAGGCTTTACCACACTCATTACATTTATAGTGTTTCTTCCCAGAATGATTTCTCTCATAAATACTAAGTTTTAAAGGCATCCTTTTAAAGCATTCTCACAGTCATTTTATTTGTGAAGCTTTTCTCTCATGGGTATTTTTTGATGTTGCATTAGCAATGAAGGATGCATATAAATCTTCTTATATTTATTGTAATTTTTTTGCAAATGCTAGGAGAAATTCTTTGAAGTAGTGAAGAAGAGGAACAAGAATTGTTGGTAAATTCCTGAAATTGATTACATTCATAAATTTTCTCCTCAGTTTCAAGTTTCTGAAATTTATCCAGATGTGACTGAAAATTTAATCCAATCCTATTTTCAAAATATTTCATATACTTATTCCGTGCAATGATCATTTTATTTTTGAGTTTTAATAAATTCCTTATATGACTTATGTTTATAATATCAATAAAACCTTTTTCTTACAGAAGCACTCTACTGTAGAGGGAAATCACCCTAGAATTTGTAATGGTGATGATCTCTTGGACTAGTGGAATTGTTGTTATCAGTCATGGTTGATGGATTGCAATATTTTTCATCATTCCCATTGAATCTGAAATTCATGCATATTCTGCTGGACTTGCCTGAAATCAAAATCTCCAAAGTCATTTCTTTCATGTCTTTCCAATACCAATCTTTGTGTTAATTATTTGTTGTAAAGTTTTGATCTGCATGACAATTCCTTGGTAACATATCTAACAGAAGCATCTAAAATACATAAAGAACCACACAGTTCCCATTAAGTAGAGTTAGAAAATTAATCTGTTATACTGAAAACATATTACACTTAAATAAATAATTAAAATGAACAGCATTGTGATCTTCTCAACTGTGGTCTACAAATGTCTAGAAATATAAAGGAAATGTGATTGTTCAATAAAGACTGAATAATGGGGCTGGGGCTGTGTCTCAGTGGTAGATTGCCTGCCTACCATGTACAAGGCCCTGAGTTCAATCCCTGGCACCACAAAAGAATAATAATAATTATAATCATCATCATCATCATCATAAAATAGTGGGTCTGGCATTGTGGCTCAGTGTTAGTGTTTTCTTAGCATGTGTGAGGCACTGGGTTTGATTCTCAGCACCACACATAAATAAATGAACAAAATAAAGATCAATCGACATCTAAAAAGTACTTAAAAAAAGAATGAATGGTCAATTCAACTTATCTTCAGGAAAACCTACTTCCAACACTCTATGACTAAAATAGTATGAACATTTACATAGTTCTTGAGTCAAAAAGTATTTTTTTTTTTTTGTCCTTACCCCAAACCACACACCAATTAACAGGAGATGGACATGGATGTCTCACATTTGAAGAAAAACAATATATCAATGCATATTTACTGTTCCCAAACAAAAGCTAAGGGAGACCATTATATGCTGCTATCATAATAATTATAAATAAGCTATAAGCTTATTTAACAAATAAATAGCATTTCGTGAATGAACAATACAAATAGAAAAATTGGGACAATAAGGAAGGACTTAATGAAACATGGACTAATGGAGAATGGCTAACTTCCATTCAATGATGTATTTTAATTAACAAAATATAATGATGTGTTTAAATATTCATTTTGTATACCAAGATGCACATATAAGTCTAGACAAGATTATTATAACATTTATACCAAAATATTAAAATTCAGTAGAATACAATAGAATACAAATAAAAATCAGCAAATTATATTTAGAAAATTTAAAATATACTATAGAAAAAGCAAGATATCTTCAATGAGAATTTTTCACAAAGCTACCAACATGTACTGCATGATGCTTCAATCAATGATGAACCACTTAAACAAAAGTGGTCACAGAAAGTTCTGTCACTTAGTGATACTGCTCGTGTCTTAGGTTATATAAATATGCTCTACAATGTTTCCACAATAATGGAATTGTCTCACAGCTCGTTTCCTGGAAAAGTATCACCATGGGCAAGAGAGAAATGACTCCAAGGGTATGTCTGGGAAGGATGCAATAACAATAAAATATGTATATCCTTAAAGTACCCAATAAAGCTCAATTTTAAGAATTCACTCAATTGGAGAAAGGTATTTTAATGGTGGATACCGAGTCAGATGAAGGAGAAATAAAGTTTTTCACAAAATTCTGGGGTTTGAATGGGTTTTCACTACTACCGAGTCACAATCCTCAACACTGAAGAAGGAAATCTTGCAAAAATTTTAAGGTCCATTTGCAATACAGGATGAGCATCCCTACTCTGAAAATCCAAAATACAGAATAATCCAAAGGGTCAGCATACCTAATCAGATTAATCTTATGCATGCTTTTATTTCTTATGCTTTGAGAGTCATGTTAAGGAAGTCTGATCCTAAGACAACCTGATGAAGATTTGGACCTAATTTTTATTCTATTAGGTACCCTAAGGATTCATCTCACCCCAATTAGAATGTCTATTATCAAGAATACAAGCAACAAAATATGTTGGTGAGGATGTCGGGAAAAAGGTACACTCATACATTGCTGGTGGGGTAGAAAACTGGTGCAATCACTCTGGAAAGCAGTACAGACATTCCTTAGAAAACTTGGAATGGAACCACTACTTCACCCACCTATCCTACTCCATGGCCTATACCCAAATGACTTAAAATCAGCATACAACAGTGACCCAGCCACCTCCATATTTATAGAAGCCAATTCATAATAGCTAGACTATAGAACCAACCTAGATGCTCTTCAATAGATGAATGGTTAAAGAAACTCCGGTATATATATACAATGGAATATTATTCAGCCACAAAGAATAAAACTATGGCATCTTCAGGTAAATGGATGGAGTTGGAGAATATCATGCTAAGTGAAATAAGCCAATCCAAAACAACCAAAGGCCAAATGATTTCTCTGATAACTGAATGACGATACATAATGGGGAGTGGGGGGAAAGGCAAGAATGGAGGAAGGATGGATTGTATAGAGAAAAATGAGGGGTGGGTGGAAGAAAAGATAATAAAATGAAACAAATATCATTACCCTATTTACATGTATGATTATGCAAATGATGTGGCTCTATTTCATGTAAAACCAGAGTTTTACCCTATTTGTGTACAATGAATCAAAATAAAAATAATGAGGTTCAAAAAATGATACTGTTACTTGATATTCTATTAAGAAAAATTGGTCTCCAAATTCAAAACTGGAAAGTCACTGGAATAACTGAAAGAGAATCACAGTATAAGGCATTTTAGATTTCTGGTACATGTGTTAGGACTTGTGTACAAAGAAAACTGTGTGTGTACTCATTCTCAAAACAGCTGAGAAATTCTCAAACATAAAAATAGAAAATAAAAAAAATAAGGACCTGAAATAGAGACAGCACATCACGACTCCCCAGAGTCACAAGGGAAAACACAAAGATACAAGGGGCAGACCAATATGAGAAATAATCCTCACCCCAGGACACCAAGTTCCTATCTTCTCCAGTATCACCTCCCTGTACAAAGCCCTCTGGGCAGCGTACAGGTATTTCCACTCCTCCTGGGAGAATTTTATGGCCATCCCTGAAGCTCAAAGACCCTGAAACAAAAATACAAATTAGCCAAGAAGATGTAGAAAGATCTCTTACACCCATACAAAATAAAACAGAAGAGAGGTGTAAGGATCAATTCAGTTGTAAAAAAGTGTTTTGAAAGATCAGTATAGGATAATTTTGGGAAAGGTATACATCCCTTATCTTATTTTATTATATTTTCAGAGAAGAACATGAAATCAACAAAATCTCTACGCATTCCATAATGTGAATTATAAAAGATATAAAAATAAAATGATCACAAAATGGAATATTCAGAAGTGATAAACACTATGTCTACACACCAATGATATTCAATTTCACTTATGAACCAGAGCATGAGTGGAGTCATCCGGGATTGCAATGTCACAGTGTCTTAAAGCATAGATTCTAACAATTTGTGACAATGATTACAATGAGAAGGATGTAGTTTCCATACCATGGTATGCATTAAATCAAATGTATGCTCCCATGTATTTTGGGGAATCACATTAGAGAAATCTCTGTTCCCACCTTAGAATAGGGGAGGTCACAGAGCTTCTTAAATAACACATGAATTTAAGCAGTTATAAAGGGCAGAGCCAGCACCTGAAAAAGGTAACCAGAGTTTAGAACTGAACCTAAAGAACTACACAGTTAAGCACAGACACCACATTAGCATGTTGGTCATTTCCTAAGAAAACCTGAAACTACATCAAAGCTTACAACATGCAATACATGAATGCACATATGTGTACATGTTACCAGTCTTATCACTACTAACTCATTAATGTCACAGTGTAGAAAATGTTTAATAGCATGGAAAACACTGAAGTTCAACTTCCAAAGGTTAAAATATAAAACTTACACACGAAATGATGATATTCCTTTCACACAGACTGTAGGTTTCTGCTCCCACACACACACAGGTACATACAAATGTGCACTTTCAGTAAAAGTGGTCATCTCTGTTTAAGAGATTTGGATTTTTTTCTCTTTTTTATCACTTTTCTACACATGTAAACTAAAAAAAAAATAGAACTTTTGTTAAAAAAAACACGGTACTCAATTTTAATTATGGAAATATCAATAAAAATTTAGACATTTAAATTTAAATATTTAGTCATTAACAGAAGTCAAATGGAGTTTATCCACTAATAAAAGAAGGAATGTAAGAAATGTATTGTTATACATTAACTTAATAGACCAAAAAAAAAATGAAAGCACGTTCTTGAAGAAATTATTAGGTAATTAAAAATTTGAAAGGAAAGAGGTGCAATTAAGTAAGAAGACTTACCAGCCATCCCATGCAGGAGTAAACAATAAGCACTTCTGCTAGAGGGAGCTAAGACCAGGATTCCAGCCAGGGCCCCTCTCACCACTGCACAGAATGCTTGCAGGAGCAAAAGAGGAGAAAGAGCGCACTGTGGCAATCAGCTGGAACTGCAGTCATTCACAGATGACACAGCTAGAACTTAGGAAAAGGAAGGCATATAACTTCAAGAATTCATAACACCACACTGAAAATAATCTTTCTTTTTTAGTAAAAACCATTTAAAAACAGAACAAATGATAGAAGGCAAGGTATGCACTCCCATTAGCAAATACAGCTCAGCATCAATTTACAACACCAATTTGCAGACACCTGAAGAAATCATAAAATTTCAGTAAAGGACATAATGGACTAATCAAAGTCTGACCAGTACAATTGTTACATGAACACTTTGGTTGCTGCAAAAATTCAGAGCAATACAAACCCAAAAGTAACATGGTATTTCAAATAAGATTACCTGCTCTATCTAGGAGAATCCACCTAATTAAAAATAAAATAAAATGGAGAGGCTTGCCAAATTACAAATGAAGCTGTGATTACATATGCAGAAGAAATTAAAAACTAGGAAGAAAAGAGACAAAAAAAAGGACAAGGAAATATGATTTTAATTAAAAGTTCTGCCTACCTTTACAGGCCTATCACTCCCCAAGTCAATTCTCCCTGGCCTATCACTCCAAATTTTCTGGGAAAAATTTTTATCTAAAACAGCTTCTACCTGGGAGTCTCTGCTCGAACACCAGGGTCTTCAAGGGATGGATGTGTTGTGAATGATTTTAAATCACTTTTTACAGTTCAGCAAATGATAAAACATTCAGTATCACCAGTAGCTGTGTCTGAACTATCTATTGTAGTTCAAATCATTAGCATTTCAGAGTCAGAAATGCACTGATTGACTCGATCAGTTTAAAATGCATTGTAAAATAAGGGGGAAACAGATTTCTGTTATTCTTTTACAACATTTTCTACTTGTTTTTGCTTTTTAACACAGGCGATAAATGTGATTTCTGATGCTGGTCAGCAGTGAGTTAACCGTATACTTCGAGGCAAACCCTGAAACGATACCCTTTGCCCCATCTGCAGACCACCACAGACCCTCTCCCAGCCTCGGGTCCATGCTTCAGCGTGGACCTTCTCCCAGGAGGATCCTCTAAGCGGAGCCTCTTCCTAAGTGCGACATGGTGGTGCACTGCTAGAGGATCTGCAGGAGATGAGCGGGACTGAGCAACAGGTGAGCAGGCAGGAGCGGGCAGCACACTCAGCGTCAGGGGAAGTCACCACGTCCAAACAGACATTCGGGAGACACGCCACCCCAGGACCAGAGCTCCACTGGGAAAGGGCCGCTTCCTGCCCGTCCCCCTCCGTCCCCCTCCGGCCTCCTCCGGCCTCCTCCGTCCCCCTCCGGCCTCCTCCGGCCTCTTTCTCCGGCTAGCTTGGTCCTGCGCGCAGAGCGCCGGCTGCTCCGTGCTGAGACTCGGGGGCCCTTCCTGCGACCCCATCGCACGCCAGGCCGCCACAGGGCTGGGGACGCGCCCCCGGGACGGCGGTGTCTCCAGAGCCAGTGCCGCGAACCCTCGCCCCCGCCGACAGGGCACCCGGCGAGCGGGGTCCAGGCGAGAGGCCCGGGAGCGCGCTCCCCGCCCTGCCCCGCCGCGGGGCCTCTGACGCCCCCACCACGCGGCCTCCCGCGGTCACGAGGCGAGCGCAGGAGTCTGAACCTCGGAGCCCCCGAGCCCAGTGCGGAGAGACCGCGAGGCGCGGTATGAAACCGGAAATCTGAGCCACCCTCCAGAGCGTGTCTGTCTCTGGTCGATAATCACTTCCGGGTCTGCCGCAGGCGGCGCTTGCGTGGTGAGCAGAGTGGGCGTGACTCGCACTGGGGCGGGACCGCGCAGGCGCAGGGAAGGAGCCCGCTGGGCTGCGGAGGCGGAGTCAGCAGGAGGGCGGAGCCGGCTGCCTTGCACCCTTGGAGTCCCAGAGGCCTTTGGGCCTCTTGTTCCCTCTGCTCAAAGGGCAGTGCTTGATTCTCTGTGATGATTTTAACTGTCCTAGGTTCTTGTGGTGCAGTTTGCTCTGTTCTAAGTTAGCTTTCCAAAAAATGTAAGATAAAACAGTAGAGCCAAAAAGGCCAGTAACATAGGACCCTGAGAATTTTTTTTTAACAAGTTTAAAACACTGAAGTAAAATCTCTTTGCCTGAGCTAGTGGAGGAGTATTTCAGCAGAGTGATAAAATACAGTAAAACTCATTATACCATTTTTTAGATCTCCCTCCCTCTCATTTCCCTTTACATAATCTGAAGTTCCTCCTTTCCTCTTTCATTCCACCCACCCCCATTATGTATCATCATCCACTTATCAGTGAGAATATTCAGCCTTTAGTTTATTGGAATTGGCTTATTTCACTTAGCATGATATTCTCCAATTCCATCTATTTATCTGAAAATGCCATAATAATATGGATCAGGAGTCTGGGTAAGCGATCATGTGGGCCAGGAGGTTTCTTCTGGGTTTGGATTGGTTCTATAACCGAAGCCACACAGGTGTGAGAAGGAATACCTGATGAAGACCTGAGCTGTCAGGAGACATGTTTCAGGGTCCCTGGGCCAGGAACTGGCATCTCCTGGTGTATCTCACTGTGTTCTACAGAGACAGTGGTTGTTGGTGTTTAGCCAATTAGGGATCCCATGCAAAGGTCAATGTGCCTGAGGACTTCATTCCAACTCAATCTGATGTCCAGTCTGCCTTGCAGGAACAGGACCTGAACATTCAGGGTGACCTCAGTGTTGTCTTAATTCCTCCATTCTCCCAGTACAGAAGAAATCTCCAGGAAACCTCTCATCTCATGCTGAATCAAGATCCCAGGGACAACTGCAGGAGCAGAAATATTGCCCGGGTTCTGGGATCTACAAGGACTTCATAGACACAGGGATCTTTTCCTACTGAAAATGTACATGTTTCATTCATTTGGATGAGACTGTTTCCAAACTTACAGTAGGGAAGCAGCATTGAAGGAAAAGCTACGTTTATGGGAACAATTTTCAGGTGTCTTATTGGGGCAAAATTTATGTTCTGATATGTTTTCTCACTTCAAAACATGAGTTCCTATTGACCCCTTGTTACATTTTTACTTTTGATCATAGCCATTCTAAAGTGGGTGCTATGATTCACCTTTAGCTAATGAGGTTAAGTATTTGGTTAATTAGTCTGATTGCCATTTTAATTTCTACCTTTGAAATGTGTCCCCAAAGTGTCTGTCCATTTCTAATTTGCATTATTTGAATATGTTCTTATTGAATGTTTTGAGTCTCTCTTACATTGTGGGTATTAATCCTTTATCCAATGGATAATTGGTGAAAAAATAATATTCCTTTTTTCGTTTCATTTTTTGGTTGAATCCTTGCTATGGTCCTAGTTTCTCTTGCTGTGCAGGAGCTTGTTGGTTACATGAGAAATGAAGGGTAGCAGGTAAGAAATGAGGTTGGATAACAGATATGCAAACACAGTTAGAAGTGATAAGTTCTACAAAACACTGCACTGTGTATGATGATCAATATCCCATCACACAGTTTAGAATAACCAGGAGAGAGCAGCTCCAAGTCTCCACATGCCATCTAACAGTAAGGAGATGGAAATGTTTAATCAGGAAACATTGTATGCTCATAGAGAATTACCTTTCTGTACCCCATCGACAGGCACAAGAAACGTAGAAACAAGGAAAGTATTCTCAAGTCAATTCCAACAATTTGGTTGTACAAAATCAACTTATTTTTCACCCAAGAGATTCCATTGTTCATGTGTGTCTTACTTATTTAAATCTTCCACAAATCTCCTACAGTGGTTTATAGTTTTACCAATATGTATTTATAATAACATTATGGTATACATGGTTTCATGTATACATTATTGTATACATGGTTTCTGTATACAATATTGTATATTGTATACATGGTTTCTGTCCTATAAGACTGTGGCAGATATTACTATTGCATGTGCCATTTTATGTGGACAGAAAAGATGCCCATAACAGGTGTCATTTCTGACATTCATCACCCTCCCACCATAGAGGGATATATATACTCTTTGAATACACTTGGTATTCTGTGATTGTACATAAGTTTATACTGCCAATGCTTTTAAATTTGATTAATATATCTAAACCTTTTATCATAAGTGGAATTTTTCTATCAAATACATAGGGATACAGAATTGGCAACTTGACGTAAGATTGTACATTAGAAAACCACTAATGTAAATGGACTAAACATTGTTAGACATGCCTGTTTTATTTGAGGAGCACAGTTAAATAGCTTGATCAGAAGAGCACAGTGTGGAAATGCACTCCCTCTTCACCAGTCCAGTCCATTCACAGCAGCACATTGACATCGAGTGGTTTGAATTTGGATGAATGAGCCCCCTTCAGCTGCTTACATGTTCCTGATCTTTACAGTGAATATAACAGTGTCACCAGCTTCGTGGAGTATGAAGAACACAGAATCTTCTACCTCTGGGTCCTTCATGGTACAAGTCCCTGTTCTAAGAGAAACTTTTTTTAAAAAATTTATTCATTTTGATTCATTGTACATGAATGTACATAGGATAATGATGTTTGTCTCATTCTGTTATTTTTCCTTCCCCCCTGCTACCTCCCCATCCCCCCTTTTTCTCTATACAATCCATCCTTCCCCCATTCTTGCCTCCCTCCCACCCATCATTACATATCATCATCCACTTATCAGAGAAATCATTCTGCCTTTGGTTTTTCGGGGATTGGCTTATGTCGCTTAGCATGATATTCTTTAACTGTATCCATTTACCTGCAAATGCCATAATTTTATTCTTCTTTATGGCTGATTGATATTCCATTGTGTATATATACCACATTTTCTTTATCCATTCATCAGCTGAAGGGCATCTAGGTTGGTTCCACAATCTGGCTATGGTGAATTGAGCAGCTGTGCACATTGATGTGGCTGCATCACTGTAGTATGCTGATTTTAAGTTCTTTAGGTATAGGCCAAGGAGTGGGATACTCGGGTCAAATGATGGTCTCATTCCAAGTCTTCTAAGGAATCTCCATACTGCTTTCCAGAGTGACTACACTAATTTGAAACCCCACCAGCAATGTATGAGTGAACCTTTTACCGCACATCCTCGCTAATACTATTGTTGTATTTCTGATAATAGCCATTCTAATTGGGGTGAGATGGAATCTTAGGATAGTTTTGATTTGCATTTCTCTTATTACTAGAGATTTTGAACAGTTTTTCATATATCTATTGATTGCTCATATATCTTCTGTGAAGTGTCTGATCAATTCTTTAGCCCATTTATTGATGGGTTATTTGTATTCTTGGTGCAAAGTCTTTTGAGTTCTTTATAGTTTCTGGAGATTAGTGCTGTATCTGAGGTGTGTGTGGCAAGGATTTTCTACAACTCTATAGGCTCTCTCTTCACATTGTTAATTGTTTCCATGGCTGAGAAAAACCTTTTAGTTGGAATCTATCCCAAATATTGATTACTGCTTTTATTTCTTGTTCTTCGGGAGTCATGTTATGTAAATATTCTGAATGGGACCTAAAGTAAGTACAGGAAGTTGGATGTCAGTGGATGTGACACAATGGCCCATGCTTGTATTTCTATGCAGGGATCTCTGCCTCACAAATGAACATCAGTTACTGGGAACTAACAGGGTGGCCACCAGGAATCCGGCACTAGGAATGTTCTTTTTGTCACAGGCGGCATTTGACTTTCTAGGGAATGTCACTCTTCTGAATCATCATCTCTTCCTTTACTGCACAACAGGCAGATGTATGTCCTTCGATGTAATTATCATGCACTTGAATGTAGCCAACACCTTAGTCATTCTCTCTAAAGAAATCCCTGAATCAACGGCAGCTTGGGGGTTAAGAGATCTCCCCAGTGACATTTAATGCAAACTTCTTCTCTATTTTCACAAACTGGGTAGAGATGTGTCCATTGGCACCACCTGCCTCCTGAGTGTCTTCCAGTCCATCATCATCAGCTCCAGGGACTTCAGGTGGGCAGAGTTGAAGGTGAGAGCTCCCGGGTACAAGGGTAGATCCATTTTCATCTACTGGGTCTTAAACATGATGCTGAATATCATGGTGCCTGTACATGTGACTGGCAAACACAGCAGCAGAAATAACACCAACAGAAGGGATTATGGGTACTGTTCTGCTGTCTTTCAGGACAAAATCCTGGACACACTCTGTGTATAACTTTTATTAGTTTGGGATTTTTTCTGTGTGGGGCTTATGCTCTGGGCCATTGACTCCATGGTTTTCATCCTGAAGAGGCACAAACAATGCATGCAACATGTTCACAGGACTCATGTCTGACCAATGTCAGTCCAGGGCCACACAAAGCATCCTTGTCCTGGTGGGTGCCTTTGTGTCTCTGTATGCTCTCTCCTCTGTCTTACATATTGCCTTGGCTATTGTACAGAATTCCAGTTTGTGTCTGGTGATAATCTCCACACTAATTGATGGGTGCTTCCCAATGGTCAGGCCCTACATCCTTGTAAGCCATGACTCTAGGATGTGCAGAAATCCACTGCAACTGGAGAAGAAAACAACATCCCCTTATACTGAGAGAGAAACCTAAATTGAATGTATCTTAAAAATGACTATTTCTTATCCATTCATCTCTCTCAGAATAGAAGCACATTTTATGAAACTGTGGTTTCACGTGAGTGGAGAAGAGAAATTTTAGCTTCTGCATCAAAGTAAAACTTGAACTGCATGGAACTTATGATGGGGTATTGTCATATTAATATTGATGCTAGTAAATTCTATTAGTGTCAGTATGGGGGAGTGTATATCTCTTGCTGTGTTATAATCATAGAAGCTAAAACAATCCATAAGCTATGAAGAACACTGACAATGGGACTTTCAAAATACTTTGAAATTTATCTGATATTTACAAGCATTATAACTGTTGGGAAAATACCCATAAAAGAGAAAGACAATTCAAAGTGGTCATTTAAACAAATGGCTGAAATATAACATCTGTCCCAGAATAGTGAATACCATTGAGTCCCTGCAGGGTAAGCTCAGATCCAGAGAGTAAAGGCATTGCAAGCAGAAAAGCCTGTTCTACATGGCATTGGTAGAGGGTGATGGTCACCTGAAAGGAGAGTCCTGTGTCTCTAAAAAGAATTAATGAAATAAAAAAATAAATACATAAAAATAAACCACAGGCACAGATTGTCAGAAAGTTCTAAGAAAGGAGAAGGGAGATAAGCAAAGTATCACCTCTGCACTCTTCCTCCAGATTTCTTAACCTCCACTGCAGGCTATAATTAAATACATAGAGAGATGAACAGACCTGTTCCATATGGATTTAGCATACCTGACAGCAGCTATCTAGGGTCTTGACCACCATGTACCCAGAGGAACCAGGTTTATTTCCCCCCATGTTTTCCCAGCAGACTATAAATGAACAAAAGCTCTAGAGTGGTTTGCACAGTTTTAAGATTGGACGTGGGAGCCCTTGGGGCCAGGAGTATGTCCAAGGAATTTGATGCCAGCTGGGGATACACCTGGTACAGTCAGATTGAATGAAGGTGCCTTGGTCCTGACCATTATGTTTGCCCTCTTCAGTGACCTCACACAGGAATCCACTTGTCCCTGCCACATGGGGCCCCACTTGTGTCAGCAAGTCCCAGGGACCTCCACTCTGAGCCATTAAGGGGTCTGTCTGCTCTCCTCTTCTGTCTCACAGTACCAGGGTTCAGCACTGATGCACCAGGACCAGGTGTTTTAGAGCAAGCCTCACACCAGTCATAGTAAATCAGTATCTTGTGTTGGGACCCAGTCGTGAGCAGTTATTTCAGCTCAGGAAGTGAGGCTGGTGTGCAGCCACACAAGGAACCAGGCTATTTTCCCTTTGCTCACACCCTAAATCCATGTCAAATCCCCAGGGATGCAATTAAAATTCAGCTGACTCAGAGCCCTGGCTGATGTTACTGAAGAGATGAGGTGTGTGGATGATGCTATTTACACCAAGGTCCCCATTAGTCTAGTAAATAACTTTGATGATTAAAAATACAGCATCAGGTCTTAGTTCTCAGTCACCTGAGCTTGGGGCCATGGCTGAGGTAGCCTGGAGGATACACACACTCAATGATTCCCACCTGGTGACCCCCCTCTTCCTTCTGCCTGGTCACTCCACCACCTGGACCCCTCAAAAGGTCAGTCCTTTTTCTCATCACTTTCCCAGTCTTGGGCTAGACCAGAAGGAGCCAGGCTGCCTGGCCAATGTCCCTGACCATGATTTCCCTTTTAAAGAAGAAAACCACGGATTATGTAGTGAAGGAACAAAATCATGAGTTAGGAGGTACACAGAGGTGTAGCCCTCTGCGATCAGAGATCCAGTAGCTTTAGAGAAACAAGAAAAACAGCTGGAATTAGACATTAAGAAAATGCAAAGATTGGTGATACAGACTCTTGCAGGGTTTTAGCCAAACAGCTTGTACGGCTACAGAAACAGAAAACAAGACTTTTTGCTATTAGTTCAAAGTTCACTTATATGTTCACACAAAAATAGTGATGAATTCCCAGATGAAGATGGCTAGAGTAATTTCCACCACAGCAAAGACAACGCAGGCAGTTGCAAGAAAATGGATCCCAAAAGACATTACAAACAATGCAGAATTTCCAGAAGGACACATGAAAATGGAAATTACTGAAGAATGATCAATACCACATTGATGACATCTCTCATGGCTCTGGTGATGAAGGAGAAAGCCAGGAAATCCTTCTGTAGGTTTGCCCACCTGGCTGAGATCTGGAGGTGCTGCTCCCATATCTTGTCTATGGGTAGCGGTGTGCTGTGTGTTCTTTCAACAGTGACCGCTGGATTCTCCAATTTCTGATGGACTGAGTGTCTTAGCTGGGAACTCTCACAGCCTTGCACAAATGAAAAATAATCTATTCTTTCTGGAATTCTTCTCTGCAAAGCAAAGAAAAATTATAACCATCACTTAGCGTCTGATTGTGTTTTAATCTTTTTTTCACTGAATACAAAATTCTGTTAAATTCCACTAGGCATCAACTTAAGTCTTATACAAATATTAAAAGTATATATTATGAAAAATTATGGGCATAATCCATATGTATGTACAGCTATTACATGTTAATCACAAAGAAAAGCTAAAATTTACAAGAAAGAAAGCACAGCTGATACAGGGGTTCTAATGATGGAGTTTGTGCACCCTCAAAAATCCTGAGAACAATTGAGGGAGTCCATGAACTTCATGTGAAAAACCTGGAGGAAGTTTTCAATACCCTGTGACTGCAGGTTTCCTTCCCTCAACTGAATGCACACTGCCATGCTTGGCCTGGCTGCCTCACTGCAGGAATCTACCCAGAGCAGCTGGATGCTTTTCTCTCACACTACCGAGAACCGCTGCTTGCCCCAGGGCTGCTTCAAGCAGCTGTGGTTACGGAAGAAAACCGTGGCTTCTTTCCAAGCAGCTCCGCTTACAGAGGAAAGCCGCAGCTTCTTTGCCCGGCTTGCTCCAAGCGGTTTGGTGCAGCTTCTTGCTCTTTTTGCTTACCTAAAACTGCCGCGTCTCGAGTGTACGGCCCAATCAGCGGGACAGAAGACACGTACCTTCAAAGGTTCATCAAGCACCTTCCCCTTTATTCAAATAACACCCTCAATATATAAGCAGTCTCATGCATAAGCAATTGTAACTAGATATTTCCATCCAATCCTGTTAAAGGTCAAGCAATCACTCGCTCAAGCATACATGTAAAGTATATCTGTCTATGTGCTAGGCAGCTGAACTGATTATAATACAGCCAATTGTAAACATGTTCTGCCTTTCTCCATGCATAATCAGAACGCCGTTTGCTCTCTGCCAGTCGCCATCTTTGGATGCACGTGGCGTAACCCTGGGCCCTGGGTTCCGCCCACCACATCACACCACATTTTGTGTAATGACATGAATATTCATGCTAACTGCAACATTCAAGTGTGCATGGTTATTAGACCTGAAAAGAACATTCATTTGATGCATTAAAGAAATATATGACATATTCCTTTACAAGTTGCCAAAAATAAAACTGCTTACATTTGTCAATCAAAAAAAAAAAGGAAATGGGCCTAAAATGATACAGAAAATCAAGAGACCTGGATGACATGCCATAGCTCAGAAAATTGACAAACATTGAGAGAAGTCAACCAAACACAATTTTATAGTGACAGTCAATAACAACAGGTACCATGCCAAAGGGAACGTATCCCAATAATTAAACTTTTATTTTAAATTCAGCCAAGTATATTGTTTACTTGTGGTATGATAGTAATAGTGACATACTATTATTTAACATTCATTGTCTAGGCATGTTACATAATTCATCCTCTCAACATATGGAGAGATTGTCATCTGCACCTCTGGAATGACCTGAGTCACCATGCCTGTTTCATAATATTCAGTGTGAAACAAACTTCATAAGCTCTATTGAGCCATTCCCCTCTTCAATACTCTGGATCCATTCATCAGGTACAGAGCTGAACTGTTCATGTCCTCAAAGGAATTCACCCACAAAACAAAAATCCCCAGGAAAGAAGAGAGTTCCCAGCTAAGACAGTCAGTCAGTGAGAAACTGGAGACTCCAGGGGCCAGTGTTGAAAAGGCACACAGCTCTGCCCCACCCACACATAGGTCTGGGGAGCAGCATTGTCAGATCTCAGTCACATGGACACACATGGATTTCATAGCTTTCTATTGACAGATAAATTTCATAGCTTACTATTGACAAGATAGTGTGACATTATTCCTTGTGGTGACTCAGAATTTCATTCTATTATATCTAATTTTCAAAGGACTTCATGACAGATTCATGAGCCCCATCTAAATAAGCTTCAATATGCCAAATGATCAACAGTTATCCACTGATCCCCTGCTGTATCTGGGTTCTGCTCTGGGCACACACATCACAGGCTGGGAAGCACCATTTGTGGGGCAGGGCTCTTCCCAAGCTCTTAATCCTCCTCCATCTTTCAGTCATTTTCAGTTCCTCTGAGGCTTGTGGCTGCGTCTTTCCAACACACAGTGGTCTCACTCCTGGTCACTGTCCTCAGAGGATGAAGAAATCAGAAGGTCCTCATAGAGGACACTCCTTGGGGTGCACTGACCCAATCCCTCAGTCTCCTTCCAGACCTGCTGGACAGGGACAGCAGGTGCACACTTCTCAGAAGGCATGCCTCTGGGAGCCATGCTGAGCCTGGGGCTGAGACATCTCTCATGCCTCCTTGTGGAGTCATTTTCCTTGGGCTCCCCCTGGACATGACTGGATGGTAGAGGTTGGAAGATGGCACCATCCTGTACTGGGCTCAGGCCAGGTGAGAAAGGTAGAGGCTGCAGGTCAACACTGGGCCTCAATCTCGGTGCCTTAGTGGTCACCTTGGGTGTTTGTTTGGGTCCGAATCCACTTGTCCTTGGGGGAGCAGGAGTAATCACCTGGGAACTCAGGAAGGAACTGAGTTTTCCTTTCTTGACTTCAGTTCTGGACACACTTTTCAGCAGCCTGGAACTCGACTTTGAATCCCCACCAGGATGTGTGCTGTGTGCCTACAGGTTAAAGATATGACCAGGGGCAGAACTGAGCAACATCATGTGGGAATACGCCAGAAATCCTGACTGTAGGCTTGGAGCTGACAGCAGGGTCCTGGCAGTACCTCTTGACAGAGGGATGGGGACAGACAGGGATACCCACCTCACATTCTTGGGCTGCTCCACTATAGCTCAGCTCAGGCCTTTCCTTGTAAGACCATGCAGTGCAGAGTGATCTTGTGCCAGCTGTCTTCACAGATGGAAGACCCGTGAGAATGGAGCCTGGGGCATATTCCCTCTTGGGTGCTGGGGCAGGCACCGATGGCCTGGCAGGTCTCTGTAGGACAGAAAGCTCACATGAGTCACATCAGGAGTTACAATTGTCTCCCTGTGGAATGTGCTGCCATATTCCCCCAGCATTACATAGAAACTACATGAAAACAACAAGCAGGTTAGGATGAAGGAAAATGGTCCATTAGTATAAGAAGTAGGACAAGAACTTTAGGATTTCATCTAAATCAGGGTTTGAAAAAGAGACAATGCAATATGAAGGACAGTACCATGAACTTCACTTCCACACATAAAGAGGCAATTCTCTTTGCACCTTACCAAGATTCTCACCTCAGGGCTGTTCGAAGAAAAGTCCAGGACTAATCTGGGCTGTTTTTGTCTGACTTTGGTTTGGTTTTTTGTCTAACATTTGATTTCTTCTCCATCAGACATTATACTCTCTTGTCTATCCATTAAAAGTTTCGTTAGAATTTCTGTTTCTAAGATCAAGGGAACAAGTCTTTTCCTACCCAATATGGAGAGTGTAATGGAAAATGCCCCTCTAAAGGGCACTTTGGTAGTTTTCACAAGAGTGTATCACATGCCTTGTCTGGATGTATGTTCACAGATGGTGTGTGACCAAACCCTTTGCATGCACACAAAAATTTTTCCCTCATCATTGCTAGTCAGTTTGCAAAAAAAAAAAAAAAAAAAAAGCATAAAATTTCAAAATAAGAAAATATATAGAGGGGCACATTGGTTCACACCTGTACCCCAATGCTTGGGGAGGCTGAGTCAGGAGGACCATAAGTTCAACTTAGCCAGGCACTAAGCAACTTAGCAAGATTCTATCTCAAACAAACAAACAAACAAACAAATAAATAAGGGGCTGGGGATGTGGATCAGTGGTTAATCACTCCTGTGTTCAATTCCTGGTATTAGAAAGAAAAAAAGAAAGAAAGAAAAAGAAGGAAAAAGGAATATACATTTTCAATACTCCTGCAGTCCAGCCTAGGCTATATCCCAATCCTACTAGGGGGCCTAGAAGTGAGCCAATCGGGGCACCTAGTTGGGAGATCAGGGATGCAGGGCAGACTCACATTCATAAGGGCAGTAGATCTGGCAGTTTCCTTCCAACTCCTGGCCACCTCCTCTGAGAACTTCCTGGAAAGTCTGTGGGTCAGAGCTTTCCTCTGCTTCTCCTCCTGCCTGTGGAACAGACCCTGTTATCTTTATCTGATGTGCATGACCTCCTGTCCACACCGGGTATGGGGAGCCAAGTGTAACTCCAGGACTCAGTCCAGCCCTAGTTTTGGGGTGAGGGAGTCTTCAAAGTCCCTGTGTACTTTGTTTATCTTATGTTGCACATTCTCTTATCCCAGTAGCAGCTCCCAATTCCAGGAATCCCCTCTCCCCTGAGCTTCTGCATTTCATAAATTCACTAGACTCTTCTGCTGCTTCACCTTCCCTGGGCAGATTCAAAGTCCCCCACACACCCCTGGCTTCTCAGCACCACAGTGAGCTCTGGGTGTGGTCCCCAGGTGGGGATCAGTTGTCTCTTCCTCTTGCATGTTCCTGTCTGTGCACGCAGATGGATGCACAGAGGAGTAGAGGGGAGACACTGTCTCTGCTCAGAGACCATTCTCTTTCTGTGGCATCCTCACCTTCGCTGTGGATCCTTCTCTCTCCTCTGCGCTAAATCATGTCTGAGGTGTTTGGGTTTCCGTGCTTTCAGGTTTTCCTTCTCCTTATTTGAGTCTGAGGGCTGGAAGGAAAGGGCCTGGGCCCCGCACTTCACTGGGCACCTGAGGCTTCTCATGGTGTGCCCAAAGGCTCCGCAGTCCTTGCACTTTGCCTGTGGAGGAGAAGGCCACCAGCTAGTGAGTCTAACAACATTTAGAGTTCAGTACAGAAACAGATGTTTGGAGTTGGTTACCCATTTGTAGAAGGGGACTTAGATTCATGGTTTATAGTTACCAGGAAAGTCAAGATATCATGGTCCTACCCTGAACTTTTTTAGGCACCCATGCAGGAAATACTTTTGAGTCTAAGGGTGATGCCAATAAATCAGAGTTTGATATAACAGAAACACCAGGCTGGAGATGACACCAAACAGGTAATGGGGTTTCTCCTCAGAGGCTCTGAATGGACCAAACAGTCAGGCGAGGAGGTGCAAACCAAGCCCATGAAATAGGACACTGTACTGCATCCCAGATACAGAGGGCCTATGTTTAAACCCACTCTCTTGGGTCCATGCAGAACCCTTGGTTCTCCTAAGTTCCAAGTCTATACTTACCCTGGGTTCCTCCTTCTCTGGTGGGGGAGCCCACAGTCCCACCCCCTGTTGCTTCTTCAGGTTCTTGTCTTTAGCTCTTTGAGACTGAGGATGTGTGTAATGACCTGATATATGTGTCACAACCCCAGACTTCTGGTCAGTCTTGCTCATTAACTGATTGTTAGATTTCCTGGTGATAATAAAAGAACAGTAAAAATTATACAAACACAAGAGAAATGTCCAGCCTATCCCCATGTCCCCAAGTTCAGTTGGAAGGGACTCACTGACCAACAATTCACACCCACCACAATCCGGTACCCTCAGGATTAAGGTCCCATTCTGTGATCCTCTGCCATCTAAACTACTCCCTGAAAAATTCACTTTCTGAGAAAAGCCTACTGGACTTACAGAGGGCAAAATGAGATGTGCACACTTGCAGAAAAGCATTCTAGGTTCTGAATTTCTCCCCAGTAAGTCACTACAGGATTAAAGCCACAAACAATATTTATCAACCAGTAGATGGGAAGCCAACAACTAACTATTGTTTTTTCCCACATTTGTGGAAAATACACTACTTTTTACAAAATAGCTCCTTATTCAGAAAACCAGCCAGGTGCTCTGACAAAGTGTTGCAAAGTTCTGGTCTGTAAACTAAGAGCACTTTGTGATGTTTTACACAGACCCCATAAGCACACAGCTGCTCACAGGGAAGCTGGCACTAAGTCACACCAGGACATGAAAACTCAGGGTACCTGTGCAAGCCAACAACAGGTGCAAATTCACCCCAGGCAACTCAAACATAAGCTGTGTTAGAGTGAGGGACATACAGGACAGACACCCCAAGTGTGTTCAGGCAGAAATCCACCATCCACACCTGAGCACCATGCAGAATCCCACCAGGCAGAAGCCACACTGCTTCTAACCCTGGACCTACTCTTCCTTATGATCAGCTTGTTTCTGTAAGATTGTGTGGGGCCTGTCCACTAAAGGATGAGAGACTTCACTGGTGACACAGCGGGCTCCTGGGTCCTCTCCTGGCATCAGAGGGAACCTCAGCAGAACTTCCACAGAGGCGACAATCATCCATTTCTCTGTCATCATATCAATCTGTTGAAAAGAGAATCAAGATAGAGTTTAGGGCCACTGCTTTGGCTCAGTGGTACAGTGCTAAGGTAGGCACTGAGTTCCACATAAAAATGAATAAATAAAATAAAAGCATTGTGAAATGTTTCTTTTTAAACACAATTCATGTTCACTAAGCAGGAAGAGGTCATGGGATAAAGAGATAAATGAACTGATTCCTTCAGTTCTAAGGTTGTGTGATCAATCTTATGATCACTTTCATCCCAGCCACAAGGAGGTGGCTCATCATCTTCATATGGCACCAAAGGGCATCACCTGAGAGTCCAAGGACAATGCAGGGGAACAAGGAGCTGCAGCACTTGCAAGTGTCTGTGTCCATCCTGATGGTTTCCTGGATATTTTACCTGGTCAGCACCCAGTTGTTTGGGGTTGTTGAACCATGAATACCAATTCCAACCCCAGGCACAGAGCCTGCCTCAAATTGGAACCTAGCTTCGACTCTCCTCTTGCCCAATCTCCCACTGGACCCAAGATCTCACACACTTACATCTCTTTGTGGGATCCCCCTCTGCTTTAAGAACTGCCGCCCCTGTTCCATTGAGAGGGTGTTGGGATCCATCTGTGTTGGTGCTGTCCAAGGGGCTCTGTTTCCCTGTAGGACATAAGATGATACCCTGAGTTCTCCACATCCCCAGATTCTTGCACGTGTGATGCAGTCAGTATGCCATCTGCCCTCTCTCCCCTGTGGCTGCCACTCCACCTGTTGTCCCTTCATTAAAATCACATGACCTTCTTCCACCAGTCAAATTTTACAGCATAAACAGAAGTAAGATGATAAGTCAAAAGCAAGTCTTCTCACAAAATGTACCCCACTTGACCAGAAGGAAGGCAGACCCTTATCCAGAGACCTCATCCTGTACCATACAACACCTGGGAAAATTGATCATGTCATTGGCTTCAAAGAAATCTCAATACACATACAGCTGCCAATTTGCAAGACTCAATGCAGCGAGTTTTCCACCTTATGATGGTGCAAAACTGGCATCCATACTATACAAACCTTTGTATTTAACCTTTGTATCCTGCCACATTTTAACAATATGTCTGATGATACTGCACAGTGGTGCCAACCAGCTGGAGCTCCCAGGCAGATGCACAACCACGAGGTGACCAGGGGTTACTCCAGGGTGCACCATGCTGCCAGTGTTTTTGGAACACCAGCATTCAGTAAATGACAAAAGACAGTCAGTCTGTGTGTGGAGGAGGCTTCATGTCCAACTTTGCACCGTAGCTCCTATAAGTGTTCTGAGTGCATTTATTGTGGGCCTGGCTAAGCATCAGGCTCTGTAGGTGGAAAGGCATTAAATACATTTTTGGCTTATCCTATTTTTCAACTTAATGTGGGTTTATTGGAATGTAAAAACCTTATAAGATAAGCTGTAGTGGAAAACTGGAAATGTAGTCAGGCATGGTGTTGCACACCTGTAAGCCCAGTGACTTGGGAGGCTGAGGCAGGCGAATCCCCCAGAAACATAAAAAAAAGAAAAAGAAGGAGAAAAAACTGGATATTATAAATTTGTATTCTCCTCTGTCATAATTTGACAAAATTAGCCAGGTACAGTGGCACATGTGTGTAATCCCAGTGTCTTGGAAGGCTAAGGCAGGAGGATCACCAGTTCAAAGCCAGTTTCAGCAACTTAGAGATGCCTTAAGTAACTCAGTGAGACCCTGTCTGTAAATAAAATGCAAAAAAGGGCTGGAGGTGTGGCTCAGTAGTGAACAGCCCCTGTGTTCAATCCCAGATACTACTACTACTTATACTAATAATTTGACAAAATTAAATACAACTATGCCATGTCACTTCTCGATAATGTTAAATGTCTTAACCTATGAAACACATTCTTCAAAGTTTCTGAAATCAAGCTGCTTGAAATAATGAAATTCAAATAGAAATCATAAAGTCTTAGGAAAATTAAAGATAAAGCCTTCTGTACACAAACTTATCAGAAGTATGAAGCCTGAGTTCAGGACAAAGTCTTCATCTAAGTGACCATGTTATAAAACAAAAAATTTACATGAATGCTCATCTAATGAATTAGAGACCAAAAATCCCATTATTATATGAAACAGAAGGATTGAATTTTTTAGCTGAAAATAAGACTATAAAGGAAAAATAAATATAATAAAACCTAGCATTTCTTTGAAAACATCAATAGAATATCCTATCGCAGGTTGTCATAAACAGAGACTAAAATCTATTGTGATACACTATATTAAGAAAATGAAAAGATAATATTTGCCAGAGAAAAAGAAAAAAATCAGAAATCTTATGGGGGCAAACATCTTTTAAATATAAATAAAGTCTGCTTTGTTTTAAAAATGCAAATGCTTCTCTTAATCTCAGCAACTAAGGAATTAAAGGCAAGATTATCTCTAGTTCAAAGTTAATCTGGACAAATTAGCAAGACACTATCTCAAAATAATTAAAAAAAAAAAAAAAAGGCAAGGGATGTGTCTCAGGGCTAGAGCATCCCTGGGTTCAAATCCTGGTACCACACACACACACACACGCACAAATAAATAAATAAAAAGTAACTGACAAAAGTAGGTGAAGTATTTTCCAAGTTCAAGTTCAGGATGAGACTCCGTCTCACCTCCAACATCGATTAACCTGGCAGCTCACAGCCAGGTCTTGCTCACCTTGATCTATGATTCTAGACTCAGGGTCACAGTGTTATCCAACTTCTACTAGAATCAATGAATACACTGAAATAAAATACAAGTAAGCCAATCTGTGAGAGTCTTTAAATTCCCTCCACCCAAGGCCCCACATCTGCTCACCACACAAATACAGGTGGGAGCCACCACCCCTTGGGAATGTTGATCTTCCTACAATTAACATTTCTAAAATATTTTTAATTAGGTTCTGTACTAAGAAAGACTATCACTCCACTAATTAATCATTAATACCTAAGATCACCCACTACAGAATTCTTTCATTATCCTACTATTTTCCATTGGGATAAACCAAAGCAAAAATAATAATAATGAAAACTCACCTTTTTGTCTCTCTTCCTGTCTGTGGCCACACAGATATGTGGACAAAGAGCAAACTCCATTCAAGACCGTGGGACTTCCAGGAGAAGAAGAGATGGAATGAGGGAAAGCCCCTTTTACTGGGCTTTATATACTGCCCCAGGACTCCTGGATCCGCCCTCATCAGCTTGACGCAAGCAATCACGTGTCATCTCTCTTCCCGATTGATGGAATTTTCTGTTTGGTGTTACCCCTCCTTACCACTTTCATTTTATTAATTCTTTAAACAACATTCATTTCCTGTTTATTGCCCCCAAGACAGAAAAGAGGTTAGCATGTAACTATATACTTTCAACAACATACAGATGCTCCTCAGTATTCACAGGAATATCCATGTTTCTAGCAGTGCAAGTTCCAACAGCCAGATTCTGAAACCAGCCCAGGTGCCAGACAGTAGATGAATGGATAAAGAAGGTGTGGCATATGTACAGCAGCAGGAATTATTCCGCCATAAAATCATGCCATGTGCATAAAAATGGAGGAAAATGGAGAGTATCGTGTTCAGCAAAATAAGCCAGACCAAGAAAGTCAAGGGTTGTATGTTCTTTGTTATGTGCTAGAGGGGAAAAAGCTTTTAACAAAACAGGCAGGCCCACCCCTCCCCCAAATCCCTTCCCAGGTCCTGAAGGCCAGCTACCCTGAGGAGGTCCCGAGAGGAAGGCTGTGCCCTGGGGCTATGATGCTAGACTTTTGTGCTGCCCCCAGCTGCAGGAGGAAGACCTAGCAGCCTGACCTGGACTTCTTCAGTTTCCCATGAGATCCAGTGAGATGCCAGAAGTTGGTCAAGAGTTGATTTGGAAGATAAAATGCCTCATCAACTCAATAACCATTATTGATTATATGCCAAACATTCCAAGACCTCTATGATTTCCAGAATTAGTCTTTATAGGACAGTGCTTTAAGATAATGCAATACCAAAAATATTTAATCTTACCAAGAACAGTCCATGTAGTAGACATAGGAAATGAAGAAAAAGAATTGAGTGAAGATGAAATCAGGACACTGAAACAGAAAAAAAAAATTGAGGAAATTTCTGAAAAGCAACAAAAGCATAAAGAAACAAACCACAGCAGTGCTCAAAACCCCAGTGCAGAGGGAGTGATGAGCAGGATGAAGATCCGTTAACCCTCGAAGTGAAGGAAAACAAAGAATACTTCAAGTCTTTATTTGAATTTTTGATCCTTATGGGAAAACAACACATACCTTGGGATGGGCATGAAGCTGATGAAATCCCAGGAGGTCTCTTCACTCCTGAGAACTTTCAGGCCCTGTCGCAGTGCCAGATATATTCTGGTGAAGTCCTGAGAAAACGCTTTGGGACCACAGCAGTTAACACATTGTTCTGTTCAAAACACAACAGAAAGAGATGCTGGAGATCTGTGAGAGCTGCAGTTGGGAAGAAACCCTCAGGAAGTGAGAGACTGGCACATCTTTTCCATTTTCACTGACATGTGGTGGACGTAGCAGGGGAAGAGCACCTTCTTGTGTTGGTGAGGTTTGTAGATGAATCTCTCAACCTGAGAGAGGAATTTGGAAGCTTCCTGCCTAACGATGCTGAAACAGAAATTTTGGCAGTGAAATTTCACACTGTGGTAACTCAGAAGTGGGACTAAATATGGAGTATTGTTATGGCCAGGATTATATCCTGTGTAGTGGATTCTCTTCCCAAAGGCAAGCTGTTGCTTCTACGTTTTTAGAGAAATATCTCCCAGCTATCTACACACTCTGCTCTTCCTGAGCCTTGAACACATGGTTGGCAAAATCATTGCCTGTGATGGGGTTTCTGTAGCATGAGGAACAATTGAGGAAGTTTGTTCTTTTGTTCCTTCTATCGCCACAACTGCTATTAGAATTTGACAATGTAATATCTGTTCTTTTCTAGAACAGTGAAGAAAGGGGTAAAGAACTGAAAATGATTGGCCATTCTCAGTGGACAGGCAAGCATGAAGCTTCTGAAATTTTGGTGGGTCTCCTGCAGGCACTTCTCTTATGTTTGGATGGCATATATAGCAATACAAACATTAGATGGAATAACTGTTCCAGCATTTGTACCCAGTAGTGAAGTAACAGATTTTGATTTCATTGTTACCATTGTTGTTCTGGAGTATGTCTTATCTTTTACAAGAGCCTTCAGGAAAAACCTCCAGGGACAAATTTCTGATGTCTTCTTTGCTGCCAATAAGTTGACTGCAGTGCTGCATTCTCTCAGTGAAGTAATGGAAAATATTGAAGTTTATCATGAGTTTTGGTTTGAGGAAGCAACAAATTTGGCAACCAAACTTGATATCCAGACAAAACTCCCTGGGTAATTTTGTAGGACTTAGCAGGGTATCTGGAATCTCAACTAACCTCTGAAATTTAGTGTAAATAAACCCTACCAACAATGAAGCACATCATTCAAAAATGTAAAGATATTTTTCCCGAACAGCACCTCACAGTTCTTAAATGTTTACCTCTGGTACCCTCAGTCATGGGACAGCTCAAATTCAATGCATTAGATTAGCTCCATGCTGACATGTACAGAAGTGACTTGCCTAATCCTGAAACACTTTCAGCTGAGCTTCACTGTTGGAGAATGGAAACACAGGGAAAGATATAGAGCTTCCATCCACCATTTATGACTTCCTCCATCTGCCTGATATCACGTATTTTTCTAATGTATATGCCTTGCTGAAGGTCCTGTGTATTCTTTCAGTTGACAATGAACCCTACAAAAATGGACAGAAGTGTCTCAAAGCATACTTGAGGAATACTTTGACAGACCAAAGGTCAAGTAACTTGGCTTTGCGTAACATAAATTTTGATATAAAACATGATTTAGATTTAATGGTAGACACGAATATCAAACTATACACAACTAAGTCAAAACTTTTTACAGATGATTCAGAAACTGTTAAAAATACCGAAAAGACTTTTAAAATGGGCTTTTTTATATATTTGATATGTGGAAGAAAATCATAAAGTGTATGTAGGTCACTTAATCACTGAATATCTTTGCCTACAGGCCTTCCAAGAATATATAAGCCATTGGTAATCTGCCTATATACGTGGCACCTGTTTGAGATTTCATTCTTTAAAAACTTGTCTGTTCTTCCAGAATTCAGCATTGGCAGAACCACATATCACTTCTGTGTGACCTCCCTCTGCTAGTAGGACTCTGGAATTGTTTTAGCTAAGTCATTTCCATATAAAACGTATTTCTGCCATGGAACAAGTTGTCAGGTATTGTTATCAATTTTGAAGAAATAAAGTTTAAGAAGGTTTAAGAAAAGCATGCATCTTATAGAATGTTACAATGAAGCCTACTGTTGACCTTTGATTAGGAGTTTTAAGTGTATTAAAATCTGTAATGGACACTTCAGGGAATTACCCAGAGAGTTGTGAGCCCACCAAATAGATTTCAGTATAGATTTTGTCTGCATCAAATGAACTTAAAGAAAATTAACAGTGGATAGTCTGCCATTGTTGTTCCACATCTGGTTGTTGCTGTTTACATTCCTTTGTTGAGGCTACATCTTCATAAGCCTACACCTTCATCTTAGCAGGTAAATATTGAGCACTTCTGCTTCATGTTCAGGACAGATTCAGAGGCCATTGATCTGAGCAAATTGTTTATTTTACCATGACTACATCTATCTACTACCTCTTCTTGATTGATAAGAAAACACAGGAAAACCTACAAAATAAAATTTTGTGTTTTACCTCAAAATAATACAGGAAACATTGCTGTTACTTTTGGTGAAGAAAATCAATTTTGTATAGTTTATTTCAATCTAAATAAAATGCCAATTTTGTTTAAAGAAGAAAAATTAAAAAGAGGAGCTCAGGAAAACAGAAGGCCAGACCAGTAATGTAGAGGATGATCAGGAGAAAGGAGTAGGAAAAGGAGAGGTAGAGGGGTTGAAATCAACCAAATTATGTGTATTTATGAATATTTCACATTGAGCCCCACTCTAATGTATAATTATAATGCAACAATAAGCTGAAGCTTCTCAGCTTAGAATGGGGTTACACAACTATGGTAAGCTGAAAGGTCAAGGTCAAAAATGCATTTAATGCACATGATCTACTAATATTATAGCTTAGCAACACAGTTCATCATGGACAGTTGTTAGTTTCTCTGTGGTCACAGGGCTGACTGGGGGCTGCAGCCCACAGGTGCTTCCTACCATCCTGTGAAAGCATGGGCTGGTAACTCACTAGTCTGGAAAAGAATTAAAATTTAAAATTTGAAGCATGATTTCTAGTGAATATAAGTCATTTTTGCACCAATTTCAGGGATCACCCAGAGACAATTTTCTGCATGTTTGTATATGTATACATATGTCCACACACTGAATTCTTTGTTCTGTATATTGCAGGGTACTGGGCATGTAGCTCAGTAGCAACTGGGCCTTTGCACACTAGCTGCTGAGATATCAGTGAGAACTGCTGTTTGTGAACAAGCAAAGACAGGCCTGTGCCACAGTGGAGCATACCTGTAATTGAAGAAATTTAGCAGAGTGGGGCAGTACGATTGCAAGGTCCAGGCTACCCTCAGCAGCTTAGCAAAGCTGTAAGCAACTTAACAAAACCCTGTCTCAAAATGAGTAATTGAAATGGCTGAGGATGTGCCTCAGTGGTAGCGTATCACTTAGTTGAATCCCTGGTACCAGTGGAGAAAAACAAGGACAGCTGGGCTTTCTCTGTGTACAGGTAGGGAATGTAATGTGTGTTGTGTCTAACAGGCAATGAGTCCCCCACACTCTCCATCTATCAGTAGAAGCACAAGTCAGTTCTGTGTGCTAGCAGGACAATTTTGGAATAATTGTTACACATTTGGCATCCACAGCATGCCAACTGATGTCTTCAACCAGGCTGAGGTGTACCTCAGTGGTAGAGCACTGGCTTAGTTCTGAAAACTGATCCATATTGATAGAAGCAAACAATTGTTTTGACATGATGCCAACCAGACAGGCCATATTTCCATCCTGCAAAGCACCAATAGATGTAATCCATGAGTGCAGAGTGAGGTCCTGAAAAACTTCTTGCACCATAACATGGAAGAGAAGGTTGAGAATCAGAAATTACATCAGCCGCCAACGTCCAAAGTCAAGGAGGGCCACAGTGCCAGGCCAGTGAGGAGAGTCTTGACATTCTCCAGCAAAGGGTGCTCTCCTGGGTGTTCTCCTAACCCAGGGACTGCTGGTGGCTCATCTAGCCTGAGCCCTGTTGGAGGCCTCACCTGCCCTGTTCCTTCAGCTGGGATTCCCAGAACTGCAGCTGCAAACACACCTCCTCCTGTTCTCAGCACACCAAGACCTTCTCTGCCTCTGAGTCTGGTTCCCAGTGAACTTGTCTCAACTACTGTGTGTCCTTCTCCTCTTATTCCAGGGAAGGCTGACTCACATGGAAAGCAAAAACAGATTCCTCCGAGGCTTCTTATGCATTCCCAGGTGAAAAGCACAGGAATGTGGAAAACATTTAGAATGAGGTCCAGTGTACAGTAAATTTTAAGAAGTTTCCTTGATCTGTTTCAAACTCTGTTGTTTTTTCTCAAATTTCCTTATTATAAAAACTTGCTTTTAGTATTTTCTGTCTTTTTCTATTTTGTCCTACAGATTGTGATCAAAAAGCAACACTGGAATCACAGGTGATCTTAAAATGGAGAATCTTAGGTCTCACTTCATGTTTCTTAAATAAGAGACTGCATTTAAGATTATTGTATACTTAAAAATTGGGAAAATACACTTCTAGACTACCCTGATCTCTCTTGATAAATAACACTCCGTACATACTAATATTTTTGGGGGGGGATACAAACGATTTAATGCAGAGACTCTTTGACTACTCAAGAAAATCCTCAGATTTTTTTTTCTATTTTATTTTCAGACAGGTCTCACTAAGTTGCTGAGGCTGGCTTTGAACTTTTGATCATCTTGCCTCAGACTGGAAAGCAGCTAGGATTACAGGCATGCACCACCTTTCCCTGCTTTACGTATGATTAAAAAAAATACCACACTTAGATGCATAGTAGGTAGATGATAGACAGGTAGACATCTGTTTTACTTCCACGTCTGTATGGGTTTTCTTTTTCCTATATGGAATTTTATTCCCTCAATGTATCTTATGGATAGTGGTGTAATGAGTCTCATATTATTTTTCTCTTTCCATCAGCATCTAGGACTAAATTTGAAATGTTGTTCTTTGAAAACCTAATGAATCAATCAATTACTCATTCCAACAAAATTCATTCTTAAGCTCACTTCTCTTAGCTTGGGACACATTATGAGTTTGCCCTTTAATAATTGATGAAATGTATTTTCATTTCCAAGAATTTTGTCCTTCAGAATTTTATAAAGGCATGAAAGTCCCTCTGGGGCGGGGCTGCCTCGGCTCTGCTCAACCTGGGTGGGGATGACATTCTTAGGGGTGGTGGAGTGGCTGCGAGAAGCAGATGGGCCTGAACCAGTGTGGCAGAGGGTGTGAGGCTGTGAGTGGCTCAGCCGGGTTCTTTGTTCATATATAATTTTATTTTACTGGTTCTTTTTGTTATACACGACAATAGAATTTGTTCTGACATGATTATAGAAGCATGGGATATAACATGCTCCAATTCAGTCCCCAGGACTTCCCCTTTTCCTCCCCTCCTCCTTCATATTCCCTTCTCTCTACTGACTTTCTGCTATTTACTTGTAGTATTTTTTCAATCACTGTCTTGTGGATGTACACGACGGTGCTGTTCACTGTGGAACATTCCTATA
Organism: Sciurus vulgaris; assembly: GCF_902686455.1. Lineage (NCBI taxonomy): Eukaryota > Metazoa > Chordata > Mammalia > Rodentia > Sciuridae > Sciurus > Sciurus vulgaris. The sequence continues at coordinate 69,482,453 of NC_136478.1, read as the reverse complement.
GGAAAGTGGGTCAGACTCATTCCACTCTCTTTCCCTTTCCCATCCCACCTCCCTTCACTTCATTCCCCTTTGTCACCTCCACACACCTCTCCTCTTTTCATTCATTTTATCCCCCTCCTCACCTTATTTGGATTAGCTTCTGCCTATCAGAGAAATTACTTTGACTTTGGGGGACTGGCTTATTTCACTTAGTATGATAGCCTCCAGATCTGTCCATTTAGTAGCAAATGTCATAGAGTCAATCTATTTTATGGTCAAGAAATATTCCATTGGGTATATGACACCACAATTTTCTATCCATTGATCAGCTGATGGGCGTCTTGATCATCTCCCTTGTGAATTGTGCTACTATAAACATCTATGTGACTGTGTCACTGTAGTGTGCTGATTTTAAGTCCTTTAGATAAACCACGCAGTAGGATAGCTGGGTCAAATGGTGGTTCCATTCCAAGATTTCTTAGGAATCTCCATGCTGCTTTCCAGAGTGGTTTCACCAATTTGCAGTCCCACCAGCAATGTATGAGTGTGCCTGTTACCCCAGCATATATTGTTACTTGTATTCTTTTCTTATTATGATTTTTATTTTTATTTATTCTTATTAGTTATACATGAGAGTAGAATGTATTGACATATTGTACATATGTGGAGTATGACTTCCAATTCTACTGGTTGTATGTATGTGGAATTACATTGGTCATGTGTACACATATGCACATAGAAAATTATGTCCAATTTATTCTACTATCTCTCCTATTCCCATTTCCCCTCCCTTCCCTTCATTGCACTTTGTCTAATCCAATGACAATTTATTGTCCCATCCCCACCTCAACCTGAGCCCTTATTGTGAGTTAGCACATACATATCAGACAGAATATTCAGTCTTTGGTTTTCTGGGATTGGATTATTTCACTTAGCATGACTCATATTCTTTTTTTGGGGTGGGTGTACAGGGAATTGAACACAGGGGCACTTGATCAGTGAACCACAGCCTCAGTCCTATTTTGTATTTTATTTAGAGACAGTGTCTCATTGAGTTGCTTAGCACCTTGCTGTTTCTGAAGCTGCCTTTGAACTTGTGATCCTACTGCCTCAGGCTCCCAAGCTGCTGAGATACAGGGACTTGTATTCTTAATTCATAAGCCAATCAATAAATGGGCAAAGGAACTGCAGACAATTCACAGAAGAAATATAATAAAGCAATAAGTTGTTGAAGATGTTGAAAAATGTTCAACATCTCTAGCAATTAGAGAAATGCAAATCAAAACTACACTGAGATTCCATCTCACTCCAGTCAGAATGGCAATCAGCAAGACTACAAGCATCAATGATTATTGGCGAGAATGTGAGGGAAAGATACTCTCATGCTTTCCATGTGGGACTGCAAATTTATGCAACCATTCTGGAAAGCAGTATACAGATTCCTCAGAAAGCTTGAAATGAACCACCATTTGACACAGTCATGCCACTCCTTGGTTTATACCCACAGTACATGAAAACAGCATACAGCAGTGATGCAACCACATCAGTGTTCACAGCAGTTCAATTCGCAATAGCTTAATTATGGAACCAAACAATGTGTCCTTCAACAGATGATTACATAAAGAAATGTAGTATATATACACAATGGAATATTAGCCATAAAGAAGAATGAAATTATGGCATTTTCCAATAAATGGATGGAACTAGAGAATATTTTGCTAAAATAAGCCAATTCCAAAGAACCAAAGGCCAAATATTTCTTCTGATATACAGATGCTAGTTCACAGTAAGGGGAAGGGGTGAAGAATAGAGTTAATTTAGACTAGACAAGGCAGAGTGAAGGGAGGGGAGGTAGCATGAGGGTAGGAATGATAGTAGAATAAATAGGCATTGTTATCCTATTTTTATATATGATTACATGACCTGTGTATCTCTTCAACATGTACAGCCAGACGAATGAGAATTTATACTCCATTTATATGAGGTGTCAAAATTTTGAGTTTTTCCTCTTTTGTCTTTTTTTTGGCTAAGGGTTTAACTATTTTGTTTATTCTTTCAAAAAAATCAACTCTGTTTTGTTGATCTTTTGTATGCTGTTTTTTTGTAAATCTCAATTTCTTCACTGACTTTGATTTTTATTATTTCCTGTCTTCTACTAATTGACTGTTACTTTGTCCTTCTTTTGATAGGGCCTTCTGATGTAATTTTAGTCTGCATTTGGTATATTTATTTTTTTAATATATGAGATTAATGCTGTGAATATCCCTCTTATAACTGCCTTCATACTGTCCCAGAGATTTTTTTTCATTGATTTAAAATAATTTATTAAATTGATAGAGAAACAAATATTTTGTGATTAAACAAACAAACAGATATGTTCTGCACATAAATGAGAATTGAGTATTTGAGTTTTGAAATGAAATACTAACAGAATTCCATAACGAACATTCACTGAAAGAAAAAATATAACAAGTAATTTTCACAAGTATCAAAAATCTTAGTTTCAAACCATATAGTATTTTAGTGTAATGTGCTTAAAAAGGTTTTTCTTTTTTCATTGCAGATAGCCTTTTTGTTTCAATAAATCTCTAGTTATTTTTCCATCTTGATAGGCACATTGTGTTATTCTTCTATACTTCATTCCTGTTCATTCCTCTCATTTATAAAACTCAACCTCATATTTCTTCAAAAAACATTAATTATGCTGCTTTTGTAAAGGCACTTCACAATAATTTGGATCAAATCAGGATAAAAATGTAGAAAGAAAGCAGGTTTGCTATTGAAAAATGCAATTAAAGCTCAATGAAAAATAGACACAACTTATATGCCTGTATGGGATGAATCTAGTTGGAATTGTCAGCAAAACATTTTTTTTCTGAGTTGTTTCCCAGATGGTTATATTACATATTATCTAATCATCTAGCCACTAATTACTCCAGAATCAGATAAGTAACGGTAAATCAACTAATGATTCTCTTCCCTGGAATTTTTGGACTTGTGACTATAAGTGATTGCAGCCATCTGTCTATAGTGCCTCAAGCTTTTAAACTTTATGTTTTTTTGAAATCACGTTTATTGCCATTTATTTCATTCAGAAAGTTTAAAAAAAAACCTGAATAAGAGAAAAGAAGGAATCAGTTGATCAGAAATGAAGATTAATGAAACAAAGGTTCTTTTTGTAATTTTTACAGACTGCATTTTGATTCACTGTACACAAATGGGGTACAAATTTTCATTTCTTGTACATGATGTAGATTCACACCATACATGTAATCATACATGTACATAGAATAATTTCTTTTTTTAAATTTATTTTTATTGTAAACAAATGGGATACATGTTGTTTCAGTTTGTACATGGAGTAAGAGCATACCATTTGCATATTCATATATTTACATAGAGTAATGATATTTGATTCATTCCATTATTTTTTCCTTCCCCCCCACCCCTCCCACCTCTTTTATCCCTCTATACAGTCCCTCCTTCCTCCATTCTTGTCCCCCTCCTACCCCCCATTAAGTGTCATCATCCGCTTATCAGTGAGATCATTCCTCTTTCAGATTTTTGAGATTGGCTGATCTCACTTAACATGATATTCTCCAATTTAATCCATTTGCCTGCAAATGCCATAATTTTATTATTCTTTATAGCTGAGTAATATTCCATTGTGTGTGTGTGTGTGTATATATATATATATATATATATATATATATATCACAGATATATATATATATATATCACAGTTTCTTTATCCATTCATCAATTGAAGGGCATCTAGGTTGGTTCCATAGACTGGCTATTGTGAATTGAGCTGCTGTGAACATTGATGTGGCTGTATCTCTGTAGTATGCTGATTTTAAGTCCTTTGGTTATAGGCCCAGGAGTGGGATAGCTGGGTCAAATGGTAGGTCCATTCCAAGTTTTCTAAGGAATCTCCACACTGCTTTCAGAGTGGCTACACTAATTTGCAGACCCCCCAGCAATGTATAAGTGTACCGTTTTCCCCACATCCTCTCCAACACCTATTGTTGCTTGTATTCTTGATAATCACCATTCTAATTGGAGTGAGATGGAATCTTAGTGTAGTTTTGATTTGCATTTCTCTTATTACTAAAGATGTTGAACATTTTTTCATAAATCTGTTGATTGCTTGTACATCTTCTTCTGTGAAGTGTCTGTTCATTTCCTTAGCCCATTTGCTGATTGGGTTATTTGTATTCTTGGTAGAGTTTTTTGAGTTCTTTACATATTCTGGAAATTAGTGCTCTATCTGAAGTATGAGAGGCAAAGATTTTTTCCCACTCTGTAGGCTCTCTCTTTGCATTGCTGATAGTTTCCTTTGCTGAGAGAAAGCTTTTTAGTTTGAATCTATCCCAGTTGTTGATTCTTGCTTTTAATTCTTGTGCTATGGGAGTACTGTTAAGGAACTCTGATCCTAAGCGAACAAGGTGAAGATTTGGACCTACTCTTTCTTCTATAAGATGCAGGGTCTCTGGTCTGATTTCAAGGTCCTTGATCCATTGTGAGTTGAGTTTTGTGCAGGGTGAGAGATAGGGGTTTAATTTCATTCTATTGCATATGGATTTCCAGTTTTCCCAGCACCATTTGTTGAAGAGGCTATCTTTTCTCCATTGCATATTTTTGGCACCTTTGTCAAGTATTAGAAAATTGTATTTATTTGGGTTTGTTACCGTGTCCTCTATTCTGTACCATTGATCTACCTATTTTGGTGCCAATACCATGCTGTTTTTGTTATTATTGCTTTGTAGTATAGTTGAAGTTCTGGTATTGTGATACCCCATGTTTCATTCTTCCTGCTAAGGATTGCTTTAGCTATTCTGGGTTTCTTATTCTTCCAGATGAATTTCATGATTGCTTGCTCCATTTCTGTGAGGTACGTCATTGTGATTTTACTTGGAATTGCATTGAATCTGTATAGCACTTTAGGTAGTATGGCCATTTTGACAATATTAATTCTGCCTATCCAAGAACATGGGAGATCTTTCCATCTTCTCAGGTCTTCCTTAATTTCTTTCTTCAGTGTTTTGTAGTTTTCACTATAGAGATCTTTTACCTCTTTGGTTAGATTGATACCCAAGTATTTTATTTTATTTTTTGAGACTTTTGCAAATGGAGTTGTTTTCCTCATTTCCCTTTCAGCTGTTTCATCACTTGCGTATAAAAATGCTGTAGATTTATGCGTGTTGATTTTATACCCTGCTATTTTGCTGAATTCATTGATGAGGTCTAGAAGTTTTCTGGAGGGGTTTTTGGATCCTCTAAATATAGAATCATGTCATCCGCAAATAGTGACAGCTTAAGTTCCTCTTTTCCTATTCGTATCCCTTTAATTTCTTTATTCTGCCTAATTGCTCTGGCTAGAGTTTTGAGGACAATGTTGAATAGAAGTGGTGAAAGAGGACATCCCTGTCTTGTTCCCGTTTTTAAAAGGAATGGTTTCAGTTTTTCTCCCATTCTGCCAGTCTATGTCTTTTGATTGATGAGTTTAGGCCATTAACATTAAGGGTTATTATTGAGAAATGTTTTGTATTCCCAGTCATTTGGCTTATTTTTGGTTTTTAAGTTGACTTGGTTGCTCCTTTGAGTGGTTTTTCTCTAAGGTACTTCCTCCCTTTGCTGACCTACATTGTCGTTTTTCATTTCCTCCTCACAGAATATTTTGTTGAGAACATTCTGTAGTGCAGCCTTTCTATTTGTAAATTCTTTTATCTTTTGTTTATCATGGAAGGATTTTATTTCATCTTCAAATCTGAAGGTTAGTTTTGCTGGGTATAGGATTCTTGGTTGGCAACCATGTTCTTTCAGAGCTTGAAATATAATGGTCCAGGCCCTTCTAGCTTTTAGTGTCTGGGTTGAGAAGTCTGCTGCTATCCATATTGGTCTCCCTCTATATGTAATCTGATGCTTTTCTCTCATGGCCTTCAAAATCCTATCTTTATTTTGAATGTTAGGCATTTTCATTATAATATGCCTTGGAGTGGATCGGTTGTGATTCAGTGCATTTGGTGTTCTGTAAGCCTCTTGTATTTGATTTTCCATTTCATTCTTCAGGTTTGGGAAATTTTCTGCTATTATTTCATTGAATAGGTTGTTCATTCCTTTGGTTTGTATCTCTGTGCCTTCCCAATCCCAATAATTCTTAAATTTGGTCCTTTCATGATGTCCAATAGTTCTTGGAGATTCTGTTCATGATTTCTTACCATCTTCTCTGTTTGGGCAACTTTATTTTCAAGATTAAATATTATGTCTTCATTGTCTGAGGTTCTGTCTTCCAAGTGGTCTAGTCTGTTGGTGATGCTTTCCATTGAATTTTTTATTTGGTTTATTGTCTCCTTCATTTCAAGGATTTCCATTTTTGTTTGTTTTTTTTTTTTTTTTTTTTTGAGAATCTCTATCTCTTTGTTGAAATGATCTTTTGCTTCCTGCAGGTGCTCTTTCAGCTTAGTCGTATTATCATTCATTGCGTGCATTTGCTCTCTTATCTCATCCTTTGCTTTGCAAATCATCTTAATCATGTATAATCTGAAGTCCTTTTCTGACATTTCTTCTAACATACTTTCATTGGATTCTATTACTATAGAATCTAGATTTGTTTGGATCACTTTCTTCCCTTGTTTTTTCATGTTGTTCATGTATATTCCCCTCTAGCACTGCAGATCTGGGGTATTGCAGATTTCCCCCTATACTCTTTTAGTGGCCTTATAGGTTTCCAAAACCCTTTCTTTAAGGGGAGATCAATATTAGCAGTGCCCAAATCAGACACTATGCAAACCTAGACCAAATAACCCTTATGGGGACAATAACAAAATTGCCATAATAAACAAAATGGGGTCAAATGTTATCTTCTGTACAACAAACAGGTTTACAATAATGTCTGCAGTTTCTGATGGAGGACAAAGAGGATGCAGAGGGATGAAGATATGGCTGTTAATGGGATAAGAAAAGAATATATAGAAAATCTAGAAAATAGAAAGGGTGAGAGTGTAATCAAAAGAAATCGGATGTTAGCATGTAAATAAGGGAGAAAGTGACTCTGAGGGAACAGGTAAACAGAAGGAAAAGAAAGCAAGAAACATAAAGAAATAAAAACTTAAATAATTTTAAAATGAAAAAAAAAATCTACTGTATAACAGTCATATACTAATGAAACCTCTCAGTGTTCAGTAGCCTGATGTATGAGTGGTACCTGACAATTAGATTCAAGCCTCCAGCAGGCATCTCCAGATGGATTTGCCCCACCCGACGATCGGAGCTGCGGCTTCCAGGATTATCCAAGATGGCAGCTCTGGCTTCCAAATATGTTGGCAAATGGGGAGCTGCAGCTCAGGGGTGGACGTGGTCTGCTGGAGGTCCTGGAGACAGGATGCAGTTGGTCCGGCTGTGGTCCTGGATGTCGGTTGTGTTTGGTGTGGTTGTGGGATCCAGGAGGCCGGGTGCAATCAGTCAGTCTGGGTTCCCAGTAATAGGGCGCCGTCAGTTGGTCTGGGTGTCCTGGCGGCAGGGAGCAGTCAGTTGATGTGAGGGCCCCAGAGGCAGGGAGTGATCGGTCAGGCTGAGAGATCCTGGAGACGGGACTCAGTCTGGCCAGGGGTCCTACAGGACCTGGCTGTTTTCTCAATATGGCGGCAGCCACGTGTAATCAAACCTGCAGGTACTGTAACAGTGAACTTCCAGGTGGCAGCAGGCAGCTGGTTCTCCACTGGCAGTTTGCGGTCAGTCTGCTGGCAGCTGTCCCACGATCGGGAGGTGAACCTCGAGCGTTGGGTGATGGATAGGGGTACAGCAGGTGATGGACAGGCGAGAGGCAGGCAAATGGCAGATGATAGATGCCTGACAGTGAGCAATCTGCTCTCAAAAAAGGCATCGATATGCTGGCAGATTTCAGGTGATCACAGCAGACAAATCGGTAAAGAGCAGGGGATCGATAAGCAGCAAAAACTGCCTCACCTAGAAACAGATGTCCTCTGCTTGAATCCGGCATTGCTGAGCGACAAGGAATGCAGCCTCCCTCTAGTCTGCCATCTTGGATCTCCGTCCCAGCGATTTTGATACAGTGTATCACAGTTTCATTTCCCTCTATTTTCTTTTATTTCTTCCCTAATTTCTTCTGCTATCCTTTTTCATGTAAAAGTGTGTAGTTTAATCTCTAAGGATTAGTGGTTTCTAATTTTTATCTTACTAATTCTTTCTAATTTCATTCCAATATGATCTGAGAGAATGCATATTTTCTCTCATTTTTGTATTTGCTAAGATTTTCTTCATGACCTAAAATATGGTCTCTTTTAGAAAATGTTCCATGTGCTGCTGAGAAGAAAGCAAATTCAGTCATTGATGATTGAAATAGTATATAGATTCTGTCAGGTCTAATTTATTAATTGTATTTTTTAGTTCCATAGAATCTTAGTTTGTGATTGATGACCTATCCAGTGATGAGAGAGATGTGTTAAAGTCACCCAGTATTATTATATTGTGGCCTATTTCATTCTTAAGATTGAGAGGGGTTTTCTTGATGTACTACATGTTCCATTATTCAGGACAGAAATATGTATGACCGTTATATATTCTTGATATATGATTCCCATAAGCAGTATGAAGTGAGATTTCTTGTCTCTTCCCAATTTCATTCGAAATCCACTTTATCTGATATTGAAATAGTTACAACTGCTTGTTTACAAGCCTCATGTGAATAATATATCTTATCCCATCCTTTCACCATAAGTCTGTGTATGTCTTTGCCCATGAAGTGAATCTCTTGCAGACAGCATATAATTGAGTCTTGTTTTCCACACCAATCTGAGAACCTATGTATTTTTATTGAAGAATTTAGGCCATTTATATTTAATGTTATTATTGAGATATTATTTTTATTTCCTGTCATTTTGATTTATTTCTAACATTCACATTGAATTTCATTCTCCTTTGATTGACTATTCTTCTAGTGCAATTTCTTCCTATGCTGGTTTACATTTTTATTTTTCATTTCTTCTTCATGAAACAGTTCATTAAATATGTTTCATAGTACAGTCTTTGTAATTATGAATTCTTTTAGCTTTCATTTATCATGGAAGGTGTTTATTTCATCTTAATTTATAAAACTCAATTTTTCAAGGCATCATATTCTTTGTTGGCATTCATTTTCTTTTAGAGCCAAGTATAGATTATTCTCTGCCTTTCTAACTTTTAGGGTCTGGATTGAGAATCACTTGAAATTCAGATTAGTTTGCCTGTAAATTTGACCTGTAATATTTCTCTTGTAGCATCTAAAATTCTCTCTTTATTCTGTATGTTTGGCATTTTCATAATAATGTATCTTGGAATAAATCTGTTGTGATTTTGTGTATTTGAAGTTCTACAGATCCCCTGTATTTTTGTTTTCACTTTATTCATAGGGCTGGAAAATTTTCTGATGACATTTCATTGAAAGGATATGCATTCCTTTAGTTTGTATTTCAGAACCACCTTCTATCCCAATGAATCTTAAATTTGACTGTTATCCCAGAATTCTTGAATATTCTGTGGTCTCTTAACATCTTTTATCTATGGATGACACTATTTTTAAGATTATGTACTTTGGCTTTGAGACCTGAAAATCTATCTTCAAAATAGTTTTACCTATTGGTGATGCTTTCCATTCAGTTTATAATTTGGTTGTTTGATTCCTTCATTTCAAGGATTTCCACTTGGTTCTTTTTCAGAATCTCTATTTATTGAAGTGATCTTTCACTTCTTGTATTTTCTGATTTTATTCCCTGTATTGTCTTTTAGCGTGTAGAACAGTTTAGCTATAAACTTTCTAAAGTCCTTCTCTGACATTTCCTCCACTATGGTGTCTATAACGTTAGTTGTTAAAGCATGATCAGTTCTTTTTTTCAGGTGAAGTTCCCTTGCATTTTCATATTGTTTGTATGATGCTCATCTATTTGAGATAGTTAGCTCTTATTCTTTTAAGTGAAGGACTACTTTTGAGCTTCATTTTCTTAAAGACCTGGGTTGAGTTAATATCCAGAGAGTGATATTTTAATTCAGTGTGTGATCTCTGCTGAGCCCAATATCATCCCCAATTTAAGGAGGCCACTAGGCCCAATTTACTATAATCACTTCTGAGCCAAGCCTTGTTCTTTTTCAACCCTACAAGAACAGAAACTTGTTGAAGTTGTTCCCTGAGGTTCCTCAAATTCAGGCAAAACCTATAATAAAGTTCTGGAACATAAAAAAAAATTTGGTTAAATTTAGTGAACTTAATATAACCTTAAGAGAGGATTAAAATTGAGGAGGAAGAGAGATTGGCAAACAGGAGAGGAAAAAGGAGAGAAAGGGGGGAAGGAGCATTAGAAAGAGATAGGAGATACAGACAGACAATTTCCACCAAGGTAAAAAGGAGAAATAAATAAATGAGTGTTACTAGAGTTAGTGGTGGATAGTACAAGAGGAAGAGTAGGGGATAAGAGAAGCAGAAATAAACTAGAACTAGAAAAACAAATGTAGGAAGTACTGATGCCAATTAGTGCTTTAAGCTATTAGATGAAATACATTCAAATAAGTTGAGGATATAAATTTAGATATTGGACTAGGAATTACTATTGAATTTGAGGAGTTATGTATATGACCAAAGGTGACTTCAGAGTTGTTTATATGTCAAGGTAAAGAAATTTCTTGTAGAATGTTGATTTCACTGGGGTTTATCCAATTTCATTGGTCATTTATCCAATGTCCATCAGTCTCTGGCTGTGGATCTTTCCCGAGTTGCAGAATCATAGGAACAAATTCCCTAGTTGCTATGAACCTACTGCCAGCAGTTTCTTGTTTGTCACATCTGGAACCTACAACTGAGTGCTCAGAGGGTGCCATGCTGTGGATTATCTGTCTCTGTTGTGTGTAGTAGTTCAGGACACAGGCTCTGGAATATCCCTGATGGTTATGGGTAGCCATGTCCCTGTCCCTACTACAGAATGCTTTTCACACTAGTGAAGGTCCTGGTGGCTTCCAACTCATATTTTATGTCTCAATTTATTACAAGAATGACCAGTGCTCACTACTAAAACTTGATTTTAAAAAAAATGGGTGTATGCAGTTGTGGGGAAAATTCTTTCATATGTAATGTTTGTTTCTCTTAAAGAAATGGCCTAACTTAGACATCAGATCTGCCTTGTCTGCCTGGCCAGATTCATTGGCATTCAGTGTTTCACATCTTTTTTCTTTTTTCTTTTTTCTTTAATCTCCTTGAAAATCTTTCTCTAGTACTTTGATTCTATTTCTCTGCACAGAAGGTAGTAGTGATGCAGTTCAGTGTTATAACAATTAGGAAAGTTCCCTTTTGTGTAGAACTCATTTTATCAGAGCATCCAGAGACACACACATTTCTCTGTCAGTCCTTCTTTTGTCAGATCTCAGTATTTCCAGCTTTCCTCTACAATGCCTCTTTGAGCCATTGTCTCCACGGTCATGGAAAAGAGAGTGTGTCCCCAGACATTCCCAATAATCTCCAAAGAGATGCTAGCCAGAATCTTGTCATCAGTTTTGACAATTAGCAATTGGGAGAAAAATATATCTCAGAAATGTTCTCAGCTCCCCACCCCTGCACTGTCATTGCCTCTGCAGGTGGAAGGATAATTGGATGAGGGGAGGTGGAGGCATGGCTTGTAGGCACACAACCTGAGGTCTGGCTACCTCTCCCAGGTGATGCTGGTTGCATAACCTTCACTCTAAGCACACTGACCAAGCAGGAGGATGGAATGGGAGGTGTTTTTGAGTGTGATGGCTAAGTTTCTAAGGACAGATGCCTATCAAGAGTCTGTTGGTGAATGAGTGTATCATAAAAGGTATTTCTCTGGATTTAAAACTGATCACAGAGGGAAAGAGGAATAATTCTGAGGCATGTGATGAACTAGCAGAAAGAGTGCTAGACAGTGCATCAACCTCTGAAGGCCCCCAGTGGCATATAGTGTAACCCACAGGAGTCTTGATTGCTGGTGTTTGATCAAGTGATCTGGCTGGGGATGGTGCTCAACAGTAAGCACTTGCCTACCCTGTGTGAGGCCCAGGTTCCTCCACAGCACTGTCAAGCACACTAAAACAACTATAATAATCACATCCTATGGGAGCCTGATGACATTTCTAAAGACTCCAGTTCTAAAATCAACTAGCTGAGCAGTCTACCTCACAGGACTTAAATTCTTAGGTTTACCATGTCCGTTCCTGTGATGCCTTCCTGTGGTAGGAAATGCAAGGCTAACTTTACAGCATCGGATATTGCAGTGCAGAACTAAGCATGATGGATGGCAGTATGGAAAGGCCTTCTCTGCCTCTGAGAGCCCAAGGCGCCTGACAAGACAGTGAGGGCATTACTACCAACATCACTGGTCTGGGGCCTGGGGTGGGATTTGTTTCCTCCTTGACACCAGGGAAGCAGCATTTAAGGAACAGGTAGGTTAACAATTCTGAGTTTATGATAGTGGATGTCAGGCACAAATGCAACTTTCTTTAACAGGATTCTACATCAGTCCTATTTTCTGTCATTGCAAGTTATGAAGTACACAGTGCACACAGATTAGAATTTCCAAGTACGCTTATTTCTCATATTTTAGTTAAAAACAAATCTTCCACTAGGGCTAGGAGTCCCTAGGGCTAGGAGTTCATTTAACTCAGGAATTTGTAGATAAGTATATGATGTGCATTTTTAATAATTTAGTAAACTATTATATCCCATGTAAGTGATTCATGCCTGTCCTTCCACTGAGGGAAAGACATGAGGTTGTTATAGATGCCATTATACTTTTGTTTCTGGCCTAGAAGAAAGTGCTGGCAAAGACTTTTTGCCATTCTTTTTCCACCAATATCGAGTAGTCCTTGCACTCATTAAGTCCAACTGGCATGAGACTAATTCCTATGGTAGTAAAATATAACCTGTTCATCTATGTCCTATTAAGAACTGTAAAGCATTTTTTATTTTATTGGCATGTAGAATAAATCCTTACATATTGGGTATTGTTGCAGCAAAAAGAATGAAATAATATACTGCCCAAGTAATAAAAAGTGACAAGGATGAGAACAAAATTCATGTGTGTGTGTGTGTGTGTGTGTGTGTGATTCAAAGACCACAGTTCTGTGGGTCTGTTTGTGTATCAGAGGGTTAATCATTTCAAACAAAATTCAGGCATGCCTTAATTCCCACTTTCCCCTAAGTCACTTTGCTTGTCTGTGTCTAAGTCCTCCTCTTAATTTTTTTTGGGGGGGCACTGGGGATTGAACCCACGTGTGCTTAATCCCTGAGTCACATACCCAGTCCTTTTTTCTATGATTTTGAGACAGGGTCTCACTAAGTTGCTTAGGGCATTGTTAAGTTGCTGGATCTGGCTTTAAATTCCCTATTCTTTTGCCTCAATCTCCTGAATTGTTACAAACATGTGAATTGTATACTTTTGCACATTGTTCATTTGCTTATTCATTTGTCTCTGCAGAGTTGTCACTAAATATAAAACAATCACATAATGAATATGGTGAACAAGACAGGGAGCTTCCACCCCAAAAACCAGCAATAAATAAGACCAACTGCAAATGAAATACACTGCCATTCCTATGTAAATACTTACACTACTGTAATTTGTTCATGCCTGAAGTGTTTATGTGGACATAGAATAAAAAAATATTTGTTCCTAAGGCAATCCATGGCCATGAGTGAGCTCCTCTGTAACTTTCAATCTGCATGCTGAAGGTGCTGAGCATCTTCTCCCACGTCTATTAGACATTTGGTCACCTTTTTCTTGTGAGTTTCCAACATTTTATTTTGGAAGTTTTGTTTTAGATCATGTCTACTGTCTTTTCTGTATCATTCCACCCATGCTGGATAAATGCCATTTTTTGTTTCTCTCTCACTCTCTGTAATGGGCTATTGATTTTAATATAATGTAATTTATAATTTCCTCTCTATATTTCATAACTTTTAAAAAAGTCTGTTCCCATTCTAAGACCAAGGAGATACTATTTTTGGTCTAAAACCATAATTTTTTAATGTTTAAATCATCAATCCATTCAAAATTGATTCATATGTAGGTGGTGATTTCTATTCTTTTCCATTAAGCTAATTTCCAGTTATTTTGGAAGTACTATTGCATGTTTCCAGTCCATTTGCTCTCAGCTGTCTGTGCCTGCCCCAGATTACATCTTCCTGAAGTTGATTTTTCCATGTCTCCTGCTATTTTTGCTCTATTCCTTCTTGCCTCTTTCAATCATTAGCAATTGCACAGTTCCACAGAAAAGAGGTCAGTCTTTTTTTCAATCTGATTCAATGAACCTCATATTAGTCAGTTTCTGTCACTATAACAAAATACTGAGGTAACTATAACAAAATCTGTCACTATAATAAGCTTTTTCACTGCTGTGACTAAAAGACCTGACAAAAAATATTAGATGAGGAAGAGTTTATTTTGGGGCTCACTGTTTCAGAGGTCTCAGTCCATAGATAACAGACCAGAAGGGTGGCAGAACATCATGGAGGAAGGGTGTGGCAGAGAGAAACAGTTCACGTGATTATCAGGAAACAAAGAAAGACTCCTACAGCATGCTCTCAAGAACCTTCCCAATCCAGCCACATCTTACCCACCTTCAGTTCCCACTCCGATAATCCAATCAGGGGGTTCATTCACTGATTAGGCTAAGGCTCTCATAACACAGTCATTTCTCCTTTATGCCTTTTTGCATTGTCTTACACATGAGCTTTTGTGGGACACCTCACATCCAAACCAGAACAGTTAATATGGGCTCAGAGATTTGGAGGCTGCAGTCCAGGATGGCAGAAGGCATTTCTTTGGGCTCGTGGTGAAGCAGCACATCATGGTGGGAGCACTTGATGCAGCAAACCACTCACCTAATGAACCAGAAAGTAAAGAGGGGTCCCACAATTCCCTCTGGGGGCAGCAAGCTCCCACTGACTTAAGGACCTCCCCTAAGGCCACACCCCCCAAAGGTGCATCTCCCAAGAGCACCATCATGGAGACGGAAAAATAAACACACTCATGTGCAGGGTGAAATTCATCATCTAAACTTTTTGATCCAATGACCAATTATTTCTGTATTTTAAAGAGAAAGATACACACATTGGGATAAAATCCTCCTGGACCTAAGGGTTTGCCCTTTTTATCCAGTTCTGTCTCAGGCTAACTTGTTCAACGTTTTGTTCATTGCTAATGTGGTTTGGGTGTGGTCTGAGTGTTCCTTGAAACCTCTGGGGGGGTCCTTACATCATTGAGGGCATAAAGTAGTTCACGTGTTATCCCTGGGTAAATCTCTTGTGACCCCTGGAATCCTCACAGGAAGGGTGTTACAAAAGGAGTAAACCTGTACCCCCTCCTCTTTCTTTGTTTCTGGCTCAAGCTGTGAATGCTCACATGAAAACAAGATATGCTGCCACCCCATCTTCACTAGAATCCAACCAATGATCCCTGCTGTTGTATTTTGAACCTCCAAACTGTGAGTTATGTGGAAAAAAAAACCTGTGAGCTAAATAAATCTTTTTCTTTATAAGTAATCTAAGTCAGGGTTTCATTATACTGATTAACACATTCACTTTATTTATTTTTTTGTTTGTTTAAATATCAGAGATATTTGGAATATGGCAGAAATGTCAGTCTCCAAAGCTCAGGGCAGATTAATTTCCCATCCAGTATTTTAGAGATGATGCTCCCTCTGAGGAAAAGATTGGGCAGGTTTGATTCATATGAATGATAGAAGGTCACAATTCTTAAGCTCTGCGTTCTCAACTGTGATGCTGTATGTAGTTCATACTGGAGCTACTTTCCAACTTCTCTGTGGGACATGGGAGAACTCAAGGGACAGATGTTGCTATAATTTGGTTCTGAAATGTCCCCCAAAGTACTACTTGGACTTGCTGGAATCTAAAATGGTGTATCCTATTAGAAGGTCATTGAGGGGATGCCCCAAAGGAGATTGTAGGACCCTATTCTCTTCTTCGTTTTGGCTTCCTAGCCAAAACTTATCTCCTTCATGTTAATCCAGGCACACATTTTACCTTGAAAAAGGGAATAGTTCTTTTGTGAGCCAGTTGTTCTAAGTGCTGCTCAGAGACTTTTTAATGTAAACATTTCAATGAAAATATAAATTTAAGTTATACTACAGCACACTCTCCCTTTCTGCACCCCCTACCTGTAACCAGATCTAATTCCCTTCAAAAAGAGAGACCCAAAGAAATGGTGGAGAGACTTTGGTTCTTTCAGACTCCATCTCATGGACTCAACTTTCCTTGGGAAATATGGTGGCCACCAATCAATAAATATGCTATCTTGTATATATATATATATATATATATATATATATATATATATATATATATATATAAAAGCTCAGTATCACTAATCATTAGGAAAATGCAAATTAATATCACAATAAGCTCTCACTTTACACAAATTGCTATGATGGAAGACAGACAAGTGGTGGTGATAATGAGTGTTGGTGAGGATGTGGGAAAAGGGAACCTTCGACATTGTTGGTGGGTATGTGAATTACCGCAGCCATACTATGATTTCAATGTTTGTATCCTCTCCAAATTCACTTCCAAATCCTTATCCTAAATATGAGAGCATTAAGAGGCAAGGATTTTAAGAGGTAGCTAAGTCATGGAGTTCGTACCCTTATGAGTGGAATGAGGGCTCATAAAAAGACTTGAGGTTGAAGCGGGTGGTTGGGATATGAGGTTGATTGGAAGTTTCTGGGCTGGAACTTGAAGGGGAGACTTTTGTCCTCTTTCACCTTTCCTGACCTTCTGTCATCTGCCATGTGATGATGCAGTAGGAAGATCATCACCAGACACTGGCACCTTGATCTTGGACATCCCAACATCCAAAAGTGTAAGAAAGTAATTTTTCTCCTTTAAAATTCTATCTTTTGTTAAAACAATGCAAATACACTAAGATAAGTCATTATGAAAAATTGTATGGATGTCCTTCAACAAACTAAGAAGATGAGTCTCCATGGAATCCAGTGATCCTACTTCTGGTATATATGCAAAAGGTTTGAAATCAGTAGGTTGATGGGATATCTGCACTCTAGGTTCACTGAAGCATTAGTCACAATAAACAAGTGCTATGGTTTGGATCTTTAAAGTCCCCATGGTCCCCAGTTTATGTGCTAATAGAATCCAGTAGAACATTTAAGAAGTGGTGCCCAGTTGGAGGAAGTTAGGCCATTGGAGTGTGCCTTTGAAGGGGATGCTTAGACCCCAGCTCCTTGCTCTCCCTCTCTGCTTCCCATTGCCATGAAGCAAGTAGTTTCTTTCACCATATGCTCCCATCATGATGTTGTACCTCACCACAGGCACAAAAGCAATGGGCCTGTTGACCACGGACTAGAACCTCCAAAACTGTGAGCCAAAATAAATCTTTCCTTTTTAAGTCAATTATCTCAGGTACTTTGATTCTGTGATGGAAAGCTCGCTAACACACCAAGGTACAGAATCGATGTGTCTATTGATGGATGAATGGATAGAGAAAATGTGTTACATGTACATAATAGAATATTAGTTGGCCTTAAAATAAAAATGTTTTAAATATATATGTATTTGTTCTAATTAGTTACACATATCAGAATGCATTTTGACACATCTTAAAAAAAATGGAGTATAACATCTCATTCACCTTGTTGTACATGATGTAGAGTTACACAGGTCACGTAATCATATATGCACATAGGGTAATGATGTCTAATTCATTTTACTATCATTCCTAACCCCATGCCCCCTCCCCTCCCTCCTCTCTGTCTAGTTCAAATAACCTCTATTCTTCATTCCCCTCTTTTTTGAGAATTGTCATCTGCATATCAGAGAAAACATTCTGCCTTGGGTTCTTTGCAATTGACTTATTTCACTTAGCATAATATTCTACACTTCGGTCCATTTACTGGCAAATGCCATAATTTGATTTTTCTTTAAGGCTGAGTAACATTCCATGATGAATATATACTACATTTCTTTATCCATTCATCTGTTGATGGGCACCTAAGTTGGTTCCATAGTTTAGTCATTGTGAATTGAACTGCTATAAATATTGATGTGGCTGCATCACTCTGGTATGCTGATTATAAGTCCTGTGTGTATAAACCTAGGTGTGGGATGATGGAGTCAAATGGTGGTTCCATTCCAACCTTTCTGATGAATCTCCATGCTGCTTTACAGAGGGGTTGCACCAATTTGGAGTCACACCAGCAATGTATGAGAGTACCTTTTCCCCACATCCTCACCAACATTTACTGTTGCATGTGTTCTTGCTGATTGCCATTCTAACTGGAGTGACATGGAATCTCAATGTAGTTTTGATTTGCATTTCTCTAATTGCTATAGATGTTGAACACTTTTACTTATGTTTGTTGATAGATTGTAATTAAAATAGAAATTGTCACTTGCATTAACATGGATAAATCTGAGAACACTATGTTCAGTGAAATAAGTCAGGCACAGTAAGACAAATAATACAGTTCTCACTTACATGTAAAATCTAAAAAGGCAGAACTCACACATGTAGATGATGGAATAATGGTTACCAGACGTGGGTTTGGAAGCAATAGGGAGATGTTGTTCAAAGGGTACAAAGTCTCAGACAGGAAGAATAAGTTTTTGGAGATCTACTGTATAACATGGTAACTGTAGTTGATAATAATGTACATTTCAAAATTGGTAAGAGAGCAAATTACAAATGTTCTCACCACAAAATCATCTGACATGATAGCTGTGTTAATTAGTTTGATTTAATCATTCAATATGGATATGTAAAGCATCACTTATACCTTCTAAATACATACAATATTTTGTCAACATGATCAAAATAAAGCTTTCAAAACAACATTGTCTTTGCCAAAGACATTGGTTAGAAAAATTAACCTGTTACCCTTTATAAATATGGAGGTAGAATATTTGATGGAAAACATCAGATAAGGAGAGGTGTAGTTGAAAAAAAAAACAGATCAGGAGTTGAGATATCAGCACCCCTTAAGCCTAAGTGTTGAATAGTCCTACATCCTTAATCTGGGTCCAAAGTAGGTCTCAGTAGACTGAGTAGAGCTCTGGGCCCTGGGAAAGGAGGAGAAAGAGGCACAAGAGAAAAGTGTTTTGTTTATTTCTGTTCCCTTGTCCAAGAGCAATTTATCTCCTTAACATAAATCAACCTGAGCCCATGAATTTATTTAAATAAAAAAAACCTTGGGTGGAACATTAAAATTTTGAGAAGCTGGTATTATTTCTAGGCAAAACAGGATTATACCTTTCATTGGAACAATCTTTCAGTAATTTCTGGAGCAGGCACAGTAGAGATCAGCTTCAAGTTCTAGTCACAGAACCAGAAGAGGAGCTGTTAACTCTCATATTTCAAATTAAAAATTATTACAAGTGTAAACAATTGTCTTGAAAAACCTAAAAACTACATTTGCTGCTTACTTTTATTGTCTGCATAACAGAACAGACATTCTTATCAACTGTCTCTAAAATATTTCAAAATTAATTTTTCATTTTTTTATGAGCAAAACCAACCTTCTACAAGCCTCAATATGTGCACTTGAAAAAAACATTCAGAAACAGAAACCAAAGGTAGGCTAAATATCTAATATATTTAATTATTGAGGTAAAACTTCTCTCCCAAATAATTGAAGTAAAGACTTTAAAAAGTGAAAAGACAATCATATTTAGTAATTAATGACTTATGCCCTGAAACACAAGACACCATCTAATACACCTGAAAGATTCTTGGATTTCAGTTCATCTCCAGAACTGTGGCTTAGAATAAAAATTAAATGTAAAAAAAACGCGTGCATCCTTAGAAGCAGAACTTTGGTTGCTAAGGGCAGCATCTCTGCCCTCCAGCTGGTTCTGGGCCTGGCAGGGTGAAGTCCCTGGAACTCAGTCCAGTGTGGTTCCTGTCCCCTGGGTGAAATGGGGAACAGAAACGAAAACTGGGCTCCAGTGGACGCTAAGATAAAACTGCACCTTCCACATACATAGTTTTTCATCTCACATTTGGCTTCTGTTGCCTCACAGACAGCTCCAGGTCCTGCCTCATTACACATGGACCTCCGCCCTCGTAGCCCCACTTGGACCTCTCCAGCCCAGGCCAGAGCACTGCTTCTGGGGACGCAGCTCCGCCCCCAGGTTCCGGCTCCGCCCCGCGTAGGCCCCGCCCCTCCGAGGGTACGACTCCGCCCTGGGTGAGCGGTCCTGCCCCAGACTCCAGCGCAGTTGCCTGCAGAGTGTGAAGTGGGTCCTCTGGCGACCCTCCTCTCTTCAGTCTCGGTTTTCCGCTGACTCCAGCTCCGCGGGCCCCACCCGCGCACTTGCTTCAGATGGGCCAACAGGATTCGTAGGCCAGAGCCCGGCCTTCCTGAGTCCAGCCGCGGGTGTAAGTCCACGCAGGGTGGACGCCCCTAGCCCCTGCAGGGTTGGAGAGCAGATGGAGGGGAGCCGAGCAGGACGGACACAGGGAGCTGGAGGCGACCCGGCCGTGTCGGGAGAGAAGGGAGGGACAGGCAAAATGAGCAGAGACCAGGTGGAAGGAAGGAGCCGGGCGAGACAGGGCGTGAGCGGAGGTGATTGCACGTGGAACGTGAAGTCGTGCGGTACTGACTGGGCACCGCGAGTCCTTTAAAATGTGTTAGATTGTTTCAATCTCGCCGAAGAAAACGAGAATGGCAAAAACAGTTGTGTGCGACGACCACACTTTGTACCACTGTGTTGCTGCAGAGGGCAATGCCGCTGCACCCTGTTCAGCAGCTGGCAGAGGTAGTGCCCTCGGTTCAGGGCTCTCTTCCTTTTCTCGCTTGGAAGAGGAGAGTGTAAACTAGGGAAGATCTCTGACACCGCCGGTACTTTTTAAAAGGAGTAGTACCTATGTTATACCTGCTCCCCGCCTCCCACTTTTTGTGATTCATGGCATTCTTTTCTAAATTTGATGTTTCAATTTAATCCTGGAATTTATTGGTGATTTTAAAGAGAGTTCCAAATTATTTTCTCTCATAAGTGTATTGTTCAGAAGATGAAATTTAAATGCTTTCTACACTCTATCATATACTGAAACTATTCTTTGATATCTGCTAATTGGTTTTACAGAGTTTCATTATGCATCTGTAAGGATGTTGATGATCGTTAACACTCAAAACTTAACCAGTTTCTTTAATTTTCAGTGTCTTTCTTCTCTTATGTAATCTTTTAATTAGCCAACTCTGAACTAAATCTCCAAGAAGGTGTTTTCCCTTGAGTCCTCTTCGTCCTTCCTATGCAGAGGTTGAAGGGCTGGATTAATGTGCAGTTCTCTTCCGGCAGAACCCATCTGTTCCTGAAAGCCCAGAGATTGCTCAGAGCTAGTCTTCATAGTTGACCTGCTTTTATGCTTTCCAGGGATAATAGCTATTTGTAATTTCATATTTTTTAAATATTTTTCTGGAAAAAATTAAATGCTTGAGATTGATTAAACCCACAAAAATAGAAGCTTGTCTTATTCAGGAATATGAAGGAAACCTTTTGCGCTGCCCTATGCAGCTCACCCTTTCAGAATGCAGTTACATCAAGTTCTGATCCCTCAACTCAGACCTCTTTGGGTGACTTACTGAAGGGACTCCCTTCTCTGAGCCTCAGTGTGTCTATCTGAACAGTGGGTAGAACAGGAATTCTATGTCTGAGTGAAGGGCATCACTGAAGTATTTTCGAAATCGGGTCTGTCTGCATGTGGCTCTTTTTTGAGGAAGGTGTCCTGGATGATGGGAATCTTAAATGACTCTCAGTTCTCCAAAAATGATGAAAACCATTAGGAAAGAGACAGGGACATAGGCTCAGAGATAAGAAATCTGCCTCTGTTTCACTTTCTCCCTCTCCTTCTCTTTCTGCCTCAGAAATAAGTCTAAAGTTTGTGTCATCTCCTGGAACTGAACTCTTTTATCGTTACCCCCATGCCCTCCGGACAAATCTAAACTCCATACGACTGTGGCAAAGAGCCGTGGAGCTGGTTGACTCTTCAGAGTTGGTGCAAAATGCGGGAAGTGATCAGGCTTTTGTATCCTGCCTCTAGTGGTCATTCCATGTTCAAGCAGAGGTCATGAACTTGGAGAGGCAATTCCTTTAGCTCAGTGCCAAGTAGACAACAATAGGGTGGAACCTAGTGTGAGTTTCAGTGGAAGGGGGAGGGTTTGGATTGAAGAAACTCACTTATTAATCTCATTGTAGGAGTTTATTATCCCTGAATCATTCCTGTTACAGTAAACAGCATAGGATCATTTATTCTCATATTAAGTTTCTCCCTGTGTGTTTATTTTCCTTGAAGAAAAGGGGCATGTGTGTTCTAAGCATTAAGCAACATATATTTGACACAAACTAATCTTACCTGAGAAACAATACCAGAAGAAGGGGGTAAGAGGAGGAGGAAGAGGAGGAAAGGAAGAAAAAGGAAAAGGAAATGGCTGTTTCCAGGTATAAGTGATTGTGCTTGGTTGTTCTGTCTTCTTCCTGAAATGCCAGTTTTCGGACTTACTAGTCTTCTTGGACTCTCAGGTGTCCAACTGCACACATATGCTCACACCCAGAACTGTTACTCAGTCCTTTCTTACCTCCATGTAGATTCCATTTTACAATGACTTAATGTGGAACTTGGGAAAATGCTCCATTTAAATAATCATTCTTCATAGTGTTTGCATTAGTTTATTTTCAGTTACTATAATGAAAGGGTTTCCCCCCATTTGGGATAATACTTAATGATACATAAAGTTCTCTCTCCATTGAATCACTCTATAAGGTAATGCTTACTTTTATTTTTATAGACCGCATTTTGATTCATTGTACACAAGTGGGGTACATCATTTCATTTCTATGGTTGTACACATTGTAGATTCACACAGTTCGTGTATTCATACATGTACATAGGGTAATGATGTCTTTTGCATTCCACCATTTTTCATAACCCCCTTCCCTCTCATTTCCTTCTACATAAAGTTCCTTTATTCTTTTCTCAATCCTCACACCGCACCCCCATTATATATCCTCATCCACTTATCAGGGAAAACATTTGCCCTATCAAGGAATTAATTGGAAATGGGTAGTAAACTCCATGGTGTCAGGAATTGAGACCCACATCTGTGTGCCCTGATAGCTTTTCATGAGACAGGATTAAAAAAAACAATACATGTAAGCTCACAGGCTGTGATTGAAAGTCATAACTACTGGCTGAGATCGGCATGTTGACTGTTGAGTCCACTGCTTTTGTTCTTGCTTACCCAGGTGATGTAATCATGCTCATTCCTTCATGTAGCGTGACAGTATCAGACCTCTCAGGTATCAAGGAGCAGGGATGGCCAGAGAGTCAGTTTACCCTCCCTCATGGGAGAACCCATTAACCATGGATCTCATGGTGCTGCACCTAGCTTGTGGGAGGAATGAGATGGGAAGAGTGGGACAGTCCCTACGACATATTTTAATGTGTCTACTTTCTATGCTTCCACAGGGCTGTAAACTCATTTGCATTCCAGAAGTCTTGTACAGATGTTTTTGCCCATGCATGATCATTAAAGCACTTTTTCTGTAGGGTAAAAAGTGCTAGGATCTGTCAATCCATCATCCTACTGAGGTCTTTCTCTAAACCATAGTCTTAACTTACAGGTCAAGAGAAAATGCAAAATATTACAGAATTTTTGGAAACAAAACAAAATCACAACAACCCAAAACTTATGAAATGCAGCAAAAGGAGTTATAAGAGGGACTTTTTAGTTGTAAAAACATAGAGTCATACTTTAGTATTGGTGGAGGATGGGTTCCAGAACCTCCCTCTAATACCCAAATCTGAATTTTCAAGACCATTTTACAAAATGGCAAAATACATTCATCCCTCTGTGCCATGGGCACCATATTGGTGGATTCAGCCAACCACAGGTGGAAAATATTCAAAAAACTGTACCTGTACTAAACTTTATAGACATTTCTTTTCATGCATGTGGAACTATGGGTACAGAGCCAACTTCACATACTAAAAAAATAAGAAATATCTTAATTTAGTAATCTGGCTACACTTTAAACTGCTAAAAAGAGTACAATAAAATAGCTAAAGGAAATAAGAAAGATTAAAGCAGTGATAAATGAATGAGAGATGTACATCATTGCCTAGTGGGATTTATCCCAGAAATGCAAGGATAGTTTAACATAAGAAATCAGTTGCTGAAATATATCACATATGTAGAAGGAAAGAACAAAAATACATGATCATCTCAGTTAATCAAAAAAAGCAGATGACAAATTCCATAACCTTTTGATAATAAAAACATTCAAAACTAGAAAATAGAAGAAAATTTCCTCATTGTAAAAAGACCATAGGTTAAGAATTCACAGCTGAGATAGTCCTTGGTGAAGGAATGAGAAGTTACCTCTAATATCAGGATGTCCCCTTTGGCCACTTCATTTCCCTTGAGTTCAGGCTGAGGCAGGAGGATTGCACGTTTGAGTCTAGCCTCTACAATTCAACAAGCAGGATGAAAATAACCTAATTAAAAAATGGTCAAAGATTTCAATAGACTTTTCCCCATAGAAGATATTTGAATACCCTGCAAGGATATGAAAAGTTGTATAGCCGACTGAGTCATCAGCAAAATCAAAACCAAAACCACAATGAGATATCACTTCACATCCATTAGGATGGCTGCTATAAAACAGAAAATTATTAGTTGGGTAAAGATGGAGAAATTAGAATCATTATCTTGCTGGCAAATGGAAGAGTCACTTTGGAAATAGTTGGCACATCCTCCAAAGTTAAACTGTGTGACCCAGAGGTTCTCCTCCTGGGTATACTTAGACTCAAAAGAATTGAGGAGTGTGATAATGGTACTTGTACATGAATGTCCACAGCACTATATACAGTAGGCACAAAAAGTAGAAACAACCCAAATGTCTATCAGTGGATGAATGAATTAATAAAATATAGTGGAGTCATACAGCAGAATATTATTCGGCCATAGATATCAATATACTACTGATACATGCTGTATCATGAGTGGACCTCACAACATTTTAAGTGAATGAAGCTGAATACAAAGTGTACATATGAATTCATTTATGTGAACTCTCCAGAATCAATTCAGAACCAGAAAGCAGATTAGTGTATTCCAGGACTGTGGGGTTTTGAGAGTGGCTGCTTATGAGATCTAGAATTTCCTGTGGAGCTCACAATGTGTTTTTGAAATAGAGGTGATGTTTGCACAACATTGTAATGTGCTAAATTCCACTGAATCATACACTTTAACTTGAATTTTACCTCAGTTTAATATAAAATAAGGGGCAGAACTGCTCATATTATCTCACATCAATCAGTCAGAATACTCATCCAGACAAGTCAATCCTTACATGAAGATTTAAAATCTTTCATGTCCACTTGGTGAAATGTGTTTCCTTTCCAGGGTCTGCTGACATTAAGGGATGTGGCCAGATATGCTGATGCTTGCCTGTAATCCCATTGACTCAGAAGGCTGAGGCAGGAGGATTGCAAGTTTGGGTCCAATCTCAGCAACTCAGAGACACCTTGTCTCAAAAAAAAAAAAAGAAAGAAAGAAAAGGTGTGGGCATGTGGCTCAGTGGTAGAGCACCCCTGGGTTAAATCCCTGATACAAAAAAAAAAAAAAAATCCTCACATACTTAGTTCATAAGTTACTTTTTAACCAAATGTAGCAGACAGTTAAAGAGCTTATACCTTGTCAAAATGGTTTCTCTTTCATAGCCATCCTGTGGCTGTGTGTCATCCATGGCCACCCATGGTTACCCTCTGTTGCTGTGCCTTTGTCTTTGTATTTTTTTTGTATCCACCTTTTTACACAGAGTGAGTCATCTGTTTTTGTGATGTCCATTTCCAGGTTTTTACTGTGGGTCCTATTAAGAACTTTCTTACTGTCTTCTGCACTGTATCCTTGGGGACGTGCTTAGAAATGGGATTCTGTGATATTGACCTTGACTAGTGGTAAAGCAACCACTGCAGGGACTAGGGAGATGAGAATCTGCCATCGGGTCATCCACGTTCCCTTCCATGCTAATCCCTTCCACTAGGGCCCAGGAGCATGGCCTGCTTCCCACAGGCTGGCTCAGTATCCAGCCACCTGCCAAGTCTCTTCCTCTTTCCTGAGGTGGGGGTTGTAGCTGGGGCAGCACAGTCCCTCCGTGGACTCCATAGGCTCCATAGGCTCTGCTCCCAGGTTGCCCCAGTCCTTCACTCTTCACTTTTGATCTTTTGATTCCCAGTTTTGGCCTGTCCTTGAGGTTTTGTTGATCTAAATGGATTACACTTGTAACTCCTAGTGTATTAATTTTTTTTAAAATTTAAATGTGTTTTAATTAGTTATACATGACAGAATGCACTGTGATACATCATACATAATGGAGTACGATTTCTCATTCTTCGGGTTATATGTGATTTAGAATCTCACCAGTCATGTAGTTATAGATGTATACAAGGTAACAATGTCTGAATCCTTCTGCTATCCTTCCTATCCCCACACCCCCTCCCCTCCATTTACTCCCCTCTACCTAATCTAAAGTAACACTATTCTCCCTCACCATGGTGAAATAACATCTGCATATCAGAGAAAATATTCAGCTTTTGGTTTTTTTGGATTGGCTTATTTTGCTTAGTGTAAGCTTGGGGGCACAGCTTGTGGCCAAATAAAAATCGGTCAGAAAGCAGCCAAAGCAAGCTTTATTGGAATTTGGCTCTCGGGTGAAATTCCCAGTCCCCTGGGCTACAGGAAAGGGTAGGGAGCTGGAGAAAACTGCACGAGGCACTGGCTGCCCAGGGTCTTTATAGTCTACGATGAGTGGGGGTCCTGCTGATTGACAGGAGGAGGTAAGGTTCAGTGGAGTTTTCCTGCCCATTTGATTGGTTGCCATGTGTAGCTGTGCCCTTTGCCTCAGTTCCTCCACTATCCATTTTGTAGTCACCCAAATTCCAACCCTAACATCCAGAACTTTTTGGTGATATAGGGCTCCGGAGTCCATCTGGCTACTTCCTGCATGTTAGGGGGAGTTGTAGGGAAGGAAAGGTTCGGGTTCTAGGTCGGTGGGGAGGCAGCTATAAAAGTGTAGGAGCTTCTGGTTGTATGTCACCCTGGCAACCTCACTCATGTGGTTCCAGGAAAACCTGAGAAGACAGGGAGCAATCATTAGCAGAAATTCTATCACAAAGAGGGGAGTAAGGGTAGGGGTCAGCCAGGTGGCAAGAGTGGAGTTCAGCCATCCTGGCCAGGGGTCATTCGATTCTTCTTGCTTCAGCCTTTCATTTAGATGTCTGAGAGTTTCGACGTTGCTTTTCCATCAGACGGGTTTCATTGATGCAGCAACAACATTCTTCTCTTAGGAACAGGCATGTTCCCCCTTTGTCAGGTCCAGGGCTGGACAGTTCTGCAAGGAAACTTGAGCAGTAAATGTTATTCATCTTTGCAGGGATGTCGGGGGGGGGGCAGCAGATGCCTGCACTGCCTTCTGGAGCTGCTGTTCTAGCTCTTGGTTGGCAGTGACTGCATAATTAAGTCCTCTTGTTGGTGTAACCTGCGTTTAGTAGAGATCTCTATATTCCTGTGACTTAGGGCTAGATAATCATACTAGCAAGCATAGATTAAGCATACATACCTATGTAGCTTAGGACGATCTGTAGGCCTTAAACTGACTAAAAACTCCTGATTCTGGCAGTTTCTCTTGGTACTTAGCAGGTACATCTGCCTAAGAATCTCTCTCTTGTAGCTTCCAGAATTTATTTTTTCTAGGGGGTTAACACAAGTGTACATCTTAGGTTGCATTTAACTATTGTTTCTTTTAAATGCCAAGAATGGCTATATTTCAGTTTTAACTGTTTTGCTCGGTGTTTAAGACCAAACTGGTCAAATTGACCTGTTCCTGTCTGTTAAGAGTCGGCTGAGTTCCCACAGGGGTCACTCATAGGGAACTTAACTGCAGTTTCTTAGCTCCATTAGTGCCGCCCATCAGGCAGGGTCTCCTCGATGAGTTGGCTTTCCTTGGAAGAATCAAATCCCTTTTTTCAATGACCCTCCTCTGCAGCAGGTGCACTGATTGGCTTTTCATCCTCCAGTGGTCTCATCAATCTCCCTGATCGGGAGTTTGTGTGGCCCAGAGTTGCAAAGACCCTTAGAGAAGTTCTCTTGTTCCCTGGATTCAGGCTGACACTGAGGGCAAGATCTAAATACTGGCTTTTCTAGGCCTCTGTATTTAATCTCAATTTCTAAGTTTGATCTTAAACATCCAGCAAGTTAATCTCACCAGTCATTAAGTAAGAGTGCTGGGCTTTAACTTTAATATCTATGACTTTACAGTTATATACCCCCTTTTATCTAATCGGGGTTTATATTATCTGTCCTATTGGTGATGCCTTGCTATTTCAAGTTAATTGACGGTGTTTGCTCTTGAAGCAATACTTCTGCAAAAATTAATTAGGCAACATAGTTTACAAGGAAAATGCAAAATGGAATCAGCAACAGTAAAACATTGTTTGTGCAATAGCTATCTTGAATTTTGGCTGAGTTATTCATTAAATCCCCTGTTTGAGATCACAGTAATCTTTACAACAAACATCAAACTTTGAACACAACTTCAAATGAGTTAAAGTCTGTCTTACTTTGCTTCTTTTTTTTGTTGTTGTTTTTTTTGTTTTTTTTGTTTTTTTTTGTTTTTTTTGTTTTTTTTTTTGGTGCACAAAAGCAGGCACGGAGCCATTTTATTGGAAACTGTTAAAGGCAAGGCACTCTGAATGCGGTGGTCTCCTCGAACTTACGGTCGTGTGGCTGCCCCTAGCCTCGGTTCAGAGAAAAATTCAACCAAGACCAGCCTCAAGTCACCTGACATGAGAATCAAATACACTGTATTTAACAACTGGTCGCTTGCTTTCAACTCAGCAACATACATGAAACAAACTGTAATTTTACAGACACAATATCATGTTAATACAAAGTCCATGAAGTCTATTAGAAAGTGTCTTTTGTGAATAAACAAGTATTGACAACTGCTATAACATACTTAGGAATGTTTCAGAAAACTTTAAAAATTACTATCAAAATGCCCAAGAAGTCAGAAAATAAGACTAAAGCATTTGTGAAGGGCCATTCCTTAGTGTGTGAGAATCCACAGTGCAGCTGCGAGGTGACCTGCCCATCACCAGTCCACAGCACCATTGGGGGTGAGGAGGAACACACAGTCGGCTCCAGGGGCTGCCCACCAACATTCCCAGGGGGAATTCTCTTGAATCAAAGCAACCTGGCAACTGGGAGTATTGTCTAGTATCTTTTAGGAAAAGTGTCCAGCTGTCCGGTCATCAAGAACAGTCTGTTCACTACTCACGTGTCTTGATTTTAAAGAAATGCACACTCTGGGGCACCTGGAGCTTCCCTGAGGAGCTTACAGACACCACCTCAAAGAAGCCCTCCAGAAGTCTGAGCTGAAGTGCAGCTGGACAGGTGGACTGCTAAGGCAGGCAAGCCTGTCTGCGGCAGTATGTGGAGGGCCCTCTAGCAGGCCCAACACACGGGCTTCCTGCATACTGGGTCTCACGGGGGGCTGGCCTGTGCACAGAACTTCTCCCTTTTTGGGGCAGACTTGCCAGAACCCATGATCCCAAAAGGACCACCCCCTAGACAGACAGCCTGACAGGCAGGCAGAGGGCCAATGCTCATGAGAGCATTTCCAAGGACACGTGACTGCCCAGCTGCTGGTGGGGCTGGAGGGAAGGTGAGGTGGGCATCAGAGCACCCACTCCCACCTGTGGGCATTCATGTTCCACAGGGAAAGATGCTCAAGTTCTATCAAAGATGCAAATCAAAAAATGTCATCCCAGAGGAGTCTGAACTCTTACATGAAAACATGAGGGGGGAAATCTCCTGGTGGGGCATCCAAAATTTATTAAAAAAAAAAAAGTAAGGTGATTTTAACTATTCTATTCTTTAATGCTATTCAGTATAGTTACAGTTAGAAAATAAATCCTTATCAGACTATGTAAGGGACACTGTTTTCAACAGAAAGCTACCTGAGTTAACATGTACAAAGGTTCAAAGAAATGGGCACACAGATGCCACCCATGGATTTTTTGGGAAATGACAATGGACTGGTCAGATCACCCATGACACAAGTAAAAGTGACCTTCCCCATCACTGTGTGAAGCCTGCTGGTGAAGAGAGGCCGTGGGACCTGGGCTGCTGCAGCAGATCTGCCAGCACATCTGGACCGTCAGGCTGCTCACCTGGTAATCAGCTTGACAACTGAGACGGGCAGGCGACAGTGAAGGAAAAACAGCAAGAGCCCAAGGAGTTTAACGTCTTGAGCAACTAAATACAGAAACAGGCGGGAGGGACAGAAGACCACAGCCTGCAGGGGCAAGAGCAGGATTGTCCTTTCAGGGCAGCACCCAGTGACCTGCTGGAGGCTGGCCCTGGATGGAGCAGGCCCCCGCCTGTGCTGGGCAGCACGCGCCTGCAGGGCCCGGGACTGCCTGATCTGTCGAACGCGTGTTCCACTTGTCCTAAAACTTCACATACGGGTTTTGTTCTTTAGACAAACCATATTTTTTTTTGATTTCATCATGTCTCGACTTCATCTCGGCTCTCCTCTCCTCCTGCCAGACCCTCCTTTCTTCCTGCTCTCTCATGCCCACTCGTCACCTTTATCTGGCTTCTGACTTCTCTTCCGCCGGCAGCAGAAGCAGCAGCAGACAGTGATGCCCAGGAGGACGGTGCCCCCCAAGACCAACATGGCAATGATCAATGCCTCAAAGTTCACCCAGCAAACACCCCAGCGTGCAGAGCTCAGCTTGCAGAGAGAGCCAGGGGGCAGTATTTTTCTGACTGGGTAGTCCAAGCATGCGTTATTAGCGTTGCACCACAGACAAGAGACATTCTTCAGGCACTCTTCACAGGATCCGTTTGTGTTCTGAGAACAACCGGCTCCGGGCGGTTCCTGCGCTGCGCCGTGGCGAGGGGCAGCCCGCAGCGCAGCATCGGCCCGCGAGCCCCTCCTGGCACCATGGTCGGTGGGCTGGTCAGCGGTCTCGACACCAACTACTCCGACGCCAGCCCCGCGGCCTCTGCCCGGAAGAGCTGGGGCGACGGAGGTCAAAGTCTGGTCTTACTTTGGATCCATTCTAACCAAGCAGCAGGGTGAGAGGCAGAGCCTTATCTCAGGTAAGGCAGGACTCTTCACAAATCTTAGGTAAAATATCCTATTATGAAGCTAATTTTTTCCTCTTTTCCTCTGATAGCATGACCAAATTCTCAAGTTCAGTGAGTGTACAAAGGAGGATTAGAAAATAAAGATTTATAAGCACAGATTTTGAAGATTACCTGAGATCAGATGGAGCTCTGTTTTCTGATGGAAATGCAGATCTAAAGAGTTATGTTGGCAATCTTTATTTATATGTGTCTTATTATCAGGTTAAGGACTAAGCTTATTCTTTGATTTCAGGAAAGTTACAGAGACTAGGACATCTATGTAACTTTTTCACAGTTGCAAAATGCAACCTTAGGAGCTCTGCGTAGCTCTCAAGAAAGTCCACTGTCCAAAGTTGCTGTAAGGTGGGAGGGAACCAGAGAAGGGAGCTAATGAAACAATGGTTATCTAGCAAAAGAATTCCTTCATGCCAAGAGCTGTGTGCCTGAGATCAATGTCAGAGCTGATAGGACTCCTGCACAGAGCCTCCCCAGAGAGGGTACTGCTACAGCAGCCAGGCATCTTGTTGCCCTTGCACAGGAACACTCCCAGGCACCAGGACATGCCACAGCCATGAGGACAATCAGAGACCCAATCTCAGTCACTGTTGTCCCATTTTCCTATACTGCCCTTCACACTCTTTCTTAATGTCATTTTAAGAAGTTTATAAAGAATACATCTTAACAGACACAATATCAAGGGTAAATTAGTGTTTTTTTCCATTTTTTTATTAAAAATCATAAATTTACATAGGGCAATGTTGTTTGATTCATTCTGTTATTTTTTCCCTTCCCCCACCCCTCCCCCCCCCCCTTTTCCCTCTATACAGTCCTTCCTTCCTCCATTCTTACCACCCTCCTTATCCCTAACCCTAAAACTAACCCTAACCCTAATGCTAACCCCTCCTACCCCCCCATTATATGTCCTCATCCACTTATCAGAGAGATCATTTGTCCTTTAGTTTTTTGAGGACTGGCTTATCTCACTTAGCATGATATTCTCCAATTTCATCCATTTGCATACAAAAGCCATAATTTTAGCATTCTACATGGTGGAGTAATATTACATTGTATAATATATGCCACAGCTTCTTTATCCATTCATCAACTGAAGGGCATCTAGGTTGGTTCCACAATCTGGCTATGGTGAATTGAGCAGCTATGAACATTGGTGTGGATGTATCTCTGTAGTATGCTGATTTTAAGTCCTTTGGGTATTAGGCCAAGGAGTGGGATAGCTGGGTCAAATGGTGGGTCCATTCCAAGCTTCTGAGGAATCTCCATACTGCTTTCCAGAGTGGCTGCACTAATTTGCAGCCCCACCAGCAATGTATGAGTGTACCTTTTTTCCCCACAGCCTCGCCAACACCTATTGTTGCTTACATTCTTGATAATTGCATCTAATTGGGGTGAGATGGAATGTTAGGGTAGTTTTGATTTGCATTTCTCTTATAACTAGAGATGTTGAACATTTTTTCATAAATCTGTTGATTGCTTCTACATCTTCTTCTGTGAAGTGTCTGTTCATTTCCTTAGCCCATTTGTTGATTGGGTTACTTGTATTCTTGGTGTAGAGTTTTATAAGTTCTTTATAGATTATGGAAATTAGTGCTCTCTCTGAAGTATGAGTGGCAAAGATATTCTCCCACTCTGTAGGCTCTCTCTTTACATACTGAAACTGATAGTTTCCTTTGCTGAGAGAAAGCTTTTTAGTTTGAATCTATCCCAGTTGTTGATTCTTGCTTTTATTTCTTGGGCTATGGGAGTCCTGTTAAGGAAGTCTGATCCTAAGCCAACCAGTTGAAGGTTTGGACCTACTTTTTCTTCTATAAGATGCAGGTCTCTGGTCTGATTCCGAGGTCCTTGATCCATTTTGAGTTTAGTTTTGTGCAGGGTGAGAGATAGGGGTTTAGTTTCATTCTGTTGCATATGGATTTCGGGTTTTCCCAGCACCATTTTTTGAAGAGGATATCTTTCTCCATTGCATATTTTTGGCACCTTTGTCTAGTATGAGAAAATTGTATTTATTTGGGTTTTGTGTCCGTGTCCTCTATTCTGTACCATTGATCTACCCTGTCTATTTTGGTAACAATACCATGCCGTTTTTGTTACTATTGCTTTGTAATAGAGTTGAAGATCTGGTATTGCGATACCCCCTGCTTCGCTCTTTCTACTGAGGATTGCTTTAGCTATCCTGGGTTTCTTATTCTTCCAGATGAATTTCATAATTGCTTGCTCTATTTCTGTAAAGAACATCATTGAGATTTTAATTGGAATTGCATTGAATCTGTATAGCACTTTTGGTAGTATGGCCATTTTGACAATATTAATTCTTCCTATCCATGAACATGGGAGATCTTTCCATCTTCTAAGGTTTTCTTTAATTTCTTTCTTTAGTGTTCTGTAGATCTGATTGTAGAGGTCTTTCACCTCTTTTGTGAGGTTGATTCCCAAGTATTTTATTTTTTTCGAGGATATTGTGAATGGGGCAGTTTTCCTAATTTCTCTTTCTAAAGATTCATAAATTATGTATAAAAATGCATTGGATTTAAGATCTTGTAACCTGCTACTTGACTGAATTCACTTATGAGTTCTAAGAGTTTTCTGGTGGAATTTCCAGGTTCCTCTAAATATGTAATCATGTCATCAGCAAATAGGGGCTAGTTGAGTTCTTTTCCCAATTCATATCCCTTTAATTTCTTTGGTTTGTCTATTGCTCTGGCTAGAGGTCTCATAGAACGATGTTGAATAGAAGTGGTGAAAGAGGGCATCACTGCCCTTGTTCCATGTTTTTAGGGGGAATGCTTCAGTTTTTCACCATTTAGAATGATATTGGCAATGGGCTTAGCATAGATGGCCTTTACAATGTTAAGGAATGTTCCCACTACCCAATTTTTTCTAGTGTTTTTGAGTATGAACGGATGCTGTATTTTATTGAATGCTTTTTCTGCATCTATTGAATAATCATGTGATTCTTAACTTTTAGGTCTGTTGATATGGTGAATGACATTTATTGATTTCCGGATGTTTGAACCAACCTTGCATCCCTGGGATAAAACCCACTTGATCGTGGTTCACTATCTTTTTAATATATTTTTGTATCCCGATTTGCTATAAATTTTAATGAGAGTTTCTGCGTCGATTTCATTAGTATATTAGGTCTGAAGTTTTCTTTCCCTTGATGTGTCTCTGTCTGGTTTAGGTATCAGGGTGATACTGGCTTTATAGAATGAGTTTGGGAGTGTTCCTTCCTCTTCTATTCATGGAATACTTTGAGGAGTATTGGAATGAGCTCTTCTTTAAAGGTTTTGTAGGATTCAGCTGAGCACCCATCTGGTCGGGACTTTTCTTTGTGGTAGGCTTTTGATGACCTCTTCTATTCACTGCTTGAAAGTGATTTATTTAAGTTGTGTATGTCCTCCTCATTCAGTTTAGGTAATTTATATGTCTCTAGAAACTTGTTGATGTCTTCGAGGTTTTCTGTTTTGTTGGAGTATAGGTTTTCAAAATAGTTTCTAATTATGTTTTGTATTTCACTTGTGTCTGTTGTGATATTTCCTTGTTCATTCCAAATTTTAGTAATTTGAGTTTTCTCCCTCTTTCTCTTTGTTAGTGTGGCTAAGGATTTATCAATTTTGTTTATTTTTTCAAAGAACCAACTATTTATTTGTTAATTTTTCCAATTTTTATTTTGTTTCAATTTCATTGATTTCGGCTCTGATTTTAACTATTTCCTGTCTTCTACTACTTTTGGTGTTGGTCTGCTCTTCTTTTTCTAGGGCTTTGAGCTGTAGTGTTAATTCGTGTATTTCTTGATTTCTACTTCTTTTGTTGAATGTGCCCCATAAAATAAATCTTCCTCTAAGTACTGCTTTCATAGTGTCCCAGAGATTTTGATATGATGTGTCTTTGTTCTCGTTTACTTCTAAGAATTTTTTTATTTCCCTCCTGATGTCTTCTGTTATCCATTCATCATATAATAGCATATTATTTAATCTCCAGGTATTGGAGAAGTTTCTGTTTTCATTCTGTCATTTATTTCTAGTTTCAATCCATTATGATCTGATAGAGTACAAGGTAGTATCTCTATCTTCTTGTATTTGCTAATAGTAGCTTTGTGGCATAAAACATGGTCTATTTTAGAGAAGGATCCATGTGCTGCTGAGAAGAAAGTGTATTTGTTCTTTGTTGGATGGTATTCTATATAAGTCGGTTAAGTCTAAATTGTTGATTGTGTTATTGAGATCGATGGCTTCTTTATTCAATTTTGTTTGGATGGTCTATCCAGCGGTGAGAGAGGTGTGTTAAAATCACCTAGTATTATTGTGTTGTGGTCTATTTGATTTCTGGAATTGAGAAGGATTTGTTTGACGTACATGGTTGAACCAATGTTTGGGGCATACATATTCATGATTGTTATGTCCTGCTGATTTATGCTTCCCTTAAGCAGTATGTAATATCCTTCTTTATGCCTTCTTACTAATTTTGGGTTGAAGTCCACATTATCTGAAATGAGGATGGATACTCCAGCTTTTTTGCTGTGTCTGTGTGCATGGTATGTTTTTCCTATCCTTTTACCTTTAGTCTATGGGTATCTTGCAGGCCGTTGGATTTTTTTTTAATCCAATCTGCCAGTCTATGTCTTTTGATTGATGAATTCAGGCCATTAACATTCAGGGTTATTATTGTGATATGATTTGTATTCCCAGTCATTTGGCTCATTTTTGTTTTTGACATGATTTGGTTCTCCTTTATTTGGCTATTCCTTTAGGCTAGTTCCTCCCATTGCTGATTTGCATTGTTGTTTTTCATCTCTTCCTCATGGAATATTTTGCTGAGAATGTTCTGTAATGCCGGCTTTCTTTTTGTCAATTCCTTTAGTTTTTGTTTATCATGGAAGGATCTT
Source organism: Sciurus vulgaris (assembly GCF_902686455.1). NCBI lineage: Eukaryota > Metazoa > Chordata > Mammalia > Rodentia > Sciuridae > Sciurus > Sciurus vulgaris. The sequence goes on along the minus strand of NC_136478.1, from coordinate 69,446,341 downwards.
ATCTCATCGTCAAATCTGAAAGTAAGTTTTGCTGGGTATAAGAGTCTTGGTTGGCATCCGTTTTCTTTCAGGGCTTCGTAAATGTTCCAGGCCCTTCTAGCTTTTAGGGTCTGGATTGAAAAATCTACTTATATTCTTATTGGTTTCCCCTGAATGTAGTCTGATTCTTTTCTCTTGTGGCCTTTAATATTGTGTCTTTATTTTGTATGTTAGGTAATTTCATAACAATGTGCCTTGGTGTGGATCTGTTGTAATTTTGTATATTTGGAGTCCTATAAGCCTCTTGTACTTGGTTTTCCATTTCATTCTTCAGATTTGGGAAATTTTCTGTTATTATTTCATTGAATAGATTGTTCATTCCTTTGGTTTGTTTCTCTAAGCCTTCCTCAATCCCAATAATTCTTAAATTTGGCCTTTTCATGATATCCCATAATTCTTGTAGATTCTGTTCATGATTTCTTACCATCTTTTCTGTTTGGTCAACTTTGTTTTCAAGATTAAATATTTTGTCTTCAATATATGAGGTCTGTCTTCCAGGTGTTCTATCCTGTTGGTTATGCTTTCTATGGAGTTTTTAACTTGGTTTATTGTTTCCTTCATTTCAAGGATTTCTGGTTTTTTTTTTTTCAGTATATCTAACTCTTTATTGAAATGATCTTTTGCTTCCCATATTTGCTCTTTTAACTGTTGATTGCTACGATCATTTAATGCCTGCATTTGCTCTTTTATCTCCTCCTTCAATGCCTGCATTTGCTCTTTCATCTCCTCGTTTGCTTCCCTGATTGCTTTTATTATGTACATTCTGAACTCCCTTTGATATTTCTTCTGCTGTGCTGTCATTGGGTTTTATTGATATAGTATCTAGGTTTGTTTGGTATATTTTCTTCCCTTGTCTTCTCATATTGGTCAGATGTCAGTGGGACTCTGAGATATTGCAGATTTCCTCTATTGGCTTATAGTGTCCTTGTAGATTGCCAGTGTATCACCTCCCTGCCTTCAGTAGCCTGAAGTCTTGGAGTAACTTGATAATGCAGTGCTTCCAAAGAACGCTGCCCCTATCCCGCTACTGGTTCCAGGGAGAGAGACCTGGAGAGGTCTCTGGCTGCCCAGCCCTGGTCCCAGAGGCTGCTTGCAGGTGAGAGGTCTCCACTGGCTTGGGGACTTGTGGCTGGCTCTGTGTAGAAAGGCTCTCACTGAGCGGTCTGCTCCAAGAAGCTAGCCTAGAAAGGCACTTCCCGCCGGAGGGAGCCAGGCTGCTTGGGGAAGTCCCTGGCTGCCCTGTCCTTGTCTCTGAAGCAACCTGTGGGTGGGCTGGAGCTGGCCTTGCGCTGGTTCTGTGCAGAAAGTCTCTCACTGGGGCGCCTGCTCCGTGAAGCTGTAGAATCTAGCCCTGTGGGAGGAGCGCACCGCTAGAGTGCTCAGGGCTGCCTGAGGGAGACTCTATCTGCCCTGCCCTACTCTAATAAGCCACCTGAATCTGGGCCTGCTGCCGGCTGAGCTTCACCCGGGGGAAGAGACTCACCTGTGGTTCTATTTTAGTCTGAGTCTCTCAATGCCTCCCCTTCTTGAATCCTGGGTTCTGACGTGACAGGAGATGCAGTCACCCTCTAGTCCGCCATCTTGGATCGCCCCCTAAATTAGTGTTTTTAAAGTAGTCCTTTATTTTAACATTAGATTAATCTTTGGTTTATATTAGCGCATTAGTATTTGACTTTAGGAAAAACTTAAATAGCTTTAACTGATTGTCTCACGTACATATAACCAACTTCGTTACATGCAAAGTTGTTGAAAAATTTGCCCTTTTCTCACACACAGACTTTCTTAGCACTTGCTTAAACCCTCATGTATTTTACCACACCAAGACTTTCTTACCCAGAAACATTTTCTTTTCCCTTCTACTGAATACATTCCCATACTTAGAACATTCTGTTTTTCTTCCCTATCTGGTGACTGCTTTATGGTGAAAAATCCATACTCATTCCAAATAGCCGAATGTAAGTGAGCAATCAAGAAGACATATTTGGAATCTGTATAGATGTTAACCTGTTTACCTTTGGATGGAATTAGTGCCCTAATCAGAGGAAATAGTTTGGCTCTTTTGGAAGTGGTCCCTTCTGGAAGGCATTTGGCTTCCAGAACTGAGGCAGGGGCTCTGCATAAGCGGCTCTACAGCATCTATTGGGACCCAGCACAGAACTGCCATCTGCAAAAATGGTTAGGTCAGGTGAGGGGCGTGGGTAATCAAAGAGGTCTTCATGAGGTGAGCACAGGGCCTCCAGCACCTGTGGAGTGGAAGGATTTATGGCTTAAGAGGTCCTGTCGTCGATGGGCAGAAAACGCAGTTTTTGGCTGGAGTAGGGTGAGTTTTAGAGCTTCCTTAGTTAATTCAGCTGCTGCAGTCAGTGCCCAGAGACATGGTAGCCACCCACGAATGGCAGAATCAAGCTGCCTGCAGAGATATGCCACCAGTCTGTGGGAAAGTCTGGTTGGTTGTGCAAAGAGATCAGTGGCAACACCCTGTAAATTAATTAGGTGTTTCCAAGAAACACATTTGAATAATCCCACACATGTCAATCCTTATTTTACTGTAAAAACCAAGATATCGGATAGGTATATTGAACAGTATTTGTGGTCTCTTTTCTGTTAGAGACAAGTTCTAGAAACAAATGATTCCATTGCATTGATGTAACAGATACTCAAAAACTACTCAAAAATTTGAGTTCAATAAAAGTAGGACTGATCAAAACAACAATGTTATGAGCTCAAAAATTATAGAATTTAAGAAAAAAAAAACAAAAATAAAACAAGAGTCCTGGAAAAATGATATGGCCATTAATTATTGCTTTGTTGGAGTTCTGGTAAATGCTTCTTTTTTTTTTGGCATGTATGGGGAGAGTCATGTCTGTTAGGTGGATTTAGTCAGCAAGATCTTGTGGTGCCCGTTGGATGCACGGTCATTAGTCTGGGGTGAGAGTGGAAGAAAGACATGCTAAGTGAGATCATAAGTTTGGGAAAGATATCTAAATTCCTTAATATAAGTAGAGGAGTCAGCAGAGAAAGACCCTAAACATTTCTCAATCTGGGAAAGATCCTGGAGTGAGAATGGATCTTGGATTCACACAATACTGTTGGAAGGAAAAAGAATTCTGGATTAGAATTTTGTAAGGTCTGATGAGATCCTGTGTGAGCGCTAACAGGGGAGGAGAGAACAGAGTGGGCGGAGGGATATTCTGGAGGAGGAGAAGAAGGGGAGGTGGGAAGGCTCTGAGAAGGAAGAGGAAGTGGAGCTGCATCTGCAGGAGAAGGGGGCAGGTTTGCAAGAGGAGGACAGGAAAAGGAGAGGAATTTTGGCCAGAGCATGGAGGGGGTGGGGTTTGGGATCACCCCTGGAGAGGAGAACTTGGGTGGTGGAAAAGGTAGAAGAAGAGGTTGGGCAAGCACCAAATTACAAAAAGATAAGCTTGCAAATGGCCATGAGTGCACTTTGGTGGCCATCTTGTGATCTACTGAGGCCAGACCATGGTAGAATTAAAAACTAGCCTTTTATGTCATAAGTCTTGGGGGAGTCCCTAAAATTATGGTAGAGACAGCCCAAAGGAGTTTTGGGGTCAAATGGGTTACCAGTATTTCCCACTAGCCATCCAATTTTACCCAGATTATGTACAGAAGCACAAAAAGGCATCCCAATTTTAGTTTGTGTACACCGGAAAAACAGCGGACGGACCAAAAGTCAAAATGTCTTTCGACTTTCACGTTTCTGGAACAGAATAAACGGGGGACTAACTGGAGACTGGGATGGCTCCAAAACTACCAGAGCCCAAACAGAACGGGTGTGGGGGTCTGTGGAGTACGCAATGGACAGACCCCATGTGGATCAGATGGTAAAGATTGGAAAGACACATGGTAGAAACCCCAGGGAACTTACCCCATCTGTTGCCAAATAAAGGGAAACTAAACAGGATGGAGCGGAATGGAGCAGAGCTGAGTGGAATGGAACGGAATCTCCTGGTTCTTCTGAGGGAGGGTGTGGACCTCAACCACGATGGGGGAAAGCCCAAAAACCCTCCCAGGTTTCTACATCAAATGGAAGCTCGGGGGCATGGCTAGTGGCCAAATGAAATCGGACAGAAAGCGGCAGAAGCAAGCTTTATTGGAATTTGGCTCTTGGGCAAAATTCCCAGCCCTCTGGGGAACAGATCAGGGTAGGGAGCCAAAATCGTGTGTGGCCATGGCTGCCCGGGGTCTTTACGTGCCAGAATGGGCGGGGGTCCTGCTGAGTGACAGGGGTGGTAAGGGTCAGTGAAGTTTTCCTACCTGTTTGATTGGTCACCATGTGGCGTGCTGCCCTTTGCCTCAGTTGCTCCGTTCTCTGTCATATAGTCACCCAAATTCAGACCTAACATTTAGCATGATATTCTCCAGCTCCAACCAAATTTACCAGTAAAAGTGAGCACCTCAGAAACCCAGTTTTTGTAAGACTTACTGCTTCCTGCACAGCACACACTTGAAGGAAAGACATCTGCTCCCAGGCTGAACAGACTTACAGGGAGGAAACCTGATCCAGTCTACCACATCAATGTGTGCAAGAGTGTCGTGCCTCAAAATCCTGTAACCCACTGGGTGGCGCCATTCCCTAGGGAACCAGCTCATGTCTTGTATTTCTGGAAATGTTTCTCCTGCACTGTATTTGCATGACCTGCTGTAATCCTGCTGCTCTGATTGCAATGGTTTTTATGTATATGAACAAGGCATCTCAGCCTGCTTACATGTTCAGATCCTACTTCTACGTCTGGATTCCGGGTGAGGTAGGGATGCTATATAAACTTATTGGGCCTTTTGTTTTTACATGAGAATGTGTGATAATTTGCAAAGAACTTTTTAGTGAATTAATGCAGGGAGACTGAGGTGGGAGGGTTGCAAGTTCTAGGACAGCCTGGGCAATTTGAGAACCTGCTTAAAATAAAAAATAAAAAGGCCTGGATAAAACTCAGTGGCAAAGTACCCTTGCTTTCCATCCCCAGTACCCTGGAGATGGCAAAGAAGTCAACTTTGAAGCCAGACAACTGAATGCATCTCTTTCCTATGTTCTTGTGATTATGAGCAACAACACTTTATTCCATTGAACATTCAGTCACCATTTGTGACTCTTCTCAAGTGTAAAGGATTATACATATGCAAGCAAACATAAGGGGAGGAACTTGACTGTCAGTTGCCAGAGTAAGCATCACACAAAGTTCACATTCTTACAAGATCCGTTGGCTCTGGATGAGTTCCTGCACCACTGGGAACTGCAGAACAGCCTCCAGGCATTTGGGGATTTGTTAGAAATAAGTTGGGATCCTGGGTACTTTATATCTTCATTTACCTTGCTGGAGGCTGGTTAGCATCCATATGCTTGTGTTCAAGCACCTGACCTTAGCCAGTTCCAGGCTGAGATTCACCCCACCATCTGACATCACTCCAGTTCATTAACTGAGTTAGACGTAACTTTTTCACAAGGTACCTACTTTGTACTAATTGTTTTCTTGGTGCAATTTTATATCAACAAGTCTCAAACAACCATAAACTTGTGCATCCCCTGAAGTACAAGGGAGAAAAATATTAGCCTGTTTAAAATGTGAAAGAAAAAAATGGGAAGAAAAATTATATATAAAATGTTTTAGAGCCAGGTGCAGTGGCACATGCCTGCAACCCCCAGTGAGTCAAGAAGCTGAGGCAGGAGGGTTTCAAGTGCAGGGTCAGTGTGGGTGGCTTAGCCAAAACCTGTCTCAAAAAGTAAAAAGAGATTTATTTCAGTGGTAGAGTGCCCCTAGGTTCAATCCCAAGGACCAAGAAATAAAGATTTATGACAATTGAGAATAAATCCTATAAAAATGCTTAATGCTATTATTCAACATAAGCACTTTTCAGTCATTTGTACTGTTGCACACTTGTAATCCCAGTGACCTTGGAGGCTATGACAGAAGGAGAATCTCAAATTCAAGGTCAGTGTGGGAAGGAAACAGATAAACTTTTTTTTTCTTTTTAGTTTAAGAAAAGCAGGGACGGAGGCTGTGAATGTAGCTCGGTGATAGAGCATCCTGGCTTCAATTCCCTGTACTACTTAGTATACTCTAAAAATTACCTCTTTTATATTCTTTGGAAGTTGCTCTAGTAAAATTGTGCAATAATGGGTAAGAGCTAATCAATATTTCAACACATTAAAGTTTCATAAAATCAGTGTGAAAACAGGGAGTATATCTATACATTATTTTACAAGCATTTTTATACTATATTGTGCAGTGAAACCTGAGAGTATGGCTTGAAAAGGAAGGTACTAAGTAAATGGCATAAGGAAAACTCTTCTTTCCAACCAAGAATTCAGGAGATCCAAGAGTAAACATCCAGGGTTTTGAGAGAGTCTGGCTCCAATTTTTGGTGTTTACTACTGGCACCTCTTTAGCCTCACTCTTTCCCTCTCTTGTGCCCTTATGGGAATCAGAGAAAAGCCTTGTCTTTGCCCTCTTTTGGCACAAGCAGGAAGATGCAATCAAATGAAGCCCACACCCATTCCCTATAACCACAGCACCCAAGTCAAGTCCCATCCATGAGTGTGTTCTAGACCAGGATTAGGAGGTCTACACTTCTCAGAAAAGCTCATTTTCATTTTCCAGCATTATGTAATTACACCAAAAAAGATTTTTATCTTTATTTCTAAACTTTTCTTTCTAAACTTTTCTTTCCAAATACATTTCATATACTTAATCACTGCATGGAAATCAAGGTAAAAACAAGGAATCTTAGAACATTTGGGGCATAAATGTTTATTATTGGTATATACATGGATTATTTTCTCTATTAGGATGTAGTGGCTTTCTTGTCTTTTTCTGATTATTTTTACTCAAAATCTGGTTTCTCAGACAAGGGAATTGCTACTTCTGCTCATTTATTAGTACTATATGGGGCTGGGGAGATAGCTCAGTTGGTAGAGTGTTTGCCTTACAAGCACAAGGCCCTGGGTTCAATCCCCAGCACCGCCAAAAAAAAAAAATCCATATTAGTACTATATGCCTGAAATATTTTTTGCCATTCTTTTACCTTCAATCTGTGGGTGTCACTGCCTATAAGATGGATCTCTATAAACAGCATATTTTTGGATCATGTCTTTTTATCCATTCTGCTAATCTGTGTCTTGTAATAGGGAAGATGAAACCACTAATGTTCAGTGTTAGTAAAGATGTGTTTGTAGTTTCCTGCAATTTTTTTTTTGCTATATTTATCCTGTCTTGATTCTCACTTTGTGGATTATTCTTCTGTGAAACTTCCTCTGTTTGGGAGTATTGCTGTTTAGTTCCTCTTTGTGCAGTTTGTCTTTGACTATACTTAGTAGTTCTGACTTTTAGGTTATTCTTCTCATGAAAAGGTTTTTATTTTTGCCTTGAATTTGAAACTGAGTTTTGCTAGATATAATAATGTTGACTGGCAGTTGTATTTTTTTTTTAGGTCTTCAAATATTTCATTCCAGGCCCTCCTTGATTTTAGGGTCTGAGCTATGAAATCAAAAGTGAACCTTATTCATTTGCCTCTAACTGTGACCTAGTATTTCACTATTGTGAATTTTACTATTCTCTTTTTTTTCTATAGGCATTTTGATTATGCTGTGTCTTTGAGAGCATCTTCTTTGACTACCTCTATTCAGGGTCCTGTAAGCCTCCTGGACGTGGATGTCTCATTTCTGATATGAGAAAAGTTTTCTATAATTAACTCATTGAAAATGTTCATGTATTTCATTTGTATCTTCATGTTCTCTCCTATCCCCATGACTCTAAGGCTTGAGCTTTGAAAGATTGTCTTATAGTTCCTCTATATTCTGGTCATGTTCTTTAATTTCTTGCCATTTATTGCCTTCTGTGTATTCAAGATCATATAACCTGTCTTCAACACCTGAAGTCCTGTCTTCAAGGACCAGATTCTGTTTTCTACATCATCCAGTTTTTAGTGATGTCTTCAAGTGAATTTTTAATTTGGTTGATTGTGTCTTTGATTTCTAGGAGTTCTGCTTGGTTTCTTCTCACCGTTTCAATTTCTTTCCTAAAGTGGCATTTCATCTCCTGCACTTGCTATTTTAATTACTTCCTTTGATTTTTTAATTCACTGAGCATTTAATAATCCTTTTTTTTTGTAATCTTCCTCTGGAATTTCATCTACTTTGCTCTCAGTTGGATATTTTGTTGTGGGATTGTGGATTTTGGGAGGAGATTTGTTTGCCTGTTCCTTCATGTTTTCAGAGGTCTTGGACTTTCACATCCATTGAGGTGTATTTCCCTACAACTTTTTTGTGTATGTCCTTTTGTACGTCATTATCTTATTTTTTCTGTGATTTCTCTCTGTTTTTGATATATGAGATAGGACCCAAGGTCCCATTGTGATTGTTCCTCCTTGGCTACTTGTTGTTTTGGGGCTTTTTTCCTTCGCTTCTTTGAGTTGAAGTAATGTCAGATGAAATAAATTGTGTGTTTAGTGAGAGTAGCTGTTGCTTGTTTGAGATGTCAGTACTTCTCAGTTGTAGGATGTCTTCTTTGTGATCAAGAATTATCCCAATCTCTTTCAGGCTCCTCTTGAGGGAGGAGAAGCAAGGAGTGACCCTAACATAAGCAAGAGATGTAAAGCGTTTTGATAAATGTCCAATGTGTATTTTAATGTCTATAACACTATTTGTCATCTACATAAGATGGTGGGATCAGTATTTAATGGTAGTACCAATAATAAAAACTGGAAATTAGATCAAGAATTCAACAGCAGTTGTCTACTATGTTGTACAGTATATTATTGGCCGCTTCAACTTAAATGGGGTGGAGATTACAGAGTTTAATCGTTAGTTTTGGTTTTGTCTTTTGTATTCTCTGTATTAAAGTGCAGCTTAAGGTTGAGTGTCATTAATTTATTTGTGGAGTAAGGTTACTCTCTTTTGATCAAAACCCTTTCTTTAAGGGAGATCAATATTAGCAGTGCCCAAATCAGACACTATGCAAACCTAGACCCAAATAACCCTATGGGACAATAACAAAATTGCCATAATAAACAAATGGGGTCAAATGTTATCTTCTGTACAACAAACAGGTTTACAATAATGTCTGCAGTTTCTGATGGAGGACAAAGAGGATGCAGAGGGATGAAGATATGGCTGTTAATGGGATAAGAAAAGAATATATAGAAAATCTAGAAAATAGAAAGGGTGAGAGTGTAATCAAAAGAAATCGGATGTTAGCATGTAAATAAGGGAGAAAGTGACTCTGAGGGAACAGGTAAACAGAAGGAAAAGAAAGCAAGAAACATAAAGAAATAAAAACTTAAATAATTTTAAAATGAAAAAAAAAATCTACTGTATAACAGTCATATACTAATGAAACCTCTCAGTGTTCAGTAGCCTGATGTATGAGTGGTACCTGACAATTAGATTCAAGCCTCCAGCAGGCATCTCCAGATGGATTTGCCCCACCCCGATCGGAGCTGCGGCTTCCAGGATTATCCAAGATGGCAGCTCTGGCTTCCAAATATGTTGGCAAATGGGGAGCTGCAGCTCAGGGGTGGACGTGGTCTGCTGGAGGTCCTGGAGACAGGATGCAGTTGGTCCGGGCTGTGTCCTGGATGTCGGTTGTGTGTTGGGTGTGGTTTGTGGATCCAGGAGGCCGGGGTGCAATCAGTCAGTCTGGGTTCCCAGTAATAGGGCGCCGTCAGTTGGTCTGGGTGTCCTGGCGGCAGGGAGCAGTCAGTTGATGTGAGGGCCCCAGAGGCAGGGAGGTATCGGTCAGGCTGAGAGATCCTGGAGACGGGACTCAGTCTGGGCCAGGGGTCCTACAGGACCTGCTGTTTTCTCATATGGCGGCAGCCACGTGTAATCAAACCTGCAGGGTACTGGTAACAGTGAACTTCCAGGTGGCAGCAGCAGCTGGTTCTCCACTGGCAGTTTGCGGTCAGTCTGCTGGCAGCTGTCCACGATCGGGAGGGGTGAACCTCGAGCGTTGGGTGATGGATAGGGGTACAGCATGTGATGGACAGGCGAGAGGGCAGGCAAATGCAGATGATAGATGCCTGACAGTGAGCAATCTGCTCTCAAAAAAGGCTCGATATGCTGGCAGATTTCAGGTGATCACAGCAGACAATCGTTAAAGAGCAGGGGACGATAAGCAGCAAAAACTGCCTCACTAGAAACAATGTCCTCTGCTTGAATCCGGCATTGCTGACGACAAGGAGATCAGCCTCCCTCTAGTCTGCCATCTTGGATCTCCGTCCCAGCGATTTTGATACAGTGTATCACAGTTTCATTTCCCTCTATTTTCTTTTATTTCTTCCCTAATTTCTTCTGCTATCCTTTTCATGTAAAAGTGTGTAGTTTAATCTCTAAGGATTAGTGGTTTCTAATTTTTATCTTACTAATTCTTCTAATTTCATTCCAATATGATCTGAGAGAATGCATATTTTCTCTCATTTTTGTATTTGCTAAGATTTTCTTCATGACCTAAAATATGGTCTCTTTAGAAAATGTTCCATGTGCTGCTGAGAAGAAAGCAATTCAGTCATTGATGATTGAAATAGTAGATAGATTCTGTCAGGTCTAATTTATTAATTGTATTTTTTAGTTCCATAGAATCTTAGTTTGTGATTGATGACCTATCCAGTGATGAGAGAGATGTGTTAAAGTCACCCAGTATTATTATATTGTGGCCTATTTCATTCTTAAGATTGAGAGGGGTTTTCTTGATGTACTACATGTTCCATTATTCAGGACAGAAATATGTATGACCGTTATATATTCTTGATATATGATTCCCATAAGCAGTATGAAGTGAGATTTCTTGTCTCTTCCCAATTTCATTCGAAATCCACTTTATCTGATATTGAAATAGTTACAACTGCTTGTTTACAAGCCTCATGTGAATATATATCTTATCCCATCCTTTCACCATAAGTCTGTGTATGTCTTTGCCCATGAAGTGAATCTCTTGCAGACAGCATATAATTGAGTCTTGTTTTCCACACCAATCTGAGAACCTAGGTATTTTTATTGAAGAATTTAGGCCATTTATATTTAATGTTATTATTGAGATTTATTTTTTATTTCCTGTCATTTTGATTTATTTCTAACATTCACATTGAATTTCATTCTCCTTTGATTGACTATTCTTCTAGTGCAATTTCTTCCTATGCTGGTTTACATTTTTATTTTTCATTTCTTCTTCATGAAACAGTTCATTAAATATGTTTCATAGTACAGTCTTTGTAATTATGAATTCTTTTAGCTTTCATTTATCATGGAAGGTGTTTATTTCATCTTAATTTATAAAACTCAATTTTTCAAGGCATCATATTCTTTGTTGGCATTCATTTTCTTTTAGAGCCAAGTATAGATTATTCTCTGCCTTTCTAACTTTTAGGGTCTGGATTGAGAATCACTTGAAATTCAGATTAGTTTGCCTGTAAATTTGACCTGTAATATTTCTCTTGTAGCATCTAAAATTCTCTCTTTATTCTGTATGTTTGGCATTTCATAATAATGTATCTTGGAATAAATCTGTTGTGATTTTGTGTATTTGAAGTTCTACAGATCCCCTGTATTTTTGTTTTCACTTTATTCATAGGGCTGGAAAATTTTCTGATGACATTTCATTGAAAGGATATGCATTCCTTTAGTTTGTATTTCAGAACCACCTTCTATCCCAATGAATCTTAAATTTGACTGTTATCCCAGAATTCTTGAATATTCTGTGGTCTCTTAACATCTTTTATCTATGGATGACACTATTTTTAAGATTATGTACTTTGGCTTTGAGACCTGAAAATCTATCTTCAAAATAGTTTTACCTATTGGTGATGCTTTCCATTCAGTTTATAATTTGGTTGTTTGATTCCTTCATTTCAAGGATTTCCACTTGGTTCTTTTTCAGAATCTCTATTTATTGAAGTGATCTTTCACTTCTTGTATTTTCTGATTTTATTCCCTGTATTGTCTTTTAGCGTGTAGAACAGTTTAGCTATAAACTTTCTAAAGTCCTTCTCTGACATTTCCTCCACTATGGTGTCTATAACGTTAGTTGTTAAAGCATGATCAGTTCTTTTTTTCAGGTGAAGTTCCCTTGCATTTTCATATTGTTTGTATGATGCTCATCTATTTGAGATAGTTAGCTCTTATTCTTTTAAGTGAAGGACTACTTTTGAGCTTCATTTTCTTAAAGACCTGGGTTGAGTTAATATCCAGAGAGTGATATTTTAATTCAGTGTGTGATCTCTGCTGAGCCCAATATCATCCCCAATTTAAGGAGGCCACTAGGCCCAATTTACTATAATCACTTCTGAGCCAAGCCTTGTTCTTTTTCAACCCTACAAGAACAGAAACTTGTTGAAGTTGTTCCCTGAGGTTCCTCAATTCAGGCAAAACCTATAATAAAGTTCTGGAACATAAAAAAAAATTTGGTTAAATTTAGTGAACTTAATATAACCTTAAGAGAGGATTAAAATTGAGGAGGAAGAGAGATTGGCAACAGGAGAGGGAAAAAGGAGAGAAAGGGGGGAAGGAGCATTAGAAAGAGATAGGAGATACAGACAGACAATTTCCACCAAGGTAAAAAGGAGAAATAAATAAATGAGTGTTACTAGAGTTAGTGGTGGATAGTACAAGAGGAAGAGTAGGGGATAAGAGAAGCAGAAATAAACTAGAACTAGAAAAACAAATGTAGGAAGTACTGATGCCAATTAGTGCTTTAAGCTATTAGATGAAATACATTCAAATAAGTTGAGGATATAAATTTAGATATTGGACTAGGAATTACTATTGAATTTGAGGAGTTATGTATATGACCAAAGGTGACTTCAGAGTTGTTTATATGTCAAGGTAAAGAAATTTCTTGTAGAATGTTGATTTCACTGGGGTTTATCCAATTTCATTGGTCATTTATCCAATGTCCATCAGTCTCTGGCTGTGGATCTTTCCCGAGTTGCAGAATCATAGGAACAAATTCCCTAGTTGCTATGAACCTACTGCCAGCAGTTTCTTGTTTGTCACATCTGGAACCTACAACTGAGTGCTCAGAGGGTGCCATGCTGTGGATTATCTGTCTCTGTTGTGTGTAGTAGTTCAGGACACAGGCTCTGGAATATCCCTGATGGTTATGGGTAGCCATGTCCCTGTCCCTACTACAGAATGCTTTTCACACTAGTGAAGGTCCTGGTGGCTTCCAACTCATATTTTATGTCTCAATTTATTACAAGAATGACCAGTGCTCACTACTAAAACTTGATTTTAAAAAAAATGGGTGTATGCAGTTGTGGGGAAAATTCTTTCATATGTAATGTTTGTTTCTCTTAAAGAAATGGCCTAACTTAGACATCAGATCTGCCTTGTCTGCCTGGCCAGATTCATTGGCATTCAGTGTTTCACATCTTTTTTCTTTTTTCTTTTTTCTTTAATCTCCTTGAAAATCTTTCTCTAGTACTTTGATTCTATTTCTCTGCACAGAAGGTAGTAGTGATGCAGTTCAGTGTTATAACAATTAGGAAAGTTCCCTTTTGTGTAGAACTCATTTTATCAGAGCATCCAGAGACACACACATTTCTCTGTCAGTCCTTCTTTTGTCAGATCTCAGTATTTCCAGCTTTCCTCTACAATGCCTCTTTGAGCCATTGTCTCCACGGTCATGGAAAAGAGAGTGTGTCCCCAGACATTCCCAATAATCTCCAAAGAGATGCTAGCCAGAATCTTGTCATCAGTTTTGACAATTAGCAATTGGGAGAAAAATATATCTCAGAAATGTTCTCAGCTCCCCACCCCTGCACTGTCATTGCCTCTGCAGGTGGAAGGATAATTGGATGAGGGGAGGTGGAGGCATGGCTTGTAGGCACACAACCTGAGGTCTGGCTACCTCTCCCAGGTGATGCTGGTTGCATAACCTTCACTCTAAGCACACTGACCAAGCAGGAGGATGGAATGGGAGGTGTTTTTGAGTGTGATGGCTAAGTTTCTAAGGACAGATGCCTATCAAGAGTCTGTTGGTGAATGAGTGTATCATAAAAGGTATTTCTCTGGATTTAAAACTGATCACAGAGGGAAAGAGGAATAATTCTGAGGCATGTGATGAACTAGCAGAAAGAGTGCTAGACAGTGCATCAACCTCTGAAGGCCCCCAGTGGCATATAGTGTAACCCACAGGAGTCTTGATTGCTGGTGTTTGATCAAGTGATCTGGCTGGGGATGGTGCTCAACAGTAAGCACTTGCCTACCCTGTGTGAGGCCCAGGTTCCTCCACAGCACTGTCAAGCACACTAAAACAACTATAATAATCACATCCTATGGGAGCCTGATGACATTTCTAAAGACTCCAGTTCTAAAATCAACTAGCTGAGCAGTCTACCTCACAGGACTTAAATTCTTAGGTTTACCATGTCCGTTCCTGTGATGCCTTCCTGTGGTAGGAAATGCAAGGCTAACTTTACAGCATCGGATATTGCAGTGCAGAACTAAGCATGATGGATGGCAGTATGGAAAGGCCTTCTCTGCCTCTGAGAGCCCAAGGCGCCTGACAAGACAGTGAGGGCATTACTACCAACATCACTGGTCTGGGGCCTGGGGTGGGATTTGTTTCCTCCTTGACACCAGGGAAGCAGCATTTAAGGAACAGGTAGGTTAACAATTCTGAGTTTATGATAGTGGATGTCAGGCACAAATGCAACTTTCTTTAACAGGATTCTACATCAGTCCTATTTTCTGTCATTGCAAGTTATGAAGTACACAGTGCACACAGATTAGAATTTCCAAGTACGCTTATTTCTCATATTTTAGTTAAAAACAAATCTTCCACTAGGGCTAGGAGTCCCTAGGGCTAGGAGTTCATTTAACTCAGGAATTTGTAGATAAGTATATGATGTGCATTTTTAATAATTTAGTAAACTATTATATCCCATGTAAGTGATTCATGCCTGTCCTTCCACTGAGGGAAAGACATGAGGTTGTTATAGATGCCATTATACTTTTGTTTCTGGCCTAGAAGAAAGTGCTGGCAAAGACTTTTTGCCATTCTTTTTCCACCAATATCGAGTAGTCCTTGCACTCATTAAGGTCCAACTGGCATGAGACTAATTCCTATGGTAGTAAAATATAACCTGTTCATCTATGTCCTATTAAGACTGTAAAGCATTTTTATTTTATTGGCATGTAGAATAAATCCTTACATATTGGGTATTGTTGCAGCAAAAAGAATGAATAATATACTGCCCAAGTAATACAAAGTGACAAGGATGAGAACAAAATTCATGTGTGTGTGTGTTGGTGTGTGTGTGATTCAAAGACCACAGTTCTGTGGGTCTGTTTGTGTATCAGAGGGGTTATCATTTCAAACAAAATTCAGGCATGCCTTAATTCCCCCACTTTCCCCTAAGTCACTTTGCTTGTACTGTTGTCTAAGTCCTCCTCTTAATTTTTTTTGGGGGGGCACTGGGGATGAACGCCACGTGTGCTTAATCCCTGAGTCACATACCCAGTCACTTTTTCTATGATTTTGAGACAGGGTCTCACTAAGTTGCTTAGGGCATTGTTAAGTTGCTGGATCTGGCTTTAAATTCCCTATTCTTTTGCCTCAATCTCCTGAATTGTTACAAACATGTGAATTGTATACTTTTGCACATTGTTCATTTTGCTTATTCATTTGTCTCTGCAGAGTTGTCACTAAATATAAAACAATCACATAATGAATATGGTGAACAAGACAGGGAGCTTCCACCCCAAAAACCAGCAATAAATAAGACCAACTGCAAATGAAATACACTGCCATTCCTATGTAAATACTTACACTACTGTAATTTGTTCATGCCTGAATGTTTATGTGGACATAGAATAAAAAAAATATTTGTTCCTAAGGCAATCCATGGCCATGAGTGAGCTCCTCTGTAACTTTCAATCTGCATGCTGAAGGTGCTGAGCATCTTCTCCCACGTCTATTAGACATTTGGTCACCTTTTCTTGTGAGTTTCCAACATTTTATTTTGGAAGTTTTGTTTTAGATCATGTCTACTGTCCTTTTCTGTATCATTCCACCCATGCTGGATAAATGCCATTTTTTGTTTCTCTCTCACCTCTCTGTAATGGGCTAGTGATTTTAATATAATGTATTTATAATTTCCTCTCTATATTTCATAACTTTTAAAAAAGTCTGTTCCCATTCTAAGACCAAGGAGATACTATTTTGGTCTAAAACCATAATTTTTAATGTTTAAATCATCAATCCATTCAAAATTGATTCAGATGTAGGTGGTGATTTCTAGTCTTTCCATTAAGCTAATTTCCAGTTATTTTGGAAGTACTATTGCATGTTTCCAGTCCATTTGCTCTCAGCTGTCTGTGCCTGCCCCAGATGTACATCTTCCTGAAGTTGATTTTTCATGTCTCCTGCTATTTTTGCTCTATTCCTTCTTGCCTCTTTCAATCATTAGCAATTGCACAGTTCCACAGAAAAGAGGTCAGTCTTTTTTTCAATCTGATTTCAATGAACCTCATATTAGTCAGTTTCTGTCACTATAACAAAATACTGAGGTAACTATAACAAATCTGTCACTATAATAAGCTTTTTCACTGCTGTGACTAAAAGACCTGACAAAAAAATATTAGATGAGGAAGAGTTTATTTTGGGGCTCACTGTTTCAGGAGGTCTCAGTCCATAGGATAACAGACCAGAAGGGTGGCAGAACATCATGGAGGAAGGGTGTGGCAGAGAGAAACAGTTCACGTGATTATCAGGAAACAAAGAAAGACTCCTACAGCATGCTCTCAAGAACCTTCCCCAATCCAGCCACATCTTACCCCCTTCAGTTCCCACTCCGATAATCCAATCAGGGGGTTCATTCACTGATTAGGCTAAGGCTCTCATAACACAGTCATTTCTCCTTTATGCCTTTTGCATTGTCTTACACATGAGCTTTTGTGGGACACCTCACATCCAAACCAGAACAGTTAATATGGGCTCAGAGATTTGGAGGCTGCAGTCCAGGATGGCAGAAGGCATTTCTTTGGGCTCGTGGTGAAGCAGCACATCATGGTGGGAGCACTTGATGCAGCAAACCACTCACCTAATGAACCAGAAAGTAAAGAGGGGTCCCACAATTCCCTCTGGGGGCAGCAAGCTCCCACTGACTTAAGGACCTCCCCTAAGGCCACACCCCCCAAAGGTGCATCTCCCAAGAGCACCATCATGGAGGACGGAAAAATAAACACACTCATGTGCAGGGTGAAATTCATCATCTAAACTTTTTGATCCAATGACCAATTATTTCTGTATTTTAAAGAGAAGATACACACATTGGGATAAAATCCTCCTGGACCTAAGGGTTTGCCCTTTTTATCCAGTTCTGTCTCAGGCTAACTTGTTCAACGTTTTGTTCATTGCTAATGTGGTTTGGGTGTGGTCTGAGTGTTCCTTGAAACCTCTGGGGGGGTCCTTACATCATTGAGGGCATAAAGTAGTTCACGTGTTATCCCTGGGTAAATCTCTTGTGACCCCTGGAATCCTCACAGGAAGGGTGTTACAAAAGGAGTAAACCTGTACCCCCTCCTCTTTCTTTGTTTCTGGCTCAAGCTGTGAATGCTCACATGAAAACAAGATATGCTGCCACCCCATCTTCACTAGAATCCAACCAATGATCCCTGCTGTTGTATTTTGAAACCTCCAAACTGTGAGTTATGTGAAAAAAAAACCTGTGAGCTAAATAAATCTTTTTCTTTATAAGTAATCTAAGTCAGGGTTTCATTATACTGATTAACACATTCACTTATTTATTTTTTTGTTTGTTTAAATATCAGAGATATTTGGAATATGGCAGAAATGTCAGTCTCCAAAGCTCAGGGCAGATTAATTTCCCATCCAGTATTTTAGAGATGATGCTCCCTCTGAGGAAAAGATGGGCAGGTTTGATTCATATGAATGATAGAAGGTCACAATTCTTAAGCTCTGCGTTCTCAACTGTGATGCTGTATGTAGTTCATACTGGAGCTACTTTCCAACTTCTCTGTGGGACATGGGAGAACTCAAGGGACAGATGTTGCTATAATTTGGTTCTGAAATGTCCCCCAAAGTACTACTTGGACTTGCTGGAATCTAAAATGGTGTATCCTATTAGAAGGTCATTGAGGGGATGCCCCAAAGGAGATTGTAGGACCCTATTCTCTTCTTCGTTTTGGCTTCCTAGCCAAAACTTATCTCCTTCATGTTAATCCAGGCACTACATTTTACCTTGAAAAAAGGGAATAGTTCTTTTGTGAGCCAGTTGTTCTAAGTGCTGCTCAGAGACTTTTTAATGTAAACATTTCAATGAAAATATAAATTTAAGTTATACTACAGCACACTCTCACCTTTCTGCACCCCCTACCTGTAACCAGATCTAATTCCCTTCAAAAAGAGAGACCCAAAGAAATGGTGGAGAGACTTTGGTTCTTTCAGACTCCATCTCATGGACTCAACTTTCCTTGGGAAATATGGTGGCCACCAATCAATAAATATGCTATCTTGTATATATATATATATATATAATATATACTATATATATATATATATATATTATAAAAGCTCAGTATCACTAATCATTAGGAAAAATGCAAATTAATATCACAATAAGCTCTCACTTTACACAAATTGCTATGATGGAAGACAGACAAGTGGTGGTGATAATGAGTGTTGGTGAGGATGTGGGAAAAGGGACCTTCGACATTGTTGGTGGGTATGTGAATTACCGCAGCCATACTATGATTTCAATGTTTGTATCCTCTCCAAATTCACTTCCAAATCCTTATCCTAAATATGAGAGCATTAAGAGGCAAGGATTTTTAAGAGGTAGCAAGTCATGGAGTTCGTACCCTTATGAGTGGAATGAGGGCTCATAAAAGACTTGAGGTTGAAGCGGGTGGTTGGGATATGAGTTGATTGGAAGTTTCTGGGCTGGAACTTGAAGGGGAGACTTTTGTCCTCTTTCACCTTTCCTGACCTTCTGTCATCTGCCATGTGATGATGCAGTAGGGAAGATCATCACCAGACACTGGCACCTGATCTTGGACATCCCAACATCCAAAAGTGTAAGAAAGTAATTTTTCTCCTTTAAAATTCTATCTTTTGTTAAACAATGCAAATACACTAAGATAAGTCATTATGAAAAATTGTATGGATGTCCTTCAACAAACTAAGAAGATGAGTCTCCATGGAATCCAGTGATCCTACTTCTGGTATATATGCAAAAGGTTTGAAATCAGTAGGTTGATGGGATATCTGCACTCTAGGTTCACTGAAGCATTAGTCACAATAAACAAGTGCTATGGTTTGGATCTTTAAAGTCCCCATGGTCCCCAGTTTATGTGCTAATAGAATCCAGTAGAACATTTAAGAAGTGGTGCCCAGTTGGAGGAAGTTAGGCCATTGGAGTGTGCCTTTGAAGGGGATGCTTAGACCCCAGCTCCTTGCTCTCCCTCTCTGCTTCCCATTGCCATGAAGCAAGTAGTTTCTTTCACCATATGCTCCCATCATGATGTTGTACCTCACCACAGGCACAAAAGCAATGGGCCTGTTGACCACGGACTAGAACCTCCAAAACTGTGAGCCAAAATAAATCTTTCCTTTTTAAGTCAATTATCTCAGGTACTTTGATTCTGTGATGGAAAGCTCGCTAACACACCAAGGTACAGAATCGATGTGTCTATTGATGGATGAATGGATAGAGAAAATGTGTTACATGTACATAATAGAATATTAGTTGGCCTTAAAATAAAAATGTTTTTAAATATATATGTATTTGTTCTAATTAGTTACACATATCAGAATGCATTTTGACACATCTTAAAAAAAATGGAGTATAACATCTCATTCACCTTGTTGTACATGATGTAGAGTTACACAGGTCACGTAATCATATATGCACATAGGGTAATGATGTCTAATTCATTTTACTATCATTCCTAACCCCCATGCCCCCTCCCCTCCCTCCTCTCTGTCTAGTTCAAATAACCTCTATTCTTCATTCCCCTCTTTTTTGAGAATTGTCATCTGCATATCAGAGAAAACATTCTGCCTTGGGTTCTTTGCAATTGACTTATTTCACTTAGCATAATATTCTACACTTCGGTCCATTTACTGGCAAATGCCATAATTTGATTTTTCTTTAAGGCTGAGTACATTCCATGATGAATATATACTACATTTCTTTATCCATTCATCTGTTGATGGGCACCTAAGTTGGTTCCATAGTTTAGTCATGTGAATTGAACTGCTATAAATATTGATGTGGCTGCATCACTCTGGTATGCTGATTATAAGTCCTGTGTGTATAAACCTAGGTGTGGGATGATGGAGTCAAATGGTGGTTCCATTCCAACCTTTCTGATGAATCTCCATGCTGCTTTACAGAGGGGTTGCACCAATTTGGAGTCACACCAGCAATGTATGAGAGTACCTTTTCCCCACATCCTCACCAACATTTACTGTTGCATGTGTTCTTGCTGATTGCCATTCTAACTGGAGTGACATGGAATCTCAATGTAGTTTTGATTTGCATTTCTCTAATTGCTATAGATGTTGAACACTTTTACTTATGTTTGTTGATAGATTGTAATTAAAATAGAAATTGTCACTTGCATTAACATGGATAAATCTGAGAACACTATGTTCAGTGAAATAAGTCAGGCACAGTAAGACAAATAATACAGTTCTCACTTACATGTAAAATCTAAAAAGGCAGAACTCACACATGTAGATGATGGAATAATGGTTACCAGACGTGGGTTGGAAGCAATAGGGAGATGTTGTTCAAAGGGTACAAAGTCTCAGACAGGAAGAATAAGTTTTTGGAGATCTACTGTATAACATGGTAACTGTAGTTGATAATAATGTACATTTCAAAATTGGTAAGAGAGCAAATTACAAATGTTCTCACCACAAAATCATCTGACATGATAGCTGTGTTAATTAGTTTGATTTAATCATTCAATATGGATATGTAAAGCATCACTTATACCTTCTAAATACATACAATATTTGTCAACATGATCAAAATAAAGCTTTCAAAACAACATTGTCTTTGCCAAAGACATTGGTTAGAAAAATTAACCTGTTACCCTTTATAAATATGGAGGTAGAATATTTGATGGAAAACATCAGATAAGGAGAGGTGTAGTTGAAAAAAAAAACAGATCAGGAGTTGAGATATCAGCACCCCTTAAGCCTAAGTGTTGAATAGTCCTACATCCTTAATCTGGGTCCAAAGTAGGTCTCAGTAGACTGAGTAGAGCTCTGGGCCCTGGGAAAGGAGGAGAAAGAGGCACAAGAGAAAAGTGTTTTGTTTATTTCTGTTCCCTTGTCCAAGAGCAATTTATCTCCTTAACATAAATCAACCTGAGCCCATGAATTTATTTAAATAAAAAAAAACCTTGGGTGGAACATTAAAATTTTGAGAAGCTGGTATTATTTCTAGGCAAAACAGGATTATACCTTTCATTGGAACAATCTTTCAGTAATTTCTGGAGCAGGCACAGTAGAGATCAGCTTCAAGTTCTAGTCACAGAACCAGAAGAGGAGCTGTTAACTCTCATATTTCAAATTAAAAATTATTACAAGTGTAAACAATTGTCTTGAAAAACCTAAAAACTACATTTGCTGCTTACTTTTATTGTCTGCATAACAGAACAGACATTCTTATCAACTGTCTCTAAAATATTTCAAAATTAATTTTTCATTTTTTATGAGCAAAACCAACCTTCTACAAGCCTCAATATGTGCACTTGAAAAAAACATTCAGAAACAGAAACCAAAGGTAGGCTAAAATATCTAATATATTTAATTATTGAGGTAAAACTTCTCTCCCAAATAATTGAAGTAAAGACTTTAAAAAGTGAAAAGACAATCATATTTAGTAATTAATGACTTATGCCCTGAAACACAAGACACCATCTAATACACCTGAAAGATTCTTGGATTTCAGTTCATCTCCAGAACTGTGGCTTAGAATAAAAATTAAATGTAAAAAAAAACGCGTGCATCCTTAGAAGCAGAACTTTGGTTGCTAAGGGCAGCATCTCTGCCCTCCAGCTGGTTCTGGGCCTGGCAGGGTGAAGTCCCTGGAACTCAGTCCAGTGTGGTTCCTGTCCCCTGGGTGAAATGGGGAACAGAAACGAAAACTGGGCTCCAGTGGACGCTAAGATAAAACTGCACCTTCCACATACATAGTTTTTCATCTCACATTTGGCTTCTGTTGCCTCACAGACAGCTCCAGGTCCTGCCTCATTACACATGGACCTCCGCCCTCGTAGCCCCACTTGGACCTCTCCAGCCCAGGCCAGAGCACTGCTTCTGGGGACGCAGCTCCGCCCCCAGGTTCCGGCTCCGCCCCGCGTAGGCCCCGCCCCTCCGAGGGTACGACTCCGCCCTGGGTGAGCGGTCCTGCCCCAGACTCCAGCGCAGTTGCCTGCAGAGTGTGAAGTGGGTCCTCTGGCGACCCTCCTCTCTTCAGTCTCGGTTTTCCGCTGACTCCAGCTCCGCGGGCCCCACCCGCGCACTTGCTTCAGATGGGCCAACAGGATTCGTAGGCCAGAGCCCGGCCTTCCTGAGTCCAGCCGCGGGGTGTAAGTCCACGCAGGGTGGACGCCCCTAGCCCCTGCAGGGTTGGAGAGCAGATGGAGGGGAGCCGAGCAGGACGGACACAGGGAGCTGGAGGCGACCCGGCCGTGTCGGGAGAGAAGGGAGGGACAGGCAAAATGAGCAGAGACCAGGTGGAAGGAAGGAGCCGGGCGAGACAGGGCGTGAGCGGAGGTGATTGCACGTGGAACGTGAAGTCGTGCGGTACTGACTGGGCACCGCGAGTCCTTTAAAATGTGTTAGATTGTTTCAATCTCGCCGAAGAAAACGAGAATGGCAAAAACAGTTGTGTGCGACGACCACACTTTGTACCACTGTGTTGCTGCAGAGGGCAATGCCGCTGCACCCTGTTCAGCAGCTGGCAGAGGTAGTGCCCTCGGTTCAGGGCTCTCTTCCTTTTCTCGCTTGGAAGAGGAGAGTGTAAACTAGGGAAGATCTCTGACACCGCCGGTACTTTTTAAAAGGAGTAGTACCTATGTTATACCTGCTCCCCGCCTCCCACTTTTTGTGATTCATGGCATTCTTTTCTAAATTTGATGTTTCAATTTAATCCTGGAATTTATTGGTGATTTTAAAGAGAGTTCCAAATTATTTTCTCTCATAAGTGTATTGTTCAGAAGATGAAATTTAAATGCTTTTCTACACTCTATCATATACTGAAACTATTCTTTGATATCTGCTAATTGGTTTTACAGAGTTTCATTATGCATCTGTAAGGATGTTGATGATCGTTAACACTCAAAACTTAACCAGTTTCTTTAATTTTCAGTGTCTTTCTTCTCTTATGTAATCTTTTAATTAGCCAACTCTGAACTAAATCTCCAAGAAGGTGTTTTCCCTTGAGTCCTCTTCGTCCTTCCTATGCAGAGGTTGAAGGGCTGGATTAATGTGCAGTTCTCTTCCGGCAGAACCCATCTGTTCCTGAAAGCCCAGAGATTGCTCAGAGCTAGTCTTCATAGTTGACCTGCTTTTATGCTTTCCAGGGATAATAGCTATTTGTAATTTCATATTTTTTAAATATTTTTCTGGAAAAAATTAAATGCTTGAGATTGATTAAACCCACAAAAATAGAAGCTTGTCTTATTCAGGAATATGAAGGAAACCTTTTGCGCTGCCCTATGCAGCTCACCCTTTCAGAATGCAGTTACATCAAGTTCTGATCCCTCAACTCAGACCTCTTTGGGTGACTTACTGAAGGGACTCCCTTCTCTGAGCCTCAGTGTGTCTATCTGAACAGTGGGTAGAACAGGAATTCTATGTCTGAGTGAAGGGCATCACTGAAGTATTTTCGAAATCGGGTCTGTCTGCATGTGGCTCTTTTTTGAGGAAGGTGTCCTGGATGATGGGAATCTTAAATGACTCTCAGTTCTCCAAAAATGATGAAAACCATTAGGAAAGAGACAGGGACATAGGCTCAGAGATAAGAAATCTGCCTCTGTTTCACTTTCTCCCTCTCCTTCTCTTTCTGCCTCAGAAATAAGTCTAAAGTTTGTGTCATCTCCTGGAACTGAACTCTTTTATCGTTACCCCCATGCCCTCCGGACAAATCTAAACTCCATACGACTGTGGCAAAGAGCCGTGGAGCTGGTTGACTCTTCAGAGTTGGTGCAAAATGCGGGAAGTGATCAGGCTTTTGTATCCTGCCTCTAGTGGTCATTCCATGTTCAAGCAGAGGTCATGAACTTGGAGAGGCAATTCCTTTAGCTCAGTGCCAAGTAGACAACAATAGGGTGGAACCTAGTGTGAGTTTCAGTGGAAGGGGGAGGGTTTGGATTGAAGAAACTCACTTATTAATCTCATTGTAGGAGTTTATTATCCCTGAATCATTCCTGTTACAGTAAACAGCATAGGATCATTTATTCTCATATTAAGTTTTCTCCCTGTGTGTTTATTTTCCTTGAAGAAAAGGGGCATGTGTGTTTCTAAGCATTAAGCAACATATATTTGACACAAACTAATCTTACCTGAGAAACAATACCAGAAGAAGGGGGTAAGAGGAGGAGGAAGAGGAGGAAAGGAAGAAAAAGGAAAAGGAAATGGCTGTTTCCAGGTATAAGTGATTGTGCTTGGTTGTTCTGTCTTCTTCCTGAAATGCCAGTTTTCGGACTTACTAGTCTTCTTGGACTCTCAGGTGTCCAACTGCACACATATGCTCACACCCAGAACTGTTACTCAGTCCTTTCTTACCTCCATGTAGATTCCATTTTACAATGACTTAATGTGGAACTTGGGAAAATGCTCCATTTAAATAATCATTCTTCATAGTGTTTGCATTAGTTTATTTTCAGTTACTATAATGAAAGGGTTTCCCCCCATTTGGGATAATACTTAATGATACATAAAGTTCTCTCTCCATTGAATCACTCTATAAGGTAATGCTTACTTTTTATTTTTATAGACCGCATTTTGATTCATTGTACACAAGTGGGGTACATCATTTCATTTCTATGGTTGTACACATTGTAGATTCACACAGTTCGTGTATTCATACATGTACATAGGGTAATGATGTCTTTTGCATTCCACCATTTTTCATAACCCCCTTCCCTCTCATTTCCTTCTACATAAAGTTCCTTTATTCTTTTCTCAATCCTCACACCGCACCCCCATTATATATCCTCATCCACTTATCAGGGAAAACATTTGCCCTATCAAGGAATTAATTGGAAATGGGTAGTAAACTCCATGGTGTCAGGAATTGAGACCCACATCTGTGTGCCCTGATAGCTTTTCATGAGACAGGATTAAAAAAACAATACATGTAAGCTCACAGGCTGTGATTGAAAGTCATAACTACTGGCTGAGATCGGCATGTTGACTGTTGAGTCCACTGCTTTTGTTCTTGCTTACCCAGGTGATGTAATCATGCTCATTCCTTCATGTAGCGTGACAGTATCAGACCTCTCAGGTATCAAGGAGCAGGGATGGCCAGAGAGTCAGTTTACCCTCCCTCATGGGAGAACCCATTAACCATGGATCTCATGGTGCTGCACCTAGCTTGTGGGAGGAATGAGATGGGAAGAGTGGGACAGTCCCTACGACATATTTTAATGTGTCTACTTTCTATGCTTCCACAGGGCTGTAAACTCATTTGCATTCCAGAAGTCTTGTACAGATGTTTTTGCCCATGCATGATCATTAAAGCACTTTTTCTGTAGGGTAAAAAGTGCTAGGATCTGTCAATCCATCATCCTACTGAGGTCTTTCTCTAAACCATAGTCTTAACTTACAGGTCAAGAGAAAATGCAAAATATTACAGAATTTTTGGAAACAAAACAAAATCACAACAACCCAAAACTTATGAAATGCAGCAAAAGGAGTTATAAGAGGGACTTTTTAGTTGTAAAAACATAGAGTCATACTTTAGTATTGGTGGAGGATGGGTTCCAGAACCTCCCTCTAATACCCAAATCTGAATTTTCAAGACCATTTTACAAAATGGCAAAATACATTCATCCCTCTGTGCCATGGGCACCATATTGGTGGATTCAGCCAACCACAGGTGGAAAATATTCAAAAAACTGTACCTGTACTAAACTTTATAGACATTTCTTTCATGCATGTGGAACTATGGGTACAGAGCCAACTTCACATACTAAAAAAATAAGAAATATCTTAATTTAGTAATCTGGCTACACTTTAAACTGCTAAAAAGAGTACAATAAAATAGCTAAAGGAAATAAGAAAGATTAAAGCAGTGATAAATGAATGAGAGATGTACATCATTGCCTAGTGGGATTTATCCCAGAAATGCAAGGATAGTTTAACATAAGAAATCAGTTGCTGAAATATATCACATATGTAGAAGGAAAGAACAAAAATACATGATCATCTCAGTTAATCAAAAAAAGCAGATGACAAATTCCATAACCTTTTGATAATAAAAACATTCAAAACTAGAAATAGAAGAAAATTTCCTCATTGTAAAAAGACCATAGGTTAAGAATTCACAGCTGAGATAGTCCTTGGTGAAGGAATGAGAAGTTACCTCTAATATCAGGATGTCCCCTTTGGCCACTTCATTTCCCTTGAGTTCAGGCTGAGGCAGGAGGATTGCACGTTTGAGTCTAGCCTCTACAATTCAACAAGCAGGATGAAAATAACCTAATTAAAAAATGGTCAAAGATTTCAATAGACTTTTCCCCATAGAAGATATTTGAATACCCTGCAAGGATATGAAAAGTTGTATAGCCGACTGAGTCATCAGCAAAATCAAAACCAAAACCACAATGAGATATCACTTCACATCCATTAGGATGGCTGCTATAAAACAGAAAATTATTAGTTTGGGTAAAGATGGAGAAATTAGAATCATTATCTTGCTGGCAAAATGGAAGAGTCACTTTGGAAATAGTTGGCACATCCTCCAAAGTTAAACTGTGTGACCCAGAGGTTCTCCTCCTGGGTATACTTAGACTCAAAAGAATTGAGGAGTGTGATAATGGTACTTGTACATGAATGTCCACAGCACTATATACAGTAGGCACAAAAAGTAGAAACAACCCAAATGTCTATCAGTGGATGAATGAATTAATAAAATATAGTGGAGTCATACAGCAGAATATTATTCGGCCATAGATATCAATATACTACTGATACATGCTGTATCATGAGTGGACCTCACAAACATTTTAAGTGAATGAAGCTGAATACAAAGTGTACATATGAATTCATTTATGTGAACTCTCCAGAATCAATTCAGAACCAGAAAGCAGATTAGTGTATTCCAGGGACTGTGGGGTTTTGAGAGTGGCTGCTTATGAGATCTAGAATTTCCTGTGGAGCTCACAATGTGTTTTTGAAAATAGAGGTGATGTTTGCACAACATTGTAATGTGCTAAATTCCACTGAATCATACACTTTAACTTGAATTTTACCTCAGTTTAATATAAAATAAGGGGCAGAACTGCTCATATTATCTCACATCAATCAGTCAGAATACTCATCCAGACAAGTCAATCCTTACATGAAGATTTAAAATCTTTCATGTCCACTTGGTGAAATGTGTTTCCTTTCCAGGGTCTGCTGACATTAAGGGATGTGGCCAGATATGCTGATGCTTGCCTGTAATCCCATTGACTCAGAAGGCTGAGGCAGGAGGATTGCAAGTTTGGGTCCAATCTCAGCAACTCAGAGACACCTTGTCTCAAAAAAAAAAAAAGAAAGAAAGAAAAAGGTGTGGGCATGTGGCTCAGTGGTAGAGCACCCCTGGGTTAAATCCCTGATACAAAAAAAAAAAAAAATCCTCACATACTTAGTTCATAAGTTACTTTTTAACCAAATGTAGCAGACAGTTAAAGAGCTTATACCTTGTCAAAATGGTTTCTCTTTCATAGCCATCCTGTGGCTGTGTGTCATCCATGGCCACCCATGGTTACCCTCTGTTGCTGTGCCTTTGTCTTTGTATTTTTTTTGTATCCACCTTTTTACACAGAGTGAGTTCATCTGTTTTTGTGATGTCCATTTCCAGGTTTTTACTGTGGGTCCTATTAAGAACTTTCTTACTGTCTTCTGCACTGTATCCTTGGGGACGTGCTTAGAAATGGGATTCTGTGATATTGACCTTGACTAGTGGTAAAGCAACCACTGCAGGGACTAGGGAGATGAGAATCTGCCATCGGGTCATCCACGTTCCCTTCCATGCTAATCCCTTCCACTAGGGCCCAGGAGCATGGCCTGCTTCCCACAGGCTGGCTCAGTATCCAGCCACCTGCCAAGTCTCTTCCTCTTTCCTGAGGTGGGGGTTGTAGCTGGGGCAGCACAGTCCCTCCGTGGACTCCATAGGCTCCATAGGCTCTGCTCCCAGGTTGCCCCAGTCCTTCACTCTTCACTTTTGATCTTTTGATTCCCAGTTTTGGCCTGTCCTTGAGGTTTTGTTGATCTAAATGGATTACACTTGTAACTCCTAGTGTATTAATTTTTTTTAAAAATTTAAATGTGTTTTAATTAGTTATACATGACAGAATGCACTGTGATACATCATACATAATGGAGTACGATTTCTCATTCTTCGGGTTATATGTGATTTAGAATCTCACCAGTCATGTAGTTATAGATGTATACAAGGTAACAATGTCTGAATCCTTCTGCTATCCTTCCTATCCCCACACCCCCTCCCCTCCATTTACTCCCCTCTACCTAATCTAAAGTAACACTATTCTCCCTCACCATGGTGAAATAACATCTGCATATCAGAGAAAATATTCAGCTTTTGGTTTTTTTGGGATTGGCTTATTTTGCTTAGTGTAAGCTTGGGGGCACAGCTTGTGGCCAAATAAAAATCGGTCAGAAAGCAGCCAAAGCAAGCTTTATTGGAATTTGGCTCTCGGGTGAAATTCCCAGTCCCCTGGGCTACAGGAAAGGGTAGGGAGCTGGAGAAAACTGCACGAGGCACTGGCTGCCCAGGGTCTTTATAGTCTACGATGAGTGGGGGTCCTGCTGATTGACAGGAGGAGGTAAGGTTCAGTGGAGTTTTCCTGCCCATTTGATTGGTTGCCATGTGTAGCTGTGCCCTTTGCCTCAGTTCCTCCACTATCCATTTTGTAGTCACCCAAATTCCAACCTAACATCCAGAACTTTTTGGTGATATAGGGCTCCGGAGTCCATCTGGCTACTTCCTGCATGTTAGGGGGAGTTGTAGGGAAGGAAAGGTTCGGGTTCTAGGTCGGTGGGGAGGCAGCTATAAAAGTGTAGGAGCTTCTGGTTGTATGTCACCCTGGCAACCTCACTCATGTGGTTCCAGGAAAACCTGAGAAGACAGGGAGCAATCATTAGCAGAAATTCTATCACAAAGAGGGGAGTAAGGGTAGGGGTCAGCCAGGTGGCAAGAGTGGAGTTCAGCCATCCTGGCCAGGGGTCATTCGATTCTTCTTGCTTCAGCCTTTCATTTAGATGTCTGAGAGTTTCGACGTTGCTTTTCCATCAGACGGGTTTCATTGATGCAGCAACAACATTCTTCTCTTAGGAACAGGCATGTTCCCCCTTTGTCAGGTCCAGGGCTGGACAGTTCTGCAAGGAAACTTGAGCAGTAAATGTTATTCATCTTTGCAGGGATGTCGGGGGGGGGGGCAGCAGATGCCTGCACTGCCTTCTGGAGCTGCTGTTCTAGCTCTTGGTTGGCAGTGACTGCATAATTAAGTCCTCTTGTTGGTGTAACCTGCGTTTAGTAGAGATCTCTATATTCCTGTGACTTAGGGCTAGATAATCATACTAGCAAGCATAGATTAAGCATACATACCTATGTAGCTTAGGACGATCTGTAGGCCTTAAACTGACTAAAAACTCCTGATTCTGGCAGTTTCTCTTGGTACTTAGCAGGTACATCTGCCTAAGAATCTCTCTCTTGTAGCTTCCAGAATTTATTTTTTCTAGGGGGTTAACACAAGTGTACATCTTAGGTTGCATTTAACTATTGTTTCTTTTAAATGCCCAAGAATGGCTATATTTCAGTTTTAACTGTTTTGCTCGGTGTTTAAGACCAAACTGGTCAAATTGACCTGTTCCTGTCTGTTAAGAGTCGGCTGAGTTCCCACAGGGGTCACTCATAGGGAACTTAACTGCAGTTTCTTAGCTCCATTAGTGCCGCCCATCAGGCAGGGTCTCCTCGATGAGTTGGCTTTCCTTGGAAGAATCAAATCCCTTTTTCAATGACCCTCCTCTGCAGCAGGTGCACTGATTGGCTTTTCATCCTCCAGTGGTCTCATCAATCTCCCTGATCGGGAGTTTGTGTGGCCCAGAGTTGCAAAGACCCTTAGAGAAGTTCTCTTGTTCCCTGGATTCAGGCTGACACTGAGGGCAAGATCTAAATACTGGCTTTTCTAGGCCTCTGTATTTAATCTCAATTTCTAAGTTTGATCTTAAACATCCAGCAAGTTAATCTCACCAGTCATTAAGTAAGAGTGCTGGGCTTTAACTTTAATATCTATGACTTTACAGTTATATACCCCCTTTTATCTAATCGGGGTTTATATTATCTGTCCTATTGGTGATGCCTTGCTATTTCAAGTTAATTGACGGTGTTTGCTCTTGAAGCAATACTTCTGCAAAAATTAATTAGGCAACATAGTTTACAAGGAAAATGCAAAATGGAATCAGCAACAGTAAAACATTGTTTGTGCAATAGCTATCTTGAATTTTGGCTGAGTTATTCATTAAATCCCCTGTTTGAGATCACAGTAATCTTTACAACAAACATCAAACTTTGAACACAACTTCAAATGAGTTAAAGTCTGTCTTACTTTGCTTCTTTTTTTTGTTGTTGTTTTTTTTGTTTTTTTTGTTTTTTTTGTTTTTTTTGTTTTTTTTTTTGGTGCACAAAAGCAGGCACGGAGCCATTTTATTGGAAACTGTTAAAGGCAAGGCACTCTGAATGCGGTGGTCTCCTCGAACTTACGGTCGTGTGGCTGCCCCTAGCCTCGGTTCAGAGAAAAATTCAACCAAGACCAGCCTCAAGTCACCTGACATGAGAATCAAATACACTGTATTTAACAACTGGTCGCTTTGCTTTCAACTCAGCAACATACATGAAACAAACTGTAATTTTACAGACACAATATCATGTTAATACAAAGTCCATGAAAGTCTATTAGAAAGTGTCTTTTGTGAATAAACAAGTATTGACAACTGCTATAACATACTTAGGAATGTTTCAGAAAACTTTAAAAATTACTATCAAATGCCCAAGAAGTCAGAAAAATAAGACTAAAGCATTTGTGAAGGGCCATTTCCTTAGTGTGTGAGAATCCACAGTGCAGCTGCGAGGTGACCTGCCCATCACCAGTCCACAGCACCATTGGGGGTGAGGAGGAACACACAGTCGGCTCCAGGGGCTGCCCACCAACATTCCCAGGGGGAATTCTCTTGAATCAAAGCAACCTGGCAACTGGGAGTATTGTCTAGTATCTTTAGGAAAAGTGTCCAGCTGTCCGGTCATCAAGAACAGTCTGTTCACTACTCACGTGTCTTGATTTTAAAGAAATGCACACTCTGGGGCACCTGGAGCTTCCCTGAGGAGCTTACAGACACCACCTCAAAGAAGCCCTCCAGAAGTCTGAGCTGAAGTGCAGCTGGACAGGTGGACTGCTAAGGCAGGCAAGCCTGTCTGCGGCAGTATGTGGAGGGCCCTCTAGCAGGCCCAACACACGGGCTTCCTGCATACTGGGTCTCACGGGGGGCTGGCCTGTGCACAGAACTTCTCCCTTTTTGGGGCAGACTTGCCAGAACCCATGATCCCAAAAGGACCACCCCCCTAGACAGACAGCCTGACAGGCAGGCAGAGGGCCAATGCTCATGAGAGCATTTCCAAGGACACGTGACTGCCCAGCTGCTGGTGGGGCTGGAGGGAAGGTGAGGTGGGCATCAGAGCACCCACTCCCACCTGTGGGCATTCATGTTCCACAGGGAAAGATGCTCAAGTTCTATCAAAGATGCAAATCAAAAAATGTCATCCCAGAGGAGTCTGAACTCTTACATGAAAACATGAGGGGGGAAATCTCCTGGTGGGGCATCCAAAATTTATTAAAAAAAAAAAAAGTAAGGTGATTTTAACTATTCTATTCTTTAATGCTATTCAGTATAGTTACAGTTAGAAAATAAATCCTTATCAGACTATGTAAGGGACACTGTTTTCAACAGAAAGCTACCTGAGTTAACATGTACAAAGGTTCAAAGAAATGGGCACACAGATGCCACCCATGGATTTTTTGGGAAATGACAATGGACTGGTCAGATCACCCATGACACAAGTAAAAGTGACCTTCCCCATCACTGTGTGAAGCCTGCTGGTGAAGAGAGGCCGTGGGACCTGGGCTGCTGCAGCAGATCTGCCAGCACATCTGGACCGTCAGGCTGCTCACCTGGTAATCAGCTTGACAACTGAGACGGGCAGGCGACAGTGAAGGAAAAACAGCAAGAGCCCAACGAGATTAACGTCTTGAGCAACTAAATGCAGAAACAGGAGGGAGGGACAGAAGGCCACAGCCTGCAGGGGCAAGAGCAGGATTGTCCTTTCAGGGCAGCACCCAGCGCCCTACTGGAGGCTGGCCCCGGGTGGAGCAGGCCCCCGCCTGTGCTGGGCAGCACACGCCTGCAGGGCCCGGGACTGCCTGATCTGTCGAAGGCGTGTTCCACTTGTCCTAAAACTTCGCACACGGGTTTTGTTCTTTAAACAAACCATATTTTTTTCTGATTTCGTCATGTCTCGACTTCATCTCGGCTCTCCTCTCCTCCTGCCGAACCCTCCTTTCTTCCTGCTCTCTCATGGCCCGCTCTTCACCTTTATCTGGCTTCTGACTTCTCTTCCACCGGCAGCAGCAGCAGCAGCAGACAGTGATGCCCAGGAGGACGGTGCCCCCCAAGACCAACATGGCAATGATCAACGCCTCAAAGTTCACCCAGCAAACGCCCCAGCGTGCAGAGCTCAGCTTGCAGAGAGAGCCAGGGAGCAGTATTTTTCTGACTGGGTAGTCCAAGCATGCGTTATTAGCGTTGCACCACAGACAAGAGACATTCTTCAGGCACTCTTCACAGGATCCGTTTGTGTTCTGAGAACAACCGGCTCCGGGCGGTTCCTGCGCTGCGCCGCTGGCGAGGGGCAGCCCGCAGCGCAGCATCGGCCCGCGAGCCCCTCCTGGCACCATGGTCGGTGGGCTGGTCAGCGGTCTCGACACCAACTACTCCGACGCCAGCCCCGCGGCCTCTGCCCGGAAGAGCTGGGGCGACGGAGGTCAAAGTCTGTCTTACTTTGGATCCATTCTAACAAGCAGCAGGGTGAGAGGCAGAGCCTTATCTCAGGTAAGGCAGGACTCTTCACAAATCTTAGGTAAAATATCCTTATTATGAAGCTAATTTTTTCCTCTTTTCCTATGATTAGCATGACCAAATTCTCAAGTTCAGTGAGTTACAAAGGAGGATTAGAAAATAAAGATTTATAAGCACAGATTTTGAAGATTAACCTGAGATCAGATGGAGCTCTGTTTTCTGATGGAAATGCAGATCTAAAGAGTTATGTTGGCAATCTTTATTTATATGTGTCTTATTATCAGGTTAAGGACTAAGCTTTATTCTTTGATTTCAGGAAAGTTACAGAGACTAGGACATCTATGTAACTTTTTCACAGTTGCAAAATGCAACCTTAGGAGCTCTGCGTAGCTCTCAAGAAAGTCCACTGTCCAAAGTTGCTGTAAGGTGGGAAGGAACCAGAGAAGGGAGCTAATGAAACAATGGTTATCTAGCAAAAGAATTCCTTCATGCCCAAGAGCTGTGTGCCTGAGATCAATGTCAGAGCTGATAGGACTCCTGCACAGAGCCTCCCCAGAGAGGGTACTGCTACAGCAGCCAGGCATCTTGTGCCCTTGCACAGGAACACTCCCAGGCACCAGACATGCCACAGCCATGAGGACATCAGAGACCCCAATCTCAGTCACTGTTGTCCCATTTTCCTATACTGCCCTTCACACTCTTTCTTAAATGTCATTTTAAGAAGTTTATAAAGAATACATCTTAACAGACACAATATCAAGGGTAAATTAGTGTTTTTTTTCCATTTTTTTATTAAAAATCATAAATTTACATAGGGCAATGTTGTTTGATTCATTCTGTTATTTTTTCCCTTCCCCCACCCCTCCCACCCCTCTTTTCCCTCTATACAGTCCTTCCTTCCTCCATTCTTACCACCCTCCTTATCCCTAACCCTAAAACTAACCCTAACCCTAATGCTAACCCCTCCTACCCCCATTATATGTCCTCATCCACTTATCAGAGAGATCATTTGTCCTTTAGTTTTTTGAGACTGGCTTATCTCACTTAGCATGATATTCTCCAATTTCATCCATTTGCATACAAAAGCCATAATTTTAGCATTCTACATGGTGGAGTAATATTACATTGTATATATATGCCACAGCTTCTTTATCCATTCATCAACTGAAGGGCATCTAGGTTGGTTCCACAATCTGGCTATGGTGAATTGAGCAGCTATGAACATTGGTGTGGATGTATCTCTGTAGTATGCTGATTTTAAGTCCTTTGGGTATTAGGCCAAGGAGTGGGATAGCTGGGTCAAATGGTGGGTCCATTCCAAGCTTTCTGAGGAATCTCCATACTGCTTTCCAGAGTGGCTGCACTAATTTGCAGCCCCACCAGCAATGTATGAGTGTACCTTTTTCCCCACAGCCTCGCCAACACCTATTGTTGCTTACATTCTTGATAATTGCCATTCTAATTGGGGTGAGATGGAATGTTAGGGTAGTTTTGATTTGCATTTCTCTTATAACTAGAGATGTTGAACATTTTTTCATAAATCTGTTGATTGCTTCTACATCTTCTTCTGTGAAGTGTCTGTTCATTTCCTTAGCCCATTTGTTGATTGGGTTACTTGTATTCTTGGTGTAGAGTTTTATAAGTTCTTTATAGATTCTGGAAATTAGTGCTCTATCTGAAGTATGAGTGGCAAAGATATTCTCCCACTCTGTAGGCTCTCTCTTTACATACTGAAACTGATAGTTTCCTTTGCTGAGAGAAAGCTTTTTAGTTTGAATCTATCCCAGTTGTTGATTCTTGCTTTTATTTCTTGGGCTATGGGAGTCCTGTTAAGGAAGTCTGATCCTAAGCCAACCAGTTGAAGGTTTGGACCTACTTTTTCTTCTATAAGATGCAGGGTCTCTGGTCTGATTCCGAGGTCCTTGATCCATTTTGAGTTTAGTTTTGTGCAGGGTGAGAGATAGGGGTTTAGTTT
Source organism: Sciurus vulgaris (assembly GCF_902686455.1). Lineage (NCBI taxonomy): Eukaryota > Metazoa > Chordata > Mammalia > Rodentia > Sciuridae > Sciurus > Sciurus vulgaris. The sequence goes on along the minus strand of NC_136478.1, from coordinate 69,410,977 downwards.
CATTCTGTTGCATATGGATTTCGGGTTTTCCCAGCACCATTTTTTGAAGAGGATATCTTTTCTCCATTGCATATTTTTGGCACCTTTGTCTAGTATGAGAAAATTGTATTTATTTGGGTTTGTGTCCGTGTCCTCTATTCTGTACCATTGATCTACCTGTCTATTTTGGTAACAATACCATGCCGTTTTTGTTACTATTGCTTTGTAATAGAGTTGAAGATCTGGTATTGCGATACCCCCTGCTTCGCTCTTTCTACTGAGGATTGCTTTAGCTATCCTGGGTTTCTTATTCTTCCAGATGAATTTCATAATTGCTTGCTCTATTTCTGTAAAGAACATCATTGAGATTTTAATTGGAATTGCATTGAATCTGTATAGCACTTTTGGTAGTATGGCCATTTTGACAATATTAATTCTTCCTATCCATGAACATGGGAGATCTTTCCATCTTCTAAGGTTTTCTTTAATTTCTTTCTTTAGTGTTCTGTAGATCTGATTGTAGAGGTCTTTCACCTCTTTTGTGAGGTTGATTCCCAAGTATTTTATTTTTTTCGAGGATATTGTGAATGGGGCAGTTTTCCTAATTTCTCTTTCTAAAGATTCATAAATTATGTATAAAAATGCATTGGATTTAAGATCTTGTAACCTGCTACTTGACTGAATTCACTTATGAGTTCTAAGAGTTTTCTGGTGGAATTTCCAGGTTCCTCTAAATATGTAATCATGTCATCAGCAAATAGGGGTAGTTTGAGTTCTTTTCCAATTCATATCCCTTTAATTTCTTTGGTTTGTCTAATTGCTCTGGCTAGAGTCTCAAGAACGATGTTGAATAGAAGTGGTGAAAGAGGGCATCACTGCCTTGTTCCAGTTTTTAGGGGGAATGCTTTCAGTTTTTCACCATTTAGAATGATATTGGCCATGGGCTTAGCATAGATGGCCTTTACAATGTTAAGGAATGTTCCCACTACCCCAATTTTTTCTAGTGTTTTGAGTATGAACGGATGCTGTATTTTATTGAATGCTTTTTCTGCATCTATTGAAATAATCATGTGATTCTTAACTTTTAGTCTGTTGATATGGTGAATGACATTTATTGATTTCCGGATGTTGAACCAACCTTGCATCCCTGGGATAAAACCCACTTGATCGTGGTTCACTATCTTTTTAATATATTTTTGTATCCCGATTTGCTAAAATTTTAATGAGAGTTTCTGCGTCGATGTTCATTAAGTATATTGGTCTGAAGTTTTCTTTCCTTGATGTGTCTCTGTCTGGTTTAGGTATCAGGGTGATACTGGCTTTATAGAATGAGTTTGGGAGTGTTCCTTCCTCTTCTATTTCATGGAATACTTTGAGGAGTATTGGAATGAGCTCTTCTTTAAAGGTTTTGTAGGATTCAGCTGAGCACCCATCTGGTCGGGACTTTTCTTTGTTGGTAGGCTTTTGATGACCTCTTCTATTTCACTGCTTGAAAGTGATTTATTTAAGTTGTGTATGTCCTCCTCATTCAGTTTAGGTAATTTATATGTCTCTAGAAACTTGTTGATGTCTTCGAGGTTTTCTGTTTTGTTGGAGTATAGGTTTTCAAAATAGTTTCTAATTATGTTTTGTATTTCACTTGTGTCTGTTGTGATATTTCCTTGTTCATTCCAAATTTTAGTAATTTGAGTTTTCTCCCTCTTTCTCTTTGTTAGTGTGGCTAAGGATTTATCAATTTTGTTTATTTTTTCAAAGAACCAACTATTTATTTTGTTAATTTTTCCAATTGTTTATTTTGTTTCAATTTCATTGATTTCGGCTCTGATTTTAACTATTTCCTGTCTTCTACTACTTTTGGTGTTGGTCTGCTCTTCTTTTTCTAGGGCTTTGAGCTGTAGTGTTAATTCGTGTATTTCTTGATTTCTACTTCTTTTGTTGAATGTGCCCCATAAAATAAATCTTCCTCTAAGTACTGCTTTCATAGTGTCCCAGAGATTTTGATATGATGTGTCTTTGTTCTCGTTTACTTCTAAGAATTTTTTTATTTCCCTCCTGATGTCTTCTGTTATCCATTCATCATATAATAGCATATTATTTAATCTCCAGGTATTGGAGAAGTTTCTGTTTTCATTCTGTCATTTATTTCTAGTTTCAATCCATTATGATCTGATAGAGTACAAGGTAGTATCTCTATCTTCTTGTATTTGCTAATAGTAGCTTTGTGGCATAAAACATGGTCTATTTTAGAGAAGGATCCATGTGCTGCTGAGAAGAAAGTGTATTTGTTCTTTGTTGGATGGTATATTCTATATAAGTCGGTTAAGTCTAAATTGTTGATTGTGTTATTGAGATCGATGGCTTCTTTATTCAATTTTTGTTTGGATGGTCTATCCAGCGGTGAGAGAGGTGTGTTAAAATCACCTAGTATTATTGTGTTGTGGTCTATTTGATTTCTGGAATTGAGAAGGATTTGTTTGACGTACATGGTTGAACCAATGTTTGGGGCATACATATTCATGATTGTTATGTCCTGCTGATTTATGCTTCCCTTAAGCAGTATGTAATATCCTTCTTTATGCCTTCTTACTAATTTTGGGTTGAAGTCCACATTATCTGAAATGAGGATGGATACTCCAGCTTTTTTGCTGTGTCTGTGTGCATGGTATGTTTTTCCTATCCTTTTACCTTTAGTCTATGGGTATCTTGCAGGCCGTTGGATTTTTCTTTTTAATCCAATCTGCCAGTCTATGTCTTTTGATTGATGAATTCAGGCCATTAACATTCAGGGTTATTATTGTGATATGATTTGTATTCCCAGTCATTTGGCTCATTTTTGTTTTTTGACATGATTTGGTTTCTCCTTTATTTGGCTATTCCTTTAGGCTAGTTCCTCCCATTGCTGATTTGCATTGTTGTTTTTCATCTCTTCCTCATGGAATATTTTGCTGAGAATGTTCTGTAATGCCGGCTTTCTTTTTGTCAATTCCTTTAGTTTTTGTTTATCATGGAAGGATCTTATCTCATCGTCAAATCTGAAAGTAAGTTTTGCTGGGTATAAGAGTCTTGGTTGGCATCCGTTTTCTTTCAGGGCTTCGTAAATGTTCCAGGCCCTTCTAGCTTTTAGGGTCTGGATTGAAAAATCTACTTATATTCTTATTGGTTTCCCCCTGAATGTAGTCTGATTCTTTTCTCTTGTGGCCTTTAATATTGTGTCTTTATTTTGTATGTTAGGTAATTTCATAACAATGTGCCTTGGTGTGGATCTGTTGTAATTTTGTATATTTGGAGTCCTATAAGCCTCTTGTACTTGGTTTTCCATTTCATTCTTCAGATTTGGGAAATTTTCTGTTATTATTTCATTGAATAGATTGTTCATTCCTTTGGTTTGTTTCTCTAAGCCTTCCTCAATCCCAATAATTCTTAAATTTGGCCTTTTCATGATATCCCATAATTCTTGTAGATTCTGTTCATGATTTCTTACCATCTTTTCTGTTTGGTCAACTTTGTTTTCAAGATTAAATATTTTGTCTTCAATATATGAGGTCTGTCTTCCAGGTGTTCTATCCTGTTGGTTATGCTTTCTATGGAGTTTTTAACTTGGTTTATTGTTTCCTTCATTTCAAGGATTTCTGGTTTTTTTTTTTTCAGTATATCTAACTCTTTATTGAAATGATCTTTTGCTTCCCATATTTGCTCTTTTAACTGTTGATTGCTACGATCATTTAATGCCTGCATTTGCTCTTTTATCTCCTCCTTCAATGCCTGCATTTGCTCTTTCATCTCCTCGTTTGCTTCCCTGATTGCTTTTATTATGTACATTCTGAACTCCCTTTCTGATATTTCTTCTGCTGTGCTGTCATTGGGTTTTATTGATATAGTATCTAGGTTTGTTTGGTATATTTTCTTCCCTTGTCTTCTCATATTGGTCAGATGTCAGTGGGACTCTGAGATATTGCAGATTTCCTCTATTGGCTTATAGTGTCCTTGTAGATTGCCAGTGTATCACCTCCCTGCCTTCAGTAGCCTGAAGTCTTGGAGTAACTTGATAATGCAGTGCTTCCAAAGAACGCTGCCCCTATCCCGCTACTGGTTCCAGGGAGAGAGACCTGGAGAGGTCTCTGGCTGCCCAGCCCTGGTCCCAGAGGCTGCTTGCAGGTGAGAGGTCTCCACTGGCTTGGGGACTTGTGGCTGGCTCTGTGTAGAAAGGCTCTCACTGAGCGGTCTGCTCCAAGAAGCTAGCCTAGAAAGGCACTTCCCGCCGGAGGGAGCCAGGCTGCTTGGGGAAGTCCCTGGCTGCCCTGTCCTTGTCTCTGAAGCAACCTGTGGGTGGGCTGGAGCTGGCCTTGCGCTGGTTCTGTGCAGAAAGTCTCTCACTGGGGCGCCTGCTCCGTGAAGCTGTAGAATCTAGCCCTGTGGGAGGAGCGCACCGCTAGAGTGCTCAGGGCTGCCTGAGGGAGACTCTATCTGCCCTGCCCTACTCTAATAAGCCACCTGAATCTGGGCCTGCTGCCGGCTGAGCTTCACCCGGGGGAAGAGACTCACCTGTGGTTCTATTTTAGTCTGAGTCTCTCAATGCCTCCCCTTCTTGAATCCTGGGTTCTGACGTGACAGGAGATGCAGTCACCCTCTAGTCCGCCATCTTGGATCGCCCCCTAAATTAGTGTTTTTAAAGTAGTCCTTTATTTTAACATTAGATTAATCTTTGGTTTATATTAGCGCATTAGTATTTGACTTTAGGAAAAACTTAAATAGCTTTAACTGATTGTCTCACGTACATATAACCAACTTCGTTACATGCAAAGTTGTTGAAAAATTTGCCCTTTTCTCACACACAGACTTTCTTAGCACTTGCTTAAACCCTCATGTATTTTACCACACCAAGACTTTCTTACCCAGAAACATTTTCTTTTCCCTTCTACTGAATACATTCCCATACTTAGAACATTCTGTTTTTCTTCCCTATCTGGTGACTGCTTTATGGTGAAAAATCCATACTCATTCCAAATAGCCGAATGTAAGTGAGCAATCAAGAAGACATATTTGGAATCTGTATAGATGTTAACCTGTTTACCTTTGGATGGAATTAGTGCCCTAATCAGAGGAAATAGTTTGGCTCTTTTGGAAGTGGTCCCTTCTGGAAGGCATTTGGCTTCCAGAACTGAGGCAGGGGCTCTGCATAAGCGGCTCTACAGCATCTATTGGGACCCAGCACAGAACTGCCATCTGCAAAAATGGTTAGGTCAGGTGAGGGGCGTGGGTAATCAAAGAGGTCTTCATGAGGTGAGCACAGGGCCTCCAGCACCTGTGGGAGTGGAAGGATTTATGGCTTAAGAGGTCCTGTCGTCGATGGGCAGAAAACGCAGTTTTTGGCTGGAGTAGGGTGAGTTTTAGAGCTTCCTTAGTTAATTCAGCTGCTGCAGTCAGTGCCCAGAGACATGGTAGCCACCCACGAATGGCAGAATCAAGCTGCCTGCAGAGATATGCCACCAGTCTGTGGGAAAGTCTGGTTGGTTGTGCAAAGAGATCAGTGGCAACACCCTGTAAATTAATTAGGTGTTTCCAAGAAACACATTTGAATAATCCCACACATGTCAATCCTTATTTTACTGTAAAAACCAAGATATCGGATAGGTATATTGAACAGTATTTGTGGTCTCTTTTCTGTTAGAGACAAGTTCTAGAAACAAATGATTAATTCCATTGCAATGTAACAGATACTCAAAAACTACTCAAAAATTTGAGTTCAATAAAAGTAGGACTGATCAAAACAACAATGTTATGAGCTCAAAAATTATAGAATTTAAGAAAAAAAAAACAAAAATAAAACAAGAGTCCTGGAAAAATGATATGGCCATTAATTATTGCTTTGTTGGAGTTCTGGTAAATGCTTCTCTTTTTTTTTGGCATGTATGGGGAGAGTCATGTCTGTTAGGTGGATTTAGTCAGCAAGATCTTGTGGTGCCCGTTGGATGCACGGTCATTAGTCTGGGGTGAGAGTGGAAGAAAGACATGCTAAGTGAGATCATAAGTTTGGGAAAGATATCTAAATTCCTTAATATAAGTAGAGGAGTCAGCAGAGAAAGACCCTAAACATTTCTCAATCTGGGAAAGATCCTGGAGTGAGAATGGATCTTGGATTCACACAATACTGTTGGAAGGAAAAAGAATTCTGGATTAGAATTTTGTAAGGTCTGATGAGATCCTGTGTGAGCGCTAACAGGGGAGGAGAGAACAGAGTGGGCGGAGGGATATTCTGGAGGAGGAGAAGAAGGGGAGGTGGGAAGGCTCTGAGAAGGAAGAGGAAGTGGAGCTGCATCTGCAGGAGAAGGGGGCAGGTTTGCAAGAGGAGGACAGGAAAAGGAGAGGAATTTTGGCCAGAGCATGGAGGGGGTGGGGTTTGGGATCACCCCTGGAGAGGAGAACTTGGGTGGTGGAAAAGGTAGAAGAAGAGGTTGGGCAAGCACCAAATTACAAAAAGATAAGCTTGCAAATGGCCATGAGTGCACTTTGGTGGCCATCTTGTGATCTACTGAGGCCAGACCATGGTAGAATTAAAAACTAGCCTTTTATGTCATAAGTCTTGGGGGAGTCCCTAAAATTATGGTAGAGACAGCCCAAAGGAGTTTTGGGGTCAAATGGGTTACCAGTATTTCCCACTAGCCATCCAATTTTACCCAGATATGTACAGAAGCACAAAAAGGCATCCCAATTTTAGTTTGTGTACACCGGAAAAACAGCGGACGGACCAAAAGTCAAAATGTCTTTCGACTTTCACGTTTCTGGAACAGAATAAACGGGGGACTAACTGGAGACTGGGATGGCTCCAAAACTACCAGAGCCCAAACAGAACGGGTGTGGGGGTCTGTGGAGTACGCAATGGACAGACCCCATGTGGATCAGATGGTAAAGATTGGAAAGACACATGGTAGAAACCCCAGGGAACTTACCCCATCTGTTGCCAAATAAAGGGAAACTAAACAGGATGGAGCGGAATGGAGCAGAGCTGAGTGGAATGGAACGGAATCTCCTGGTTCTTCTGAGGGAGGGTGTGGACCTCAACCACGATGGGGGAAAGCCCAAAAACCCTCCCAGGTTTCTACATCAAATGGAAGCTCGGGGGCATGGCTAGTGGCCAAATGAAATCGGACAGAAAGCGGCAGAAGCAAGCTTTATTGGAATTTGGCTCTTGGGCAAAATTCCCAGCCCTCTGGGGAACAGATCAGGGTAGGGAGCCAAAATCGTGTGTGGCCATGGCTGCCCGGGGTCTTTACGTGCCAGAATGGGCGGGGGTCCTGCTGAGTGACAGGGGTGGTAAGGGTCAGTGAAGTTTTCCTACCTGTTTGATTGGTCACCATGTGGCGTGCTGCCCTTTGCCTCAGTTGCTCCGTTCTCTGTCATATAGTCACCCAAATTCAGACCTAACATTTAGCATGATATTCTCCAGCTCCAACCAAATTTACCAGTAAAAGTGAGCACCTCAGAAACCCAGTTTTTGTAAGACTTACTGCTTCCTGCACAGCACACACTTGAAGGAAAGACATCTGCTCCCAGGCTGAACAGACTTACAGGGAGGAAACCTGATCCAGTCTACCACATCAATGTGTGCAAGAGTGTCGTGCCTCAAAATCCTGTAACCCACTGGGTGGCGCCATTCCCTAGGGAACCAGCTCATGTCTTGTATTTCTGGAAATGTTTCTCCTGCACTGTATTTGCATGACCTGCTGTAATCCTGCTGCTCTGATTGCAATGGTTTTTATGTATATGAACAAGGCATCTCAGCCTGCTTACATGTTCAGATCCTACTTCTACGTCTGGATTCCGGGTGAGGTAGGGATGCATATATAAACTTATTGGGCCTTTTGTTTTTACATGAGAATGTGTGATAATTTGCAAAGAACTTTTTAGTGAATTAATGCAGGGAGACTGAGGTGGGAGGGTTGCAAGTTCTAGGACAGCCTGGGCAATTTGAGAACCTGCTTAAAATAAAAATAAAAAGGCCTGGATAAAACTCAGTGGCAAAGTACCCTTGCTTTCCATCCCCAGTACCCTGGAGATGGCAAAGAAGTCAACTTTGAAGCCAGACAACTGAATGCATCTCTTTCCTATGTTCTTGTGATTATGAGCAACAACACTTTATTCCATTGAACATTCAGTCACCATTTGTGACTCTTCTCAAGTGTAAAGGATTATACATATGCAAGCAAACATAAGGGGAGGAACTTGACTGTCAGTTGCCAGAGTAAGCATCACACAAAGTTCACATTCTTACAAGATCCGTTGGCTCTGGATGAGTTCCTGCACCACTGGGAACTGCAGAACAGCCTCCAGGCATTTGGGGATTTGTTAGAAATAAGTTGGGATCCTGGGTACTTTATATCTTCATTTACCTTGCTGGAGGCTGGTTAGCATCCATATGCTTGTGTTCAAGCACCTGACCTTAGCCAGTTCCAGGCTGAGATTTCACCCCACCATCTGACATCACTCCAGTTCATTAACTGAGTTAGACGTAACTTTTTCACAAGGTACCTACTTTGTACTAATTGTTTTCTTGGTGCAATTTTATATCAACAAGTCTCAAAACAACCATAAACTTGTGCATCCCCTGAAGTACAAGGGAGAAAAATATATTAGCCTGTTTAAAATGTGAAAGAAAAAATATGGGAAGAAAAATTTATATATAAAATGTTTTAGAGCCAGGTGCAGTGGCACATGCCTGCAACCCCCAGTGAGTCAAGAAGCTGAGGCAGGAGGGTTTCAAGTGCAGGGTCAGTGTGGGTGGCTTAGCCAAAACCTGTCTCAAAAAGTAAAAAGAGATTTATTTCAGTGGTAGAGTGCCCCTAGGTTCAATCCCAAGGACCAAGAAATAAAGATTTATGACAATTGAGAATAAATCCTATAAAAATGCTTAATGCTATTATTCAACATAAGCACTTTTCAGTCATTTGTACTGTTGCACACTTGTAATCCCAGTGACCTTGGAGGCTATGACAGAAGGAGAATCTCAAATTCAAGGTCAGTGTGGGAAGGAAACAGATAAACTTTTTTTTTCTTTTTAGTTTAAGAAAAGCAGGGACGGAGGCTGTGAATGTAGCTCGGTGATAGAGCATCCTGGCTTCAATTCCCTGTACTACTTAGTATACTCTAAAAATTACCTCTTTTATATTCTTTGGAAGTTGCTCTAGTAAAATTGTGCAATAATGGGTAAGAGCTAATCAATATTTCAACACATTAAAGTTTCATAAAATCAGTGTGAAAACAGGGAGTATATCTATACATTATTTTACAAGCATTTTTATACTTATATTGTGCAGTGAAACCTGAGAGTATGGCTTGAAAAGGAAGGTACTAAGTAAATGGCATAAGGAAAACTCTTCTTTCCAACCAAGAATTCAGGAGATCCAAGAGTAAACATCCAGGGTTTTGAGAGAGTCTGGCTCCAATTTTTGGTGTTTACTACTGGCACCTCTTTAGCCTCACTCTTTCCTCCTCTCATTGTGCCCTTATGGGAATCAGAGAAAAGCCTTGTCTTTGCCCTCTTTTGGCACAAGCAGGAAGATGCAATCAAATGAAGCCCACACCCATTCCCTATAACCACAGCACCCAAGTCAAGTCCCATCCATGAGTGTGTTCTAGACCAGGATTAGGAGGTCTACACTTCTCAGAAAAGCTCATTTTCATTTTCCAGCATTATGTAATTACACCAAAAAAGATTTTTATCTTTATTTCTAAACTTTTCTTTCTAAACTTTTCTTTCCAAATACATTTCATATACTTAATCACTGCATGGAAATCAAGGTAAAAACAAGGAATCTTAGAACATTTGGGGCATAAATGTTTATTATTGGTATATATACATGGATTATTTTCTCTATTAGGATGTAGTGGCTTTCTTGTCTTTTTCTGATTATTTTTACTCAAAATCTGGTTTCTCAGACAAGGGAATTGCTACTTCTGCTCATTTATTAGTACTATATGGGGCTGGGGAGATAGCTCAGTTGGTAGAGTGTTTGCCTTACAAGCACAAGGCCCTGGGTTCAATCCCCAGCACCGCCAAAAAAAAAAAATCCATATTAGTACTATATGCCTGAAATATTTTTTGCCATTCTTTTACCTTCAATCTGTGGGTGTCACTGCCTATAAGATGGATCTCTTATAAACAGCATATTTTTGGATCATGTCTTTTTATCCATTCTGCTAATCTGTGTCTTGTAATAGGGAAGATGAAACCACTAATGTTCAGTGTTAGTAAAGATGTGTTTGTAGTTTCCTGCAATTTTTTTTTTTGCTATATTTATCCTGTCTTGATTCTCACTTTGTGGATTATTCTTCTGTGAAACTTCCTCTGTTTGGGAGTATTGCTGTTTAGTTCCTCTTTGTGCAGTTTGTCTTTGACTATACTTAGTAGTTCTGACTTTTAGGTTATTCTTCTCATGAAAAGGTTTTTATTTTTGCCTTGAATTTGAAACTGAGTTTTGCTAGATATAATAATGTTGACTGGCAGTTGTATTTTTTTTTTAGGTCTTCAAATATTTCATTCCAGGCCCTCCTTGATTTTAGGGTCTGAGCTATGAAATCAAAAGTGAACCTTATTCATTTGCCTCTAACTGTGACCTAGTATTTCACTATTGTGAATTTTACTATTCTCTTTTTTTTCTATAGGCATTTTGATTATGCTGTGTCTTTGAGAGCATCTTCTTTGACTACCTCTATTCAGGGTCCTGTAAGCCTCCTGGACGTGGATGTCTCATTTCTGATATGAGAAAAGTTTTCTATAATTAACTCATTGAAAATGTTCATGTATTTCATTTGTATCTTCATGTTCTCTCCTATCCCCATGACTCTAAGGCTTGAGCTTTGAAAGATTGTCTTATAGTTCCTCTATATTCTGGTCATGTTCTTTAATTTCTTGCCATTTATTGCCTTCTGTGTATTCAAGATCATATAACCTGTCTTCAACACCTGAAGTCCTGTCTTCAAGGACCAGATTCTGTTTTCTACATCATCCAGTTTTTAGTGATGTCTTCAAGTGAATTTTTAATTTGGTTGATTGTGTCTTTGATTTCTAGGAGTTCTGCTTGGTTTCTTCTCACCGTTTCAATTTCTTTCCTAAAGTGGCATTTCATCTCCTGCACTTGCTATTTTAATTACTTCCTTTGATTTTTTAATTCACTGAGCATTTAATAATCCTTTTTTTTTGTAATCTTCCTCTGGAATTTCATCTACTTTGCTCTCAGTTGGATATTTTGTTGTGGGATTGTGGATTTTGGGAGGAGATTTGTTTGCCTGTTCCTTCATGTTTTCAGAGGTCTTGGACTTTCACATCCATTGAGGTGTATTTCCCTACAACTTTTTTGTGTATGTCCTTTTGTACGTCATTATCTTATTTTTTCTGTGATTTCTCTCTGTTTTTGATATATGAGATAGGACCCAAGGTCCCATTGTGATTGTTCCTCCTTGGCTACTTGTTGTTTTGGGGCTTTTTTCCTTCGCTTCTTTGAGTTGAAGTAATGTCAGATGAAATAAATTGTGTGTTTAGTGAGAGTAGCTGTTGCTTGTTTGAGATGTCAGTACTTCTCAGTTGTAGGATGTCTTCTTTGTGATCAAGAATTATCCCAATCTCTTTCAGGCTCCTCTTGAGGGAGGAGAAGCAAGGAGTGACCCTAACATAAGCAAGAGATGTAAAGCGTTTTGATAAATGTCCAATGTGTATTTTAATGTCTATAACACTATTTGTCATCTACATAAGATGGTGGGATCAGTATTTAATGGTAGTACCAATAATAAAAAACTGGAAATTAGATCAAGAATTCAACAGCAGTTGTCTACTATGTTGTACAGTATATTATTGGCCGCTTCAACTTAAATGGGGTGGAGATTACAGAGTTTAATCGTTAGTTTTGGTTTTGTCTTTTGTATTCTCTGTATTAAAGTGCAGCTTAAGGTTGAGTGTCATTAATTTATTTGTGGAGTAAGGTTACTCTCTTTTGATTGACTTTAGTTCAGCAGTTTATTCTCTAACCCAATAACTTTCAAGTTCCCAGCACCTCACACATAGGACCAGATAAACAAGAGTAACAATAGTTGCAAACAATTCACAGCTTAAAAGTAAATACCCAGTTCTTACTATGACTTCAATATTAATTAACACCAAAAAACAGGAAAGGTGTAATCAGCAGTTGTCAACAGTAAGAACAATAACCATAAACTAGATCTGGCTTTAAAACAGCAATTGTCAGCTATGTCATCCAGAGCTGTAATGATCACATCAGCTTTCGTGGTAGGGGCAAGATTTATATAGACCAATCAGTTCTGAAAAGTTGTAAAAGTACAGTTAAAGAGGAGCAAAGTAATGGGAGAGAGGAAGAGAGAACCATAGAATTTGACCATGAGCAGGAGAAGAATGAGAAACAACTTAAAATGATACCAAACAAAAGCAAATTACACAGAAAAATCTGAAACCTCAAAAGAAGAGGCAAGACTAAATACATTTAAAAAGAAAAGAAAAAGGAACAACTGATAACAGAGTGGAAACATAAGCAGATGTGTTATCATGGGTATTGCATTTTGGTTTTGGAGTTGAAAAACTTTTAGAGATATGCTGGGTAACACTATGAATATATATAACACTAGTGCCCACGTATGTATGGTAATTAAGATGACAAATTCTATATTATGTGGTTTTTGACAACAGTTAAAATTTTTAAATACGCAAAAGAGACAAATTATTACAGAAAGTGTCAAGGAACCCCTCAAATCACAAGAGTTTTCTGGGCATATACAAATATAGATTCATCAATTACATGGTGCAATTGACAATAATAATGAGATGAAATATTAAGATGGGAAATTCTGCCATGTGGTTTTGTTTATAATTAAATTTTAAAATGCTAAAAGGAAATATAAATTTATATAATTTTCAAAAGATAACTCCAATCACAGAGTTTCTGTCATAGAAGTGAATATGGATTCTTCAATGAGCACATGTAGAATCAAGAAAATTTATTAGAGGACTTGCCTAGACAGGAATGATCATCATCCATGAAAAGAAATATGCAAGTCCTGATGTCAGGGAACCAACACCAAAAACAGAAATGGAACAGCTATTGATTTTTGTATGTGGATTTTTATTTTTTTAATTCATGGAATTTGTTTACCAGCTCTAGAAATATTCTAGTGGAGTTTTTGGATCTTCTATATACAGGATCATAACATCTGCAAATACAGATAATTTTACTTCTTTTTTCATATTGTTATCCTCTTAATTTCTTCTCTTGTCTATTTGCTCTGGTGAAAATTTCAAGAAATACATTGTACAAAGGTGGTGAGAGTAGATACCATTGTCTTATTCCTGATTGTAGAGAAAATGCTTTCCTTTATCCTCTTTCAGAATCATGTGCGCTTTGGTTTTGTCATATAGAGCCTTCTTGATGTTGAGGTAAGTATTCCTCATTTTTCTGTTTTTTACATGAATGGATTATGAATTTTTTTGATATTTATCCTGCGTCAGTCAAAATGATCACAGGAATTTTTATTTTAAAACTTATGGGATGAATTACATTTATTGTTTTGCATATGCTGTACTAAACTTGTATCCGTGGGATGAAACTGACTTGATAATAGAGTACAGTCTTTAAAGTGTTTTTTTACGTGTTTTGCTAATATTATCCCAAAATATTGAGGAATACCATGAAACTTTAGGTATTCAAACAACACATTGAAGAATGATGTTTCCAAATGTTTCACCAAAAATTTACTGATTTTTTTTAAAAAAATTTATTTATTTTACAGACTGCATTTTAATTGTCCACAGATGGGGTACATCATTTTGTTTCTATGATTGTACACGATGTAGATTCATACCATTCCCGTAATCACACATGTATATAGTGTAATGATGTCTGTCTCATACTTACTGATATTTTCCAAACTATATTTGATGAATCTATGAAATCACTGGAATTAAAAAATACTGTAACTAGTATTAACAAATGAAACAAAGGAGATTATCCTGGGACCAAGTGAATTTCATATGAGAATTGCAATAATTATTGCTGTTAGGAAATATGTAACTATAATTCATCCCTTTATGAAGATAAGCTGAAAGACATGACTGTCTGGACAGATGCAAGTAAAGTGATACGGCAGTATCCCACATATGATAATGATATAAAGAAAGCACTCTTCTATGGCTGATCATTCAGCTTGACAAAAAATATCACTGAGCACTCTTCTATAGAAAAATAGCTGAATTAATTTCTAGTGAAGTCAGAGAAAGCACTAGAAGACCCTCCCATTTTCTCTATCATCTAGTATATGGGGAGGGACTATATTGGGAATTTAACCCAGGGGAAATTACCACTGAGCCACAACTCCAGTCCTTCTATTTATTTATTTATTTATTTATTTTTTTGAGACAAGATCTCACTAAGTTGCTTAGGATCTTGCTAATTTGCTGAGGCTGGCTTTAACCTGCAATTCTCCTGCCTCCCTCTCCTGAGTTGCTGGGTTTACTGGCATGTGCCACTGTGCCCAGCTTATCAAGTACTATACCACATATGTTATTAATGGCAGTTATTCATGGGAATTAAGTAGGTAACATCACAAAATATATGAATATATATTGTCAAAGTGAAAAAAGTTTTAAAAGTTACTAATTAAAACAAGAAAATCAACTAATTAAATACATTATGAGTGTAGAATACAAATATCTTCAACTATACATTTTAAAGAGATACAAGATAATATGGAAAATATTTTATTTAAAATTATGAAATAAATGTAAATATAAAATAAATGTTCAAACTCTGTATGATAAAAATTATCAAGGTTTCCTTTTATAGACCAGCTTTAAAGGAAAAGAAAATTCAAAATACTACCTCTGTTACTGGATTCACTTGCTCCTTGGCATAAGAATGCTCTGGGAGTTGTAGCACCATGTATTTACTTCTCTGGAGTCTGGAATGACCAAACACCAAGGTTCTGGCTGCTAACTTCAGAGAGTGCTGTCTGCCTATGTCTACATGATACCCTTCTTGTGCATCTATGTGTCAAGATGGGGAGAACATCTTTTGTCTCTTCTTTAAGTGAAGTAACTCCATCATGAGAGCCTCAACATTGACCCCATTAAAACCAAGTTTCTCTCAGCACACCCATCTCAAATACCATCAGCTGATGTTGGATAACAAATATAGGAAGTCCCAAACAGATGGGGGATATAATGTGTATTTGTTTTTTGAAAGACAAATTGACATAATTACTTATGTGCCCACACATTTGTTGCATGTACCCATATATGTATGTGTATGGTGGTATTTCAATACATGTATAAAATATACAATGCTCAGAAGAGCATAACAGGCATAGTGTATCAAATATTGATCATGTATTATGTGTTGGAAGCAAACTACACTCTACTAGCTGTTTTGAAATATACTGCTAAGGATCATTGATGGTATTTATCCTGTGGTGCTATAGAACATTAGGAGATATCCCTACTATCAGCTATAATCCTGTGCCTGGTTGCTTTACTCTACCCTCCTACCCTCTGTACTTATCTCTGGTTACTGTTACTCTAACTCTACTGAGATGAACATTTTAAGCTTCCACACATAAGTGAGAACATGCAGTATAAGTCTTTATGTGCCTACATTTCTAATTTTGATACTGTCCTCCAGTTACTTCCATGCTACCACAAATGACAATATTCCATTGCTTTTAATGGCTGAATGTATCCATTCATGGAAACCCAGCATTCCCAGCTCTTCTCAAAGTGCTCCACTGTCTGTGTCCAGGGATCAAGGAAAGGAGCCTCCCCAGACACTCCCAAGTCTCTTTAGTGATGCTAGTCAGGAGCTAGGAACTTGTTTCGTTAAATAGAAGAGTACAAAAATGTTTTCTGATGATCTCAAACTTCCCCAGCTGCACTGTCAATGCCATGACAGATGTCAGGATCATTGCACCTTTGCAGGGAGGTGAGGTCACAAAAATCACAAAGCTATATGTTGTGGTCTGTCTGTCTCCACCCACACAGCCCTGCCTGTCAGGACCACTGAACTGTGCTCACCAGTCAGCAGGATGGAGGAAGGTGAGGATTTGATATTTGAGTCTAATAGAATCTGTGAGGGAAAAATTCATTTTGGAGTTTGGATAAGTGGTCCTGTCAGATAAAGGGAATCTTAGAGTTTGGACACGCTTCAGTGCCAAAGCCACACAGGGGAAGGAATAATTCTTAAGGCATGAGCTGAGCTAGTAAATACAGTTCCAGGTAGCAGATCCCTCTTCCATGTCTGATGCCCCTAATGGAAGTTCCACAGCTACAATAATAAATTCTTTTGTTCTTAAAATATGTGACAATGAAACCTGAGTATCAAGGTGCTTGAAGACTGAGATTAATTCTGAAATTAATCTGCTGTTCAGCCTGCTTTACTCCAACCATAGACACAATTTAGGGGGTACACTTATATTACCTTCATGCTTGTCATAGAGACTAGGATAAACCTGTAGGAATTATCTAGTCCTGTGAAGATTCAGTGATTTGAATTCTGCTGGTTGGAATAGAAATGCTTCTTCAACTCAGCTATAGGAGGTGCTGAATGGGACAGTAACTATGTCTGCACTAGGGGCATGAGGGGCTGTTAGTGATGATGAGATTGTTTTCATTTCTCATTTTCAGAAGGCAGCATGGAAGAAAAAGTTGACTTATTATTAGTATCAAATGGCAGTTGACAGACTTCAATGAATCTAGTTGCATTTCCATGGTTTATGAAATTCTAAATTTGCATTCTCATGTGCCCAAAAATGATAAGTTCATGAGCTGGTAAGTATGTATAAGTTAATTGCTTGATACTTTCAAAAATGTATTCATAGATTACAACATGACATTTTCTCCCCAAAATATATACTATTATTTGTTAGTTGAAAATAAATATTTCATGTTCAATACCTATCTCAAAAGCAACCATTTCAATACATAATCTGCACTGAATCATCCCTGCCTTAGAGCTTTCATTTTACATTATGTTTTTATTTGAATATCTTTGTGCATCTCACCTTGTTGCTAGCTGTTTTAATTAATTTTTGCATTAATTGTTGAATATGTGAACTTAGTTTGTAAACTCAATCTCTAACGTCTGTACTCTATCATTGGCTAGCGTTTCACATGACATGGTTTAGGGTGTCAGAAAGTACACTGACTCCTCTGGTAGGAGCTGTTTTACAATGTTTCTTGGAATACAAGCAAATGTGTCTTTCTGTGGCTCCATTGATGTGGGATACCTCATATTCATTAAAGCCACTCTGATCATGGGACTGCTACTTGTAAATCTTTACAAAAATCAGATGATTTCTCTTATCAAGATCTTTTAAGATTTAATTTTAATTGATAATGGCTGATAGGATTATCATTTATAAATCAATACACCTTTTTTAAAGCCAATATATTAAAATTTTTATGTAAAATGTATGCATGTGTTCAGTAAAATTAAATATATATATTATTAATATATATTACATATATATATATATATATATATATATATATATATAAAACTGGAGAAACTCTACAAATGAGGTTTGATACTAGATCATGATGTTTCAATGCCCCCTTCCAAATTAGCCCATGATACCCCAACCAGTGTGGATTTGAAAACATTGGATATCATCTCTTAGGTTAAATATCCCTCATCTTTATAGTGAAGTACCTGTCTCACAGAATGTAAGAAAATGTAAGAATGAAAAGGTTATATACATCTTTTCTTTATAATGGTTTTTAACACTTTTCGATATATTAAACAACAGATATTTTAGTGATGGAATCCTTCTAATAATAGAAACACTTTTAAGTATGTGCTCTTAATTGTGAACTAACAGTAAGTACAAGCAATGCACTTTAGTTGACATCCTAATTGTAGCCCTTGCCTCTTGTCCTCATGCTGGCTCCTGTGACTCTGAATCAGTCTGTTAGAACTGGCAAATGGCCCCAGGGGATTTGAAGACGGGTATGATCTTCTTTACCCAGACTGTGGTTGGAATTCTGGGGAATTTCTCTCTCCTTTGCTGCTATCTCTCCCTTGACTTCTCTGGGTGTAGGTTGAGATATACAGATTTGATTATTAAGCACCTGATTGTAACCAACTTCCTATTCCTGCTCTTTAGGGTAGTCCCACTGACCATGGCAGCTCTTGGCTTTAGACATTCTATCAGTGATCTGTGTTGCAAATGTTTTTTCTATGTTTATAGGGTGGGCAGGGCTATGTCCTTCAGCAGCACCTGCCTCTTGAGTGTCTTCCAGGACATCACCATCAGCTCAGGGACTCCAGGTAGGCAGAGTGCTAAGTGAAAGCTCCCAGGTACACTGACACCTCCATACTCCTGTGCTGGATTCTCCACCTGCAGGTAAATATCATTTTTCCTATGTATGTGACTGACAAGGTAATAACAATATCATAAAAAGAAGAGATTCCGGATATTGCTGTGGTGGTGATTATGACAAAACTGGAGAGGCAGTAAGTATAACTTTGTTGTCTTTCTCTGATGGGGGATCATGCCCTGAGCCAGTGGCTAGATGGTTCTCATTCTGTACAGGTAGGAGCAGAGGTTCCAACACTTCCATGCAACAGTCCAACCCTAGACCCCTCCCGAGTCCAGATCTAATGAAACCATTCTTCTTTGGTGAGCACCTTTGTGTTTCTGTACACTCTCCCATTCACCTTGCAAGTTTGGTGGGCTGTTTCTAGTAATCACATTCAGCTGTTGGTGAACATCTCCAACTCAACCAATATGTGATTCTCTACTCTCAGCCCCTTTACATTGGTGTCTCTGCTCTGCTGAAACAGACCTTCCCCTAGTGCCCTCAGAAACATGTGACATGTATGCACCTGTAACATGTTCTGCTGGTTATTTACACATCTCTCTAGAACCATAAATACAATCATGACAAAATCAGAGCATAAAAATTTATCAGTGTACACACATGATGTATACTTATGTGTTACTGTTTGTGTGCATGTATTACTATATGTAAGTAGGTATATCTTATGAGACCTTTCTTATTATCATCAAGCAATAATATTGAAAATTTACATGTAACAATTTTAAAAAATATGAATTATATCAATAATGAACTGCTATATCATTTTGCACTTTGTTTATTTCACATATATACCAACTGTGGTTTCTGATGAATGGCTAATATCTCTTCAAATATTTGACTGAAAATATTTGTTCTCTACAGTAAAATCTTATGTGTTAAGTAAAATAATGGAAATAGTTGGAAGTAGAGTTATCAACTTACTGTGCTTTTTGTTATTCCTGCTATGTTCTTTTTAATCTTAACCTCTTTTACTTTCAACTCAACAGAATCCTACATTTCAGATATTTTTACTTGAAGGTGTATAATTATAACATGTTTAATCTAGTAAATAGCTTATTATAAAACATGATAAAAATATTAAGGAATTTTATACCTGTGGATAATGATAGTTTTACTAATTACACTATTATAGTATTTTTATTTTACTTCCTTTCATTTTAAATAAATTCTGACTTGAATATAATTATTTAACAATCCATGCGCAGATCACTACTGAAGAGCACAGTGGAATTTTCATAACTTAGCACCATGCCATTTGAGTGTTTTCGGAAAACATCAGCATATTATCAGCTCAGAGAGCTCTTCATGATCCTTGCTGGTCACTCTAATCAAGGGTGACTACCATTTCTGCACCATCAGCATGGAGCACTATAACTGCTTTTTTAATTTATGTAAATATCCAGCAGGAACTCCTATTTTTGTGATTTTAAAATCTATAGGTTGTTTTAAATCCACATCTCTTTAAATATAATTCCCAGTCCTTTTACAGCCTGAATTCCAGTGTTATGTCAGCTTCATTGTTGTAAGTATCTACTGCAGAAGCACAAGTGAGTGTTTTCAGTGGGCTATTAGGAAGAATGCTGGGTTGGTAAATTCTAGAAATTCTTTCATTGACACATAAAAAAAACTCGCTGCCCATACACATAGCTGTGGAAGTGATGTGAAGGTGTTTAAATGTCTTTAAATGTTAGGTGACTCTGCCAAGTATGTTTGTAAAAGGTTTGTATGAATGCCACTCAGTTTCAATGTGTACTTCACAAAGTCTGGACTGCAAAGAACTGATGGAGCACCCATGGATCCTGCATGTTCCTTCCTCACTGATGCTGAGGACTAGACTCCATTCCAGTAGGAACTGAATATCACATTGTTGTCCATGTATATCTGTCACAACAGGAATATTAGCAATATCACAGCTCACAAAGTCATGGTAAAGATTTGTCCCACACAAAGGACTCTGAGGAGAATAGAATGGAGAGCTGACTGTGATATGTAGGGGAGAAGATTTATTTTTAAAACTCAATTTTGTTTTGGGATTTAGATCAATGGTAGAATGCTGGCTCAGCAAGCCTAGGGTACTGGATACCTTCCCCAGCAACACACACAAAAATGTCATTCTTGATTGAAATGAGAGGTTATAAATACACAAATAATTGGAAACATATGCATTAGGCAAGAAGACCAGATGCAAAGTTTGTAAGTTCAAAATATATAAGATTACAGAAGGAAAAGTGAGTAAACCCAAGTCCTAGGACAGACTAACCTGAGATGCTGCCATCTCTTCCTCTTCCTCCTTCTGTTCCTGGTTTTCTTGAAAAATCAATACTTCCTCCTAAGGCTCTGCCTTTAAAGTCATCAGCAAACCCCTTCACCTCCTCCCAATACCCACTGTACAAGGCCCTCACAAAAAAAAAAGGCCTCCATTTTTCTTTTTTACAAGAGAGGTTCAGGAACAGTGAGCTCCTATATGGGGACCAAAATGGGAGCTTCTCTTTCCTGCTTTCAGGGGTACTACATTGCCAGCAAAAGGAAGATTTCTGCCGCAGCAGTGAAACTATGGGCTGCACTGACCTGCACCTAACACAGTTAGGCCGAGAAGGTCCTGTTACCTCCCTTTGGAAAAAGGTCTAAACTCGTCTGTCATACATAGCCAGAAACCCTCATGGTTGACTCTTGGTCTCACTTTGAATTTTCCTGTGGCAGTTAATTAAAACAACATTGATATTTCTAACCAAATTAATATACTGAACCTCTGGTGGTAGAAGAGGAGAAAGTATATTCTACAAATGATCATGGGACCCTGGATTGAGGCCACTTAGTCAAGTCTTGCCCCTGGAACTTCCATGTACTTATTAATCACTTGATGTCCACAGCCCTCTCTAAGAAACTGCTGTTCTGCAGACTTGGAGTGAAAGCCATGAACTGGTTTCTTGAAGAACTTCCCTGTTGATGGCAATGTTCTTCCTGCATTCATGCATTGGCACTAGTGAATGCAGGTGTTGCACACAGTATTCCCCTCTCATAAATATATAACACCAACAAAAATGCTAATACCATTGGATCCCATCAAAGATCTTCAGTTACCATCCTGAATGGTGACGTTCATTCTCTCTCTTTAAAAATAATAAAAGATGGAGAAGGAAGTTGCCTGGAAAACTTTCATTTTGAACAATAACATGTACGTGTACACTAATGAAATGTTAATAAGCTGTACTTATGGTCACAAGTATGTTACAGTACCATCTGCTAAAATCTGATATATTCTGAATTAATCTACTGGGGGTGGGTACTGAATGTTCCATAAATTCCACAAGTATTAAGATGTTAAGGTCCACCTTTCCCTCCTTTCTTAGTTCCTTATTATTGTGTTAAATAAGTTACATAAAGTAAGAGGTAAGAAAAAATGGTGCTAACAAAACTGGAATAAAATATGCAGAAGTATAAAAATAGATCCCTAAATTTCACCCTGTACATAAGTCAAATAAAAAATGAATCTAAGATTTAGGAATTAGACAGAAAAGTTTGCAACTATCAGAAGAAAACATAAGGTCAACCCTCCCTTATATTGGTACAGGCACTGACATCCTTAATAAGACCTCAAAAGCTCAAGAAATAAAACTAAGAATCAATAAGTGGGATGCCATCAAATTAAAATAACTTTCTGCACAGCAAAGGAAATGATGAATAATGTGAAGAGGGAGTCTACAGGATGGGAGATAATCTCTTCCAGCTTCTCCTCTGACAGGGAATTGATATTTAGAATATATAAAATATTGAACAAATTTAACACTGAAAGAAAAAGCAAATAACCCATTAAATAAATGGGCAAAAAAATCAGACATTTCTCAAAACAAAGAACATAAATGTTCAACGAATATATAAGGAAATGTTCAACATGTCTAACAATCAGGAATATTTGAAAATCTAAACTACACTTAGATTTTTCTTCACTGCAGTCAGAAGGGCAATTATCAATGACAATAATTAATTTCAGTGAGGATAGGGTTAATGGTACACTCATTTATAGTTGGTGGGACTGAAAATTAATATACCACTCCAGAAAGCAGCATGGTGATTACTGAAAAAACTAGGAATGGGACCACCCTAAGAACCAGCTATTTAACTCTTTGGTATATATCCAAAAGAATCAAAATCAGCATACTATAGGGATGCAGTCACATCAATGTTTACAGCATCAAAATTCACAATAGCCAAATTATAGAATCTGCCCAGATGCCCATCACATCAGCAGAAATGAAACCAAGAAAATGAATGAATGAATGAATGAATTCAGAAAATGCTGTAATATACACAATGTAGTTTTACTTAATCAAGGAGAATAAACTTTTGGCATTTGTTGGTAAGTGGATGGAAATGGAGACTATCATGCTAAGTAAAATAAGTCAGACTCAGAAAAGTTAAGGGTCAAAATTTTCTCTCATATGTGGAAACTAGAGAAAAGTAAGGTAAAGAAGGCAGGGGCTATTAGATATGGAAAATGACCAACCCCAAAATACTGAAGTCTGGTAATGGGAGTAGAAAAGAAATCCATACACTGGAGCATTAATTCTTTCCCAATATATTCTTCTGAGTGACAAGACAGGCCCTGGGGAGGAGATATCCATCAAGTCTTAAATGACAGTCTCTGGGAAGAGGTCAAAGCAATGATCCTTCCCTAAATAAATCCTTTCCCAGATACAAACCACTGACCGCAGGTTCTCCATACGGTCCAGTAAGACAAATTCCAGACACTGAGAACTGACCCCAGACCCCCACCCATTTTGTCCAGTAAAAGAGACCCCAAATTCCTGAGTGCCCAAACTGATATGCTCACTAATTAAGTCACCTCTCAGTACAACCTACATAAACCCAGTTTCCTCCTTTGTTCAGTGGCTTACTTTCCTCAAGGAAAGTGGGTCCAAAGTCATCACTTCATTTTTGCCCACCCCATTCCTGCATGAAACTCTGTTCCTGAATAAACAGCTGAGATAATCTTGAAGTTTATGTCTGGCCAGACATTTTGTGCTAATGTTTGTTTCCCTGACCAGGAACAGGAGTAAGGTAAAATTAACCCTTTCCCTTGCCCCCAAAACGTTCCCCTGCACTCAAATTAAGTTACCAGTGGGACCTGAGAAGTAGCTTTGAGCACCATGCACCCCTAAGAATCTCTGAGGTAGGGGGAACACCCAGACCTGTGAAGAGGGAGTCTACAGGGTGGGAGATAATCTCTGCCACCTTCTCCTCTGACATGCAGTTATGGCTAAGTCCCCAGACTGATGGGTCCCCTCACCTCTTTCCTTACAATACAGAAATAAATGTTCCACACCCTCTGAGTGTGCTTTTGATGAACAGCTGCCAGAAGGCAATATGTAATAAACCCCAACCCTGGGTTATGTTTTCATACCCTGGGTATATGAATGTACCAAGAATTTTCATCCCTCTCCACATCTTTCCTTCCCTCTCCAATCTTCCCTTCCTCTGTACACCCAGCAAAACTTTACACATCTCCTCCATATCACTTTATTTCTGCATCCCCCATCAGCATTCTCACCTCTTTGGAGAGGTAAGACCCCATTCAGCTGGTCAGTACCAAGAGATACCTTGCCCCTAGGCTAACAGGGATCCTGGTCCCCCACCACTGAGAAGACATTTCCTCAATCTCTAGTGGGAAATGTCCAATCTATTGAATGGTGTCTCAGTGAATCAAGAGTGCAGGAGATGATCTGCCCTAGACTGTCACCTCAGCCAAACCTCTCCCAGTATGGCAATCACACAATCAGTTCCCAGAGACACTACTTTGGTCTGTCTCTCTACCAATTTCAAGACCCTCTACTAACAAACTGACCTTGAAATTAAATGCCTCAGTAGAATTAGGCTCAAATTTGTTCACAATACAAATTTGATAATCTGTACCAATGGCCCAAATATAAAACTTTTGATCAAGATACTCTCAATATTTAAAGATTATTTATTGCAATATGCAAATTATCTAAGGTTTCCTACCTCCAAGCTCTTTTTTTCTCTCATTTACCAAATACATCATTGTAGACTTTAATACTTCTGATGATACTCTTTTTCTCCCTATCCAATTTATAAGTGAGTCTGTACCTGATATTCATCAAAAAAAAAGTTAGAATGCCAAAGCATCCCATAAGTATTTACTAGACACTTCTTTCAAGACTTTTAACAATAGGGAAGACAAGACTAAACAAAGCTTTTCATAACCCAAGGTCCCCCACCAAGCCCTGTCCCAACAATGGTTAATGGGAACCCTGGAAGGTGGACCATTTCCAGAGAAAAACTCCCTCTTGGTGCTCATCAGCAGCAAAACACAATATGTGTCCCCAAGAAAGGGGAAGCAGAGCCTGGGGGATCTGAGATCAGTCGGCTGCCTCCCCATAGGCCCACTGAGTAATGGGCAACACCCCTGAGTGTCTTTAAAAGGAACACTGGGTCACACTAGATACCTGGAGAGGAAGCCCCTCCCCCAGGTACAGCAGCTTCCCCAGTCCCCTAATACATTCGAGGGGCCCTGAGTTTCAGGGATGGTGAATGTCCAAACAGCAGGCAAATATTCCCTTTCTGAAGTTATTTTAAGAACACAACTGTCTGGTAAATGTCTTCCATTAACCCTGACCAGCCCAACAGCAAGAGGCACATCTCAGAAAGAAGCATGACATAACAACCTCATTCATCAGAAGTAATGGGAGATAATGTTTCATAATTTTCTACATCCAAACCTGGCCTCATTAGGAAATGGGGAAAATACATGCTAAAAAAACCTAGGTAGCATTCTCCTTGACCAGACTGCTCTGAAATTTGCATTGGAATGCAAATGGTAAGCTCAGTAGGAAGCCTGAGACTAAGAGGGAAAAGTCTACAAACGTACAAGGTCTTTGCTTTTGTCTATGTGTGCACACTTTTAAATTGTGTTATATGTCTATATATGTGCATGTATCCATATATCATGAACATGATATCAAACCTGTCATATAGAAAATTAGTGCTCATAAATTAAAATTTATATTTATATGTATATATAGATAGATATAGATAGATCCAAATACCTTTGATTCACATGATTTAAATTTAAACTGAGTGAACTAATGAGAATAAAGGGTGTCTTTAAATTTACTAAGTGAATGGTGTTCTATATACTTTTCTGATACATTGGTCCTTATACTAAATAAGTACATTAGATTTGACATATGTGGGATTAATCTTCATCATTGTGTTTGTTAGAGGCATCTGATTCATTTGCAAAGTTAAAATGCTAACTGTTAAATATAACATCAAGTACTCTTAACTTCTTGAATGCCATGGAAAATGCTTCAACATTGTGTTTTCATGATTTTATGTACTAAGGACCCAAAATTTTCAACAGTGTATCCCTTGGAGTACTATGAATAACATAAAAGTATTTACTCTTATATAAACAGGAGTAGTTTATGGTCCCTTTCCTCCTGATCTTTGGTCCTGATGCCTGTGCAGGATCACCTGGGGGCTGGTGTGTTGAATTTGAAGCTGAGCCATCCTAGTGGAGACCATGGGCCTCCTCTCTACACTTGCTGTGGTTTCATTTGTAGCAGGGATAAAATGCTTTTGTGATTGAGGTTGTCACAGAGCTGGTTGAAGAAGTTCCTGGTAAGATATCTTTCATGTATCTGTCTCTTCAAAGCCAAACTTAGAGTGTTGGTCCATTTCCAAGAAATTAAAATGGGGGAACCTGGGGATAGGAGTGTTGTTTGAATCTATTTTGTGAATGGCAAATGCTCCTGGGAGCACTGTCTGCATGGACTGTGGGGGTCCATGTGTTGGGATGAAGAAAATGAGCAGTTTCAGGGCTACCAAGTGTTTTCTCCTAAATAGCTGAGTAGCGAGAATTTGAAGCTCTGTGGGCTATAGGTTCTCTACTATAGATAATATGTGAACAGTGAATTTGGCTCTGTTCCAATAGTCTTTCTTTAAGGGCCTTAAACTTTAAATTTTGTATAACTTTCATATGTCAAGAAAATTAATTAACTGTTTGAAAACAAGAAAAGTTCTCATAGTTGACAGGCCACACAAAGGTAGACAGGGGACCTGAGATGAGAAGCTCCTTCTTAATCAACATAGTAACACCAGACCCCAGGAAACACAATCACGAACCACAGAGTCTGCAGGTATGGCAAAGCCTCAATGGTGCAGTTTCTGAACGCTTTCCAGTTTACCACCTGTGTATTTCAATGTTTAAAGAATGTTGGTTGAAGCATGCTTTAAAATAAGCATTATTGGTAAAATGTGGATGAACACAAATTCTCAGACACAGTTCCAGGTGACAAGGTTCTGTGTACTGTGCAATGAAGTTCTCCTTGGCAAACAATTCTTGTCTTTTAATCAGGAACAGACCTTCTGGAAAGGAGACTGAACTGAAGTCAGCCTGCAAGAGTCTGAACTGGGGGCCTCAGCACCCTGACTTGTCCAGATGCTGGTGTGAAGCAAGCAGGTGAGCTAGCTGGGCTTTCTGTATTGTAACTTGTGGTTGGGGTGGGCCTACATCCTCCATCATCACATATGCCTCTCTTGACTTGGCTTGTATTGCTCCACTGAGAATATAGAACTGGGAAGAAATATGGAGTCATGCTCCTTTTATAGGCATTATTTGAGACTTTTGTATTCAGATTGATTCCCTTTTCTGAGGCTTTTTTATTCTAAGTACTTGGCTCATACCTGTGGCTAGGAGGCTCCATGGACACTGAGTTTTTGTTGGGCACTGCCCTCTGCCAGGACCCTCAGCATTGGGTCCTGTGTCTTATGTACTCATGTAAATTTACTCTGTGAGGAGCAGCATATTTATTTGATGAGTTTAGGAATCACTTCTTTTAGCTCCCTGCCTGGCTTTAAAGTCAGGAGAATGGCTTTTCCATTTCCTATTTAACCACCCTGTGTAGGGAGGTGTTCAAATTGTCAAAAAGTAAATCTTACCATGAAAGGTGTCACTGGGTATCACGTCCTATACACATGCATAACCAGTGTGCTAGAAAGAGCCTGTATTTCTGAGATGCTGGCTGTAATTTTAGTGCTTCATAGTTAGACAAATGGACTCCCCTTCCTCAGAAATCTAAAGGCAATATTTTTTTATCTGTGTAAAGTGTGGGGGTGTGGGGTGGGCTGAGGATAGTGTGAATAACCTCCCTTTGGACAGGACTCCTCAGGCCAGGCAGCAGCTTTGGACTGGGACCAGTCTCCCCTCCTATTGGACATTATTGGCCCATGAAATGCCCTCTTTTAACAGCATCCTTCAAACATATACTTGAGTGCTATTGTATTTTGGCTTGGTGTGTATGATTTTATCTTTGTAAAATCACAGTTCTTTTTACAATTCAAGTGGCTTGTTTCATTTAGTATAACTTTTTCAACAAATTTGTAAGAAAAAAATTCCAATGATTTTATTATGGTTGGAGATTTTATTACCAAGATGTTTACACCTGCCTTTTCCCTGTAATGTTAAGGGATATTTGACTCTCTTTTCCATGAGGCTAGTATTCTTTCCAATGTGATAATAAAGCTACATTTTATTCTGCAAAAAAAATGAATTTTTTTGTACTGGGGATTGAACTCAGGGCCTTGTGCTTGCAAGGCAAGCACTCTACCAGCTGAGCTATCTCCCCAGCCCATACAGAAATTTTTTTTTAAATTTAGAATTTTGATAAGGATCTTTTCAGAGTGTGAGCAAAACGAGGGTAAACAGGAAAGAGAAATTTGAAGGTTCTAGGTATGTAAAAATAAAACATTTCTGGGTAAGAAAGTGTTTATGTGGTGAAATAAACAAGAAGGTCTATGTAAATAAAGAGCAAATTTAACCAATTTATATGTAAGTAAGTTGGTTATATGTATGTGGAAGAACGAATTAAAGCTATTCAAAGTTTTGCCTTAAGGTCAAATACTAATATACTGATACAAAACCAAGTTTTCATCAATATGTGAACCTGCCAAGGATTTCTTAAAACTTTACTCTCAACATTGTATCTGTTAATTTTTACTCTTTAACGAGTCATAGAGGAATTATGATTGACACAACACTGATTACACAGCAACAACCATTATTTTCAAGTATTCACCTACATTACAGTCTAAATTTTTCTTTTAAAGCTAAATTTGGTTAAGAGAAAGACATCAGTGTAGCATACTAAATGTGTTCATATCTTCCATGTATAAGTTTTTAAAGCAGGAGATTTAAAAGAACATTTTTATTGAGCTGCTGTTCTCCAAGCTAAAGTCATCTAAATGGTAATTTAGACTTCTAAGAATAATAAATTTAATTGGGGATTTATTTATATCATTCAATGTTCTGTAACTGGACCTAAAACTTATGAGACTTTTAACAGTGGGGTAAAAGTGTAAATGTATTTCTAAAAGATAAAGAGAGCCCGATGTGTTTAAAAGATAATATTGTTAGACATGGAAATATTTTGCCACTCTTCCAAACAAAAGGAAAGTGAAAAGCTCTCTTGACCCTTCTTTCATTCATGTTTTAAATATAATGTTATATTGTGTTAACTAAGGTTTATATAGACTCAGGAAAAAATAAATGCAAACTTTGTAAAATGACATTTAAGAAAGAGGCAAAGATCAGCATCAGAACTTTAACACTTTACCTGAGATTTGTGAAGAGCTCACACTTTACCTGAGGTAAGGCTGTGCATTCCAGCTTACTACATTTTGAATTACTCCAAAATAGACCTGACTACAGCTCATTTCAAGGTGTTTTCATAAGATAGATGCTTGTTGTAAAGATTACTGTGATCTCAAACAGGGATATAATGTGTAACTTAGCCAAAAGTCAAGATAGGTATTGCACAAACTAAATACATTTGTACTCTCGTTAATTCAATTTTATAAACTTATAATAGTTGTTGCCTATTGATGTTTTGCAGAGGTAATACTTCAAGAACACACAACCTGAGTTAATTTGAGATAATAATTCATAACCTACAAGGATCGATATGATAAAAGGCTAACTTACAGTACTAATACAGACTCCAATTAAATATAAGGGGTAAATGACTTTAAGATATTAGTTAAAGCCCACTTCTCTTACTTAAATATTGATGAGAATCACTTGCTGAATGTTTAAGGCCAAGGATTAAGAATTAATACTCAAAGGGTCAGAGGTAACAAATATTTGTCTCCTGCCCTTGTAGTCAGCCTGAATCTAAAAATCTAGAAAATTTCTCTAAGGAGATTTGCCACTCTGGGTCACATGACCTCCCAATCAGGGAGATTAATGAGACCATTGGAGAATGGAAAGCCAATCAGTGCACCTGCTGCAAAGAGGAGGGTCACTGGAGAAGGGAGACATCCTCCTTGCCTCCAAGGAAAGCCACCTCATCAAGGAGACCCTGCCTAGTGGATGGCACTAAAAGAGCTAAGAAGCTGCTCTCAAGTTCCCCAAGAGTGACCACTGCGGTAACTCAGTTGACTCTTAACAGCAGATAGGAACAAGGTCAATTTGACCAAGTTGGTCTTGAACACACAGCACAAACAGTTATAATGAAAATACAACCTTACCTGGTCATTTTAGAAGAAAAATAGTTCTTTTAAGTAGAAATTAAGATGTACACTTTTGTAGGTCCCACAGCTCTGATGCCCTCAAACTTCTGAGCTTTGTCCCTGTGAGACTCATATTTGCCCTTGCCTACTAAAATTAAACTGGCCTCTGTACTTTAATTTTTCTTACTCCTCAAACTGACATTTACCCCACAACCAAAGTCTACCCATTTGATAACAGCCATATCTAACAGAGGAGAACCCCCCACATTATTCCTCTGTTCATGAGGATAGAAATATCCTATGGGATTAACACAGGAGCAGCAGGATTAGCAACCTCCATTCAATATAATAATAGCACAGGTTATTGTAGATATCCAACAGATCACTGATTGGGTGCTGATTTACAAAATCAACTGGACTCCCTGACATCTGTTGTCCTACAGAACCACTCAGGGAAGAATGCTATTTCTATGTAAAACAATTGGAAGTGAATGGTGAGTCTTGACATGCGAAATCAAATAATGTTTTCCTTCTTAACTCTTCCCTTCATAAAGAATTCAACCTCACAGCATGTGTGCTAAATTCCTGTTTTATTATCCCTTTCAAATACAATATAAGGCTTCACAAAATAAGTATTGTGTTGAATGTGAAAACTATGTTGCAACATTGTATTAATCAAGCCATATGGCAGAGCCCAGGACAAACTGTTATGATTCTCAAAAGGACAGTTGCTAGCTGGCTCCCAGTAAAATTGACCGAACCTTGGCAGAAAAAACCTTCACTTTCATTTATGCAAGAGTTAAGACAGTTAAGGCAGCAGACTAAACAATCTATCAGATGGTTAATAGAGGGTGGTGTTGTTTTGACTGCATCATTGCCTCTGCCGCCACCACAGCAGTTTCTTACGCCAATAAGTTCAAACAATGTATTACCTTTAGCAATTGCACAAGAATTTTTATTGAAATCTGCCAAACTCTCGAAAACATATTGATCAGGAAATTCTGAGTGAAGTCAAGCAACAAAGATTCTGTTATATGGCTAGTGGAACAAGTACAGGATTTAGGTTAACTTAGTAATTTCAACACATGGCAGCTCTCAGTATAACCTACATAAGCCCTGGCCCCTCCTCGTTTCAGTGCCTCATTTTCTACCAGGAATGTGGGTCCAATGGCATCACCTTGTTTCTGCCCACCCCATTTCCACATGAAACTTCATTCCTGAATAAAAGACGGAGATGGTCTGTGATGTTTCATCCCACCTGGTCCTTTTTGCTAACAGGGTTTATTTGATATCGTAAAGATAAAGGTAAAATCAGTGGAATGCAAAGAGAAAGGGAGGCAGAGAAACTAGAAGGGGAAGGCTGTGTGAAAAAATATAACAAAAATCACATTAGTTGCATATATAAATGTACCACAGGAAATGTCACCTTCATATATATACATGGAGCACCAAAAAAGAAAATAAATGAGTGAAAGGAGCATCCATAGAAGAAGGAGAATAGGCGATCAAGAGGTGACAGGGACTAAAGTGGAGGAAATTAAATTCCATACATGTGTATTTTTGTCGACATGAACCGACTTCTACATAGAATGATAGTGCTCTAAGAACAGAGTTGTACATTTCTTTAGTTTGTGTTTTGGTACCTTCCTTCACCCCAGTGATTCTTAAATTTGTTCTCTTACTGTTATACTGAATTTCCTGATTATTCTGGTCATGAACTACAACATCTCTTCTGAATAGTTGACTTTATTTTCAAGATTAAATATTTTGTCTTTGAGCCCTGAGGATCTGTGCTCAATGAGGTTCATATTGCTTTCACCTCAAGTTTTAGTTCAATTTATTTGGTCTTTCCTATCCAGAGTATCTCCTGTTTATTGCTAACACCTGAATTTTCATTTCTTTGTTGAATTTACCATTCATTTACTGTATATTTTCTCTCCTTAGTTCCTTCTTTGGATCATCTTTTAATTCCTTGAACACTTTAATAATAAACATCCTAAATTCTTTGCTGGAATTCCCACCACTGTGGTACTTTTTCGGGTCAGTGGTGTCGTGTGCTATTTGTGTTGGGTTTTCCCTTGCTTTATTGTTAGCATTTCTACCCATCTTCTAGGATGATTACCTGTTATGTTCTTATGCTAGAGACTATTTAGTGAGCTTTCTTTTTGTCTTTCCTATGTCTCCTGGGTTGGATAAATAGCTTGGTGTATTTCCACTCCGTTTTAATTTACTACTCTGTCCAGTCTAACATCCCATTGAGAGCAGATGCTAGTCCCCAGGAAGTGCAGCCACTTCGGCACATACCATGTACTTTAAATCTTTAAAAAGGTTTTCTTAAACATCTTCCCTTCCAGTTCACCAATATGAGTGGTGAATGGGATTTATTCTTTATGGAGTTGGTTGAGAATTTTATAACAAGGAATATAAATTATTTTAAATTTTCTTTGGTTCTCTGATTTGTTCTTTTACTGCTTCAATTTTGTATTATGGAGGATTTGAGACTTGCTATTTTCCCTCCACATCATTTTCAGAGTGCTAGATTATTCAATTTTAATTTTTGTTGGGGGGCAGATACTGGGGATTGAACTCAGGGCACTCTACCACTGAGCCAGATCTCCAGCCTCATTTTGTATTTAATTGAGACACAGGGTCTCACTGACTTGCTTTGGGCGCTGCTTTTGCTGAGACTGTCTTTGAGCTTGTGATCCTTCTGCCTCAGCCTGTCAAGTTACTGTATTTACAGGCATGAACCACCATGCCTGGCTGCATTCTTAATGAGGTTTTTGAAACAGTGTTTTCTGTCTGGTGTTTCATTTATTGTGCAGTTTATTTCAGCTCTGATCCAAAGTTTTCAACATTTTTAGGGGGATCTATATGGAGTTTCAGTGAAGAATTTAAATCTCTACTTGGCTCAAGAGTTTTGTCAGAACCCTCTTTCAGGAAGTCTCAGACTGCATTTTGGGATAAGTACAATGTGTCAACCTTTTCCAGATTGGAAGAGGGTTCATCAGATTTGGAATGAATTTCATTGATCTGATCTGTTCCTAGTCCCACATCCAGTATCAGCCTGGATACTTTCACCAGAGTTCAGAACACCTGTTCCAAGTGGAAGAGTCGTACACACTTTTCAAATTTTTAGACTCAACTTCCCAGTACTATTATGACTGTTTTGATTTGCTCTGGAAGATACGCTGTGATGGTATAGCTGCCTCTGAACGACCTTATTCAATTCAACACAGGGCTAAAGTGCATGGATAAGAAGGGTGTCAGAATACATTTTTCTATGCGTAAAGAAGTTGGTGGGTGAAGGAAAAAGGGAGGTTGGAGTATTCGAAAGTACAGAAAATAAAATGGAAGAGAAGTAGTTAATGAAGTCCTTAAAGAGAGAGGAAAGGAAGAATGAAAAAGGAGGAGGAGGAGAAGAGGAAAAAGAAGAAAGGAGGAGGAGGAGGAGAGAGAAAAAAACAATGTATTTTGCTCTTGTAGAGAGAGATGAGGAGAGTAAGAGTAGTAAAACAAGTGGAGCAAAACAAATCAACAATTCCCCATGCCAAAACAAATAAAAATTATGAAAACAATTCACTGTCTCTTATAAATACAAAAACAAATAATAAAGCTTTAATAAAAGGAAGAGAAATAAAATAGATATATTAGAAGTGTATGTGTATACATATGTATATCAAGGAATCAGCAAATATAACTAAAGTTATAATTAGAATAAGTTTACATTTTAGAATAGCTAAAAAATTAGTAATGAGAAGATATTAAAAGAAAAATTTATTACTAAAAATGCTGGACTTTATTCCACTCAAGTGACTAAGATTGAGTATTCCCATACTATTTGATTGTTCCTTACTTTTTGGACTATGCACTTCTTAGAACAAGGACTCGGCTTATTGAACTTATTCTCCTTTTGTTATCTTCACCACTTTCTGGAAGTGTAGCAGGCTGAAGTGGTTCTCAGTTTCTCTGCCCACCAGTACTTGGGAAGGTGGTACTAAAGTTTCTACTGATCGTTTTTCTCTGGGTTGGGCAAGGTGCAGAGATCTATTTGGGAAGTTCCTGCTGTTGGAATTGATATCTAAATGGAGCAGTGAACTTTGTTTGGTGTATCTACTCTGGAGTCAGGAAATCATTGCACCACACATTCTGAGTAGATGCTGAACTTGGTGGGGCATCTGGGTTTCTGGGTTTAGACACTCAACATCTGAGGTAGAGTGTGGAGTACCACGTGCCAGTGTAGCACGCGTCACATGATGATGATGCTGGCCTGGCTTCAGGGACATGCCACCTGTGTTACAATATTCTGCTTGCTGTGGCTGGGAGAATCTTTCTCAGGAAATCACCACTGGGCATGATATCTTCAAGATCCTGCATATATAAGTCTTTTTTATTTTGAATTCCTCAACATGGCAAACAGATAAATGATTTAAATCTACATTCTTCTTGAGAAAGACAAACTTCATTGGCCAACATTATTGAGAATGCCATGGGAGGTTACTCTATGATCCTGTTCAACCACAGAAAACTCAAAATATCTAGATCAATTGTTACTATAAGCACTCAAAAGGTGATTTGCTGTGCAATGCATTATCATTGTTCTCTGTGACCAAAATAGCTCAGTAAGAACATCAAATTCCCAAACCAAAGCAATTCTGTAACACCACTGGAGTTTTTTCTGTTTAGTACTTGCACTATGATCTGGAGTTCTATGCCCCCAACTGATGTCCTTTGTTAAAGCTTCATTTCATATATGATAGTATTAATGTTTGGTACTTTGTGATTATGCCTGGGGGCTCCATCATCAGGTATATAATTAGAATCTTGTAAAGGAAGTTGAAAGAGATCTCTGCTCCTTCTGTTCTATGAGAATGCAGTAAAATAGGCCCATCTATGGGGAACAGGGTCCTCACTAGATGTTGAGTCAGTCTGGTGCCTTAATATTAGACTGTCTAGATACCAGATCTGTTACAAATGAATTTCTATTTTGTTTTAGCAGCCTGAACAGACTAATACACTTTCTTTTGTACCCTTATTTCTAGATATTTATGTCCACTGATAACTCAGTGTATCCATTAATCCACATATTTTACAAGACTATCTACCCTCAATTTAAGGCTCCCTTTCCCACTCAAAAACGTGCCTACCTTCAATACCAAATTCCTGGGATGATGGTGGAAGGGAGCTAAGCAGCAATTCCCAATTTTCTCACAACATAGAAAGGAGGCATTGAAGGAAAAGCAGAATTAAGGGAACTTTACTACAAATTTATACCTAGATTGGAGGAAATGTGGAATACAATATCAACAAGTCTTTGTTTCTCATAATGTTGAGCACTATGAGACTTGGCTCTGGCACGATTATAGTGAATAGGACGACTCAGTAGCATCTCTCAGAGTGGTGGTGGTATTGGGAACAAGAGGCCATAGACTTAAAGTGTCAATATCAGGGTATGTGCCTAGCAGGGGTCTTAAGAGAAAGGAGGTAATGAAGTAGTGCCTAGCCCAAGTAGACGGGGAGGCAAACATACGATATGAAAAAGCAAGGGAGCAAACCATGCCAAAGAGCAGCCATGCTGAAACAACTGACACCGTCAACCGCACAGTGAAGGAATTGTCACGGAAAGAGTTTAAAAAGTTCATACTTAAAATGTTCTATGAGCCAAAGGATGATGTCAGTAGTGAAATTAGAGAGAAAATACGGGAAGTGAAAAACCACTCTAAAAACGAGATTCTGAAAAAGAAAAAAGCAGTGATTCTGGAAATGAAACTCAAAGAACCAAATTAAATATTCAAAGGGAAAGCATCACCAATACATTAGACCATTTTGAAGATAGATTTTTGGGGTGTCAAAGTATATCATCTTGAAAATAAAGTTGACCGTAAAGAAAATATGTTGACAGAGCATGCAGACTATTCAAGAAATCTGAGATATCATCAAGAGGCCATGTTTAAGAATCACTGGGCTAGATGAAGGCTCTGCGATATAAGCTAAGGGGCTGAAAACTTCTCAATATAATAATAACAGGAAAATGTTCAAACCTTAAAACATGGGATAGAAAAACCAAATAGGACAGGCATACAAGACTCTAAAGATACAAAATAACAAGAAATCCTCTCCAAGACATAATATAATGGCAACACCTAACATACAGACTAAGGATAGAATTTTAAGAGTTACAAGAGAAAAATGATTTATCACATTTTGAGGAAAAATCATCTGGATTTCGTGTGATTTCTTAGCACAGATCCTAAAAGCCAGGATGGATTGGAATAATATACATCAAGTTTTGAATGAAAATGTAAGCCAACCAAGAAACATTATACCCAGCAGAATTGAAGATGAAATAAATACCTTCTATGATAAACAGAATCTAAAGAATTCATAACTAGAAAGTCTGCACTACAAAAAATACTCAAACATTTCATAAAATACGAAATAATAAAATGGAAAGAAACATAAGGAGTAATTATCATAGAAAAAACTAAAGGAGAATAAAATCAAATTTAAACATTAGAATTAAATCGAAATGGCAAGTAATAAAAATAATCTCCTTATAATAACATTGAATGTATATGGTCTAAACTCCTTAATGAAAAGACATTGGTTGGCTGACTGGATTTAACAACGAGATCCAACAATATGCTGCCTGCCAGAGTCTCACCTTAAAAGCAACGAAATCCATAGAATGAATGAAGGTGAAAGAATGGGAAGACATACCATGGAAAGAGAAAATGTAAGGACTTGTAGGAGTGGCAATTCTCCTATAAGAGTGGATTTCAAGCCAAAATTGATCAGAAGAGGCAAAGAAGTTCACATCTTACTGCTTAAGGGAATCATACCACAAGATATAATGATTCTAAATATTTATGCCCCAAAATACAAAGCATCTATGTAAATAACACAAGTCCATCTCAATATTAAGAATCAGATCATAATACAATAGTTTTGGATGACATAAACAGCTCTTTCATCACTGGATATGTTATCCAGCAATAAATTAAGCAAAGATACTATATAACAAAAATACAATTAGTAATATGGACTCAACAGACGGTTCTAGAATATGTCATCCAACACATGAATTCACTTTTTTCTCAGCAGCATATGGAACATTTTTAGAAATAGACCATATTTTAGGTCACAGAACAAATGTTAGCAACTACAAAAATAGGGGTATTACCTTCATTCTATTAGACCATAATGGAATGATATGAGAATCAACAATAAGATAAAA
The DNA here is from genome assembly GCF_902686455.1 of Sciurus vulgaris. Classification (NCBI taxonomy): domain Eukaryota; kingdom Metazoa; phylum Chordata; class Mammalia; order Rodentia; family Sciuridae; genus Sciurus; species Sciurus vulgaris. The sequence goes on along the minus strand of NC_136478.1, from coordinate 69,373,862 downwards.
TAGAAATCATTCAAACACTTGGAGATTAAATAATACTTTTGAATGATGAGGGGCTAACTGAAGAAATCAAGGGAGAAATTATAAATGTTTAGAAATAAATTACATTAGTGATATATCAAAATGAGGGAAATTATGAAGTCCATATCATTGACCATTCAATGATACATTTATAGAACATAATGATGCCAAATAATTATCAAACATACATCTCCAGGCTCTAGAAAAACAAGAACATACCAACACTAAAATTGTAAGATAGGAGGTAAGTATATCAGAGCTGAAATTGAAAAACTGAAAGAAAAAACATAGAAAAGGTCAATGAAACACAACATTATTTTTTTGAAAACAGGAGTGATAAACCCTTAACACATCTAACCATAAGGAACAGAGAAAACACTCATATTAATGAAATTCAAGATGAAAAAAGGAGATATCACCCTAGACACTACTGAAATCTGACAATCTTTGGAAACTATCTTGAAAGTTTATACACCAATAAGCTAGAAACCATTGAAGATACTGACAAATTTCTAGACACACAGAAAACTGTCTAGTGATCTATCCAAAATGAACCATGAAGATATAGAAAACTTAAATCAATATCAAGTAATAAAATTGAAGCAGCTATCAGAAGCCTGCCAACAAAGAAAAGCACAGGATCAGATGGACTTTTAGTCAAGTTGTACCAGAATTTTAAAGAAAACATTATACTGATATTCCTGAAATTATTGCTGAATTAGAAAATGAGGGAACTTGACCAAACTCAGTCTATGAATCAAGTACGACCCTGATACCAAAACCAGACAATGACATATCAAGGAAAGAAAATTTTAGGCCAAAATCCTTGATAAACATAGATGCAAAAATTCTTATAAAATATTGGTAAAATTCATACAAGAACACACTAAAAGGATAGTGCACCATGATCAAGTGGGTTTCATCTCAGAGATGTGACATTATTTCAACATTCAGAAATCAGAAAATATAATTCAATATATCAGTACAGTCAAGGTCAAGAATCATTATCTTGAAAGGTGGAGAAAAACATCTGACAATGTGCAGATCCCATTCATGTTTAAAACCCTACAAACGCTAGGGTCATCCTGGGCTGTGCAGAAAACTATGCTTTCATCATGAATCCATGTGGGCACTTCTGTTCTAAAAACTGGGTGCCTATTGTTAACACAAACATTCCTCTAGCCCCCAACCCCACTGGCCATTCATAACACCATGACCAAAGAACTATACCAGAGAACAGGTTGGCACAATAGAGAGAGGTCCCTGTAACCTGTGGTCTGTTGCCCTAGAAGAACACCTAAATATGGTTGATGAAATCTAAGTTGGGTTATACTTTATGTCCAGGACCTGGGAAATTGGTACTGTGTGCAACACCGCAGAGGCCTTACTAATCTGCCCAGGACATCCTCCCAAGGTCTTCTCCATCTCCCACATCTAGTCTGCAGTGTTGGCAATTTGAAAATAAGCCCAGAAGTATACCTGTTTTCTAATAGCACCCCACCCCTGTCTCATAGTCATTGTCATAGGCCTGAGAAAATATAGTCTCAGCCTCCAGAGGGGATCTGCTTTGCACTAACTACTAATACCTCTAAAGCACCCTGAAAGAATTCCACTTCTGATCCCCAGAAACAGAACACATTACCAAATTCCAGTCTCACCTGTTACTTTAGCCATGTGAAAACCCCTGTATACCAAAAGATCTTGAGATGATGAAAGGAAATTTACTTCCCGTTTTCTACCCTGCCCCATTTCAACGGCGTTTCCCAGATACGCTTTCGTCAGGCCCCATCTAATCCCTAAAAAGGGTACTTCCACTGTGGTGTTGTATCCACACATCCTCCAAGGTGCTGCATGCCTCAGTGAGCTCTCTCTTCCACTGGTCCAGCTTCAGCATACTTGTATTAAATACATGATCGAAGGTCGCTTGTATGGGATATAAATGACTTCAACACTCTAGTAGAAAGTGGTATATCATTGCGTTAGAAAAACGTCCAGCCTCGGCAGAATGTAGAGAGCCCTATGTGAGATGCTGGGAGCTGGGAGCAGTATGAAACCTGGAAGAGGGAGAGGAGGACAGTGGATGTGAGCATGTGTACCAGGCAGGAGCCTGGAGAGTGAGCAAGGGCTGTAGGGAATCAGGCAATGGAGCAACTAGAGTCCCTTTCCAAATTCAGGGGGCAGAATCACTTTTCCTAAGTAAAATGATATCATTTTGAATTTTAAAACAATATCTAAAGAATTAGCTTGGTGTTCTCCAATTTAGAGGGGATAAACAGTGTGTGTTAAAAATATTTACTGTAATATGCTCTCTTTAGGCTTACATCTTCAACTTCACTCCTGAGTACCACCAAACTTCATAAAAACTTCTCCTAAACCCCCATGCTGTCCACAAAAGCAACATATCATGAACTTGGAATATTAAATCACACATGATTTTTTACTCAATAACATGGAAGTAGACAAATATAGGATTTGCATGTAGAGATTCTGAACCCTGAGACATTGCGTGTGGGAGAAATTAATCTCTTGTAGAATAGTTTACAGCTGGGAGGTTTCTAGTCTTCTAAAATCTCTTATTTTCCTTTGTTCCAGATAGCAGATATGTGCAAACTTATACTAGGTAAACTTCATAAATATGATATAAACTCAGAATATATGGAATCAATTATGCTTCAATATTATTTTTAACACTCACAATGCCCTCTTTAAAAATTCGACTGATTTGAAGAAAACTCTCATTTGAATTCCAAGAGGTCTAAAAATAGGAATACAACAAAAACTACTCCACTGTATTTTACTGACATGAGGGTATAAACCTCTGAAGTGATCTGTTTGCAATAGACTGAAATAAATTGGGATGGTTTAATGTTGGTGAAAAATAGTATTTCATTCATTGAAATTCATGTTAAAAATTAAGACACATTGATCTTTATTAATGAAAAAAGGTAGAGTCTAAATGAAGGATGTTAAAATCCACCACACGTGGCCTTGTGAAAATTCGGATCACCAGCACTGAGGAAACACTCATTTTCTTCTACCTTAAGGATGTTGCACTTTTGCATTCTCCATGTTGAAAGAACAAGGCTAAAATGATATTAAGTGTCAAGCTGAAAAACATTAACAACTTTTGCAAGAAGCATTTTCAAATTCCCATGGTGACAGGTGAAATTTTTCATTCATCTAACATTAAATAATATTGAAGACTTCAAACACACCCCACTATGAATATTTATCAATATTTTCATGCACTGAAGAGTTCCTTTCTTCAAGAATGATAAGTAAAATGATTCATTTCAAATATTCTGAACTTTTCTCAATTTTATGATGAAAAATGATGCCCTGAAATCAAACTCCTGACTGGTCTGAATCCTACCATAATTCAAACACAAATCAAGCCCATCTATGGATGGTCTTCATGTACTTTACACTTTAACGTAATTGGTCATGAAAAATGAAAATTAATGATGCCTCTACTACTATGCAATGGCCTCTTCAACCTCTGATGCAACAAACTGACATTGAGAATTCATGTACTCACGAGGAAATAAGATGTAGCCAGGGCATATTTGAGAGTGAAATTAATCTCCAATATATACAGTTTGAAATAGCAGATATTGCACAGACAAGAAAAAGGTATCTATTTGATATAATTATATAGAAAAACTTGTCTTTGATTCTTTGAAACAGAAAAAGTCATGCAGTTTTTATAACTTTACATTCTTCTAATACTCTAGACGAGCATAAGATGAGAAATTATCAGTGCCTTAGTCACTTTTAGCATACCACTCTCCTTGTATGTTGACATTTTCTGCTTGATGAAATAATTCCACACATTTATTCTATGTAGAAAGTTATTTTCCTATGAATCTACTGAATATTCTTCTTTGAATATTTTACGAGACCTCTTCACCTGCATTTCCATATGGAGATGTCTAATACGATTTCTGTGACATTGTGTGTGGTGGGAAAAATGAAGTTTTTTTCCCAGATGTTTACCCTTACAAATTTTCTCCCTAGTATAAACTGTCTGATATCAAATAAGGTGTGACCATTGATTAAAGGAATTTTCACATTATTTGAAATTACAGGATGTGATTCCAATACACATTCTTTAATGATCCCTAAAGTGAGATGTGAGATGAAATGTTTTGCCACATTCTTCACATTTGTAGGGTTTCACATCTGTATGGATTCCCTGATGCACAACAGGAAGTGAGAAATGAGTAAAGGCTTTTCCACAGTGTTCATATTTGTAAGGTTTCTATCCAGTATGGATTATCTGATGCACAAAAAATGTGAGGCACAAGTAGGAGCCTTTGAATAATGTTCACCTTTGTAGGGTTTTCCTCTATCATGACTTCTCTGATGCCTCAGAGTCTTGAAGAAATGAAGGCTTTACCACACTCTTTACATTTGTTGGGTTTTCCATTTGTATGCATTCTCTGATAAATAACAAGTTCAAGAAAAAACAAAGGCCTTTTAACAATGTTCATATTTGTAGGGTTTCTATCCTGTATGTATTCTCTGATGCCCATAAAGTTTTGAGGAACAAATAAAGGCTTGGCCACACTCTTCACATTTGTAGGGTTTCTCCCCAGTATGGATTCTCTTATGCCCAAGAAGTCCTGAGGAAAAAATAAAGACTTTACCACACTCTTGACATTTGTAGGGTTTCTCTCCAGTATGGATTCTCTGATGAGTAACAAGTTGTGAGGAACAAATAAAGGCCTTTCCACAGTGTTTACATTTGTAAGGTTTCTCTCCTGTATGTGTTCTATGATGCACATAAAGACTTGAGGAAGCAGTGAAGGCTTTGCCACACTCTTTACATTTGTAGGGTTTCTCCCCAGTATGAATTCTCTTATGCGCAACAAGTCCTGAGGAAGACATGAAGGCTTTTCCGCACTGTTTACATTTGTAGGGTTTCTCCCCAGTGTGCACTCTCTTATGCCCAAGAAGTCCCGAGGAAGACATGAAGGCTTTTCCGCACTGTTTACATTTGTAGGGTTTCTCCCCAGTGTGCACTCTCTTATGCCCAAGAAGTCCCGAGGAAGACATGAAGGCTTTTCCGCACTGTTTACATTTGTAGGGTTTCTCTCCAGCATGAATTATCTTATGTACCACAAGATGTGAAGAACTGGAAAAGGATTTATTACAATCTTCGACTTTATCACATTTATCTCCATTATGTATTTTCTGCTGTTGTTCAAAATTTGAATATAGAGTAAACGATTCATCAAATTCCCTGATTTTGCATGACTGTTCTTCAGTGCATATTGTATTATGTCCAGCTTGGTTTGATGACTCATCAGAGGATTGTCTATATTTTTCATCTCTATGTCTGCTGGACATTTCTCTAGTATTAATTTTCTCATGCTGCATACACACTGAGGACTGACTAAAGAGTATGCCATATTTCTTACATTCAAAAGCCCTCTTTGAAATCTGGACATTTGGATGGGTGAGAGGTTTTGAGCACTGAGTAATTACTGTTTCACATTTTCCCCACTTCTCATGGCTCTCTGTAAAATGAGAGCTCGGAGGTTCAGAGTCATTTGATTCATGGTTAGAGTTTTCCCATGATTTCTTGTGTCGATGAGTTCCCTGCCTGACATAGGTATGCTCACGTTTACTTAGGTTAGATCCCTCAGCAGTAACCCCCCCAGATTCATCATGGAGGTAAATTTTTTCACCATTACCAATGAGCTCACATTTTTTAAGCAACATTGTGCTGACACTGGCCATCTGATTTTTATGTAAACTGCTGATATTTGAACAAGGCTGAAGGAAGTGTTGATGGGGGAATAATAGGCATTTGTTAACACAACTACCACTCAAATCACATTGAGATTTTTCTTCTGTGTTTTGAGATATCTTGCCTTCAGAACTATTTGAATGAGAGTTGAAGCTAATTCCACATTCAAAATGACTCAGTTGATCCTTTGTTTCATAATCTACATTGCTTTGCTGATTTGCTAAATTGTTATTCTGAATAAAGCAATGTTTCCAAAGTGGACGTACATGTTTACTCACAGAAGCACCTGAATCCACATAAATTCCTGTCTCAAAGTCATTTATTTGGGGAGATGCCTGATGTTCATCTTCTCTCCCAGTTCTGTCAGAGGGAGATGCTGCATAGTGGATAGTTCCAGGACCATCTCCTCTCTCTTCTTCACACTTACCCCTAATCCCATGTTTACTGAATTGTAAATTCTTAAGATTCCTAATTTCATATCTTCTATTTCTTACTTTCCGGAATGAATCTTGGATATTCTCTTCTGGTAACCATCCATGAGTTTATAGGAAGACATAAAATAAACCAATGTTAGAATGTATCCTTCTTACTGGATTCAGGTGAACAAACATACTTTACAAACATAATGTACAAAATTCTACCAAACTGAGAATACTGAGGAGATGAAAAAAAAATTCACTCCTTTCTCCCTCCATATTTACACAAACTGAAAAGCTATACATTGACAGAATTGCCTGTATAAAATCTCCAGACATTGAGTTTTCAAGACTGCAGGTGATAACACACTAACAAGAGCCACAAAAGGAGAGTTGGATCCATTTCCCCACCACAGCACCTCCCCCTAAAATTAGCATGGTACAACTAGCAGAGCTGCCTCCACACCTGTCTTGTTCCTCAGAAGATACAGAATTCTGAAAAATGGGTCTAAATTCTTGCTTACATGGAAGCTTTCTGCAAATGATTTCCCTGACCTGTTGTGCCAAAGGAAAATGGATATATTTTGGAAGATGTGTTGAATCAGGTAAGACTTGAGACAACTGGTTATAACAGAGATTCCCACTTGAAGAAGTTGATGCAGACAAAATGAGAAAGTTAGACCAGAAATAGGCAAACAGGAAAAGGGTCTCAGAGAAGGAATCAACAAAGTAAGGACTGGGAAGTCAAGCTTCTGCACTCAGCTGGGGCTAGCCACAGGTACAGTTTCTTACCAGCTCCTAGACATGACCAACTCCGAAATACAATTCCTCTAGGGTCAACAGACACTCATATTTATCCCTGTGTTAATACAAATTAGAAATCACTTTTCTCGAGGCTGGCTGAAGGAGAAATTAGAGTTGATTGTCCCTCTATGAATCCTATACTTAATCAATAACCTATATGTACAGATCAAGCCTATTAAAATCTCTAGATTACAGACACACATTAAAATCTTCTCCTGGGACCTCTCCCACTTTGAGAGCTTTTCTTTTTTCTTTTTTTCTTCCTTTCTTTCACTTAAGTCCTGTTACTATGGTCTCACCCTTGTTACTGTGGATCTCATTCTTCAAGTTTGCAAGACAAAGATTCCACACAATATTCACACTGTTACAATAACAAAAATTTATATACATTGCCCTATAATGATGGGAAAAAATGCACAGATAGAGTGAAGATACATCATGAGATGTATCTTCTCAAAGTTCCAAAAGCCTCTAGCATGCCAGATTTTTGTCTTCTTTCTGTGGATGAAGACATTTTCTAGATTATTACAGGTGGCTCTTTGGTTACTTATTTTTCCATTGACACATAATAAAAAAATATATGTATTTATCAAGTATTGATTGATGTTTTAAAGCAAAAATATCTTGTGCAGTAATGAATTTATTTGGTCATCATGCATATTCCATCACAACATTAACATAGCATTTTTGTGGTGAGAATGCTTCAGATTCATTCTCTTACTCTTTCTCCGCATGAAAACGTGTGAATTCTTGTAAAACGACTCTCTACATTTTATTTCTAGTTTCATGCTGCCATTTTGTCCTTTGTGACAAATCTCCCAAGACCTCAAACCCATCAGTCCTTGTGACTAATATATTCTTTATGTACATGAGATCATCATTTTTAAAAGTGAGATTACGTGATATTTGACTATTTATATCAAGTTCTCTTCACTAATCCTCATGTCCTTAAAGTCTGGCCATGTTACCAAAAACAATAGAGGTGCCTTCTTAATGACAGCATAGCATTTCATTCTATGTTCTTGTATGTGTGAGTATGTGTGGGCGGGTTGAATGTGTGATCATCTTCTATTTATCAATTTATCCTTGATGGACATGGGTAAATTTCATATCTTTGGCATTGTGAAGAAGCATGGTAGTGCAGACATCTTTTCAACATTCTGTTTTCATTTCTAGTTGATCAACTTAGTTTTGGCTTTCCTTGTCTCTACAGTAATGTTCTGTTAATTTTTTAAGTATTGGTCTATGGTTGAATGTGTGACATAAACTCCAGGTAGGGTTTTTTATATGACTAAAACTCACCAACAGTTAACAAAACATTCAAAGAGAAAGGCCAATATGGCCCAATTGATGTAACAAAATAAATGTCCAGAATTAAATTCTAAAAAATGTGATTGATGAAATTTCTGAAGAATTCAAAATGAACGTCTCAGTGATGTCTGTAAAGTTAAATGAGCAAGGACAACAATAAAACTGGAAATCAACCTATCAACTAAGAAACAAAGATTACAAACAGAAAGAAATAGCAATGTTCATGCTGAAGAATGAAATCAGAAATAAGGGCTGCAAACTTCTTAGATTTAGAAAAAAAAACTAGATATTATAATCCAAGAATTCAATTCATTCAATCTAGAACAGACACATAATGAAATGAAGTTGCACAAATCAAGCTATGTGTGTGCTTGAATATATCACAATTTATTCCAATGTCATATAGGAGTATGATGCACTAATAAATTAAATATATTAATTGAAGAAAGACTGAAAGAGTAGAGGATGGGTATCAGAGGATGGAGGATTGAAGGGACAGGGAATTAGTTGGAATTGAAATGTAGAAAATTCATTTACATAAACATGCATTACACATTGCTGGTGGGAATGCAAACTGTTACAACCTTTATGAAAAGCAGTGTGAATATTCCTCAGAAAACTTGGAATGGAACCACAATTTGAACCAGCACACTCCTTGGTTTACTCACAAAGAACTTAAAATCAGCAAACTACAATGATACAGCCACATCAATGTTTATAGCAGCTCAATTCACAAAACAGAAACTATGGAACCAAATGAGATGCCCTTCAACAGATGAATGGATAAAGAAAAAAATGTGGTACAGATATATGATGGATTATTCCTCAGCCTTAAAAAAGAATAAAATTATGGCATTTGCCAGTAAATGGATAAAGCTGGAAAATATGCTAAGATAAATAAGCCAATCCCACAAAAAACAAAAGCAAAATATTTTCTGTGATATGTGGATGCTAATTAAGAGAGAGGGATACTAGGGAAGAATAGAGGTACTTTAGATTAGGTAGAGGGTATTGAAGGGAGGGGAGGGCATATGCAGATTAGAAAGATAGTAGATTCAATCAGACATTATTATCCTATGTACACATGTAACTGTATGAATGGTGAGATGCTACATCAAGTATAACTAGAAGAATGAGAAAAATACTGCATTGTTTGATTTATCTAATGGCATATGTAACTATTTAAAGCAAACAAAATTCTAAAACCCAGAAATGAATCAATATGACAGGGAATAAAACTCGTTTCAGTAATAGCATTGAATACAAATGAATCAAAAGATATACAATGGCAGATTAGATTAAAATTAAGGTCTACCAATATGATATCTCTAAAAATTTCACCTGATAAGCACATATAACCCAAAACTTAATATAAAAGAATGGGAAAAAGTATTTCACATGGATCTGGTAAATGAGCAGGAGTTTCTACACTCAGATCAGACAAAGTGGACTTCAAGTCAAAGTAAGTCAGAAGGGACTATGAAGGTTCTTTCATGCTAGTTCAGGGAATTATACGTCAACAACACATAACAATCACAAACAGTGGAGTATCTACACAAAGCAAAGAAACCTTCTCAATTATGAGACTCAAATAGACCACAAAACAATAATAATGGGAGATTTTAACATGTCTCTAATCACTAGATACCTCCTCCAAACAAATACAAAATAAATAAGGTATGGAACCAATAAATACAATTAATAATTTAAACTGAATAGATATATATGGAATATTTCCTCCAACAAGTACTGAACACACTCATTTCAGCAAAATATAGATCCTTCTCTGCAACAGACTATATCTTAGGACACAAAGTAATTCTTAGGAAATACAGAAAAATGGAGATAATACCTTGTATTCAATGAGATCATAATGAACTGAATATAGAAATCCAAAACAAAATAAAAAATAGAAGCATCTAAACACCTGGCGAGTAAATAATATGCTATTGAATGACCAATAGCTAGAAGAACAAATAAGGGATGAAATTAAAAAAAATGCTTAAGGGTATATGAGAATAGTGATAGAACTTTTCAAAAATTCTGGGACACTATGAAGACAGTGCTAGAGGAAAGTGCATTGCATTAATCTCATTAACAGAATAGAAAGTCAAAGAATAAATGATCTAATATTACATCCCAAATCCCTACAAAAAGAATAAACACCAAAAGCAGAAGATAGAAAGTAATTAAAATCAGAGATGAAATAAAATTGAGAAAAATAAGAGTTTGAAAATTGACAAAGCAAAAATTTGGTTCTTTGAAAAAAAATAAATGAAATTGATAAACACTTAACCATGCTAATGAAGAGAAATAAAATTCAAATTACTAAAATTCATGATGAAAAAGGAAATATCTCAATGGATACTACTGAACTACAGAAGATAATTAGAAACTGTTTTGAAAATTTATACTTCATTAAAATAGAAAATCTTGAAGACACTGACAAATTTCTAGGTACATATGACCTACCCAAACTGAATCAGGGGGACATACATGATTTAAACAGATCAATTTTAAGAAGTAAAATGAAAGACACCATCAAAATCCTACCAATTATGAAAAGCCCAGGAGTGATGAATTCTCAGCCACGTTCAACAAGACCTTCAAAGAATCAACACCAATACTCCTGAAATTATTACATGAAGTAGAAAAGGTGGGAACCCTATAAACTTCATTCTAAGAAACTTCTATCACCCTGATACTAAATCCAGAAACAAATCAAGGAAAGACAATTTCCCGGATAAACAAAGATGCAAAAATTCTCAATACAGTTGTGACAAATCACATACAAAAACAACAAAAAATAAAGCACCATGATCAAGTAGGGTTCATCCATAGGATTCAAGGTTGGACCAACATGCAGAAATCAATAAATGTAGTTCATCACAGCAATAGGCTTAGACAATCATATAATCATCTCAATAGATACAGAGAAAGTATTTGACAAAATAGAGCACCCCTTCAGAACTCTAGGGAGAGTAGGAATATATCTCATCTTTGTTAAACTATTTATCCTAAGGCCAAAGCCAACATCACTCTAAATGAAAAAAAAAAAAATTGAAATCATCCTAAGAACCAAAAGGAGACAAGGATGCCCTCTTTCACCACTTTTATTGAAAAACATCCTTGAAACTCTAGCCAGAGCAACTAGACAGAAGACAGAATTTTAATGGAAATGAATAGGGAAAGAATTCAAACTTTCACTTTTTACCAATAACATGATTCTATATTTGGAAGGTCTAGAAAATTCCACCCAAAATCATCTGGAACTAGTAAATGAATTCAGCAAAATAGCAGGATATAAAATTAACACACAAAAATCAAGTGCTTTCCAATACATCAGTGATGAAGCTGCTGAAAAAGAAACTAGAAAACTACCCCATTGCCAATAGCCTCAAAAAATAAAATATTTGGGAATCAATCTAAAAAAGAGGTGAAAGGCCTCTACAAAAAAAACTACAAAAGTCTGAAAAAGAAAATGAGGAAGACCTTAGAAGATGAAAAGACCTTCCATGTTCTTGGATATGCAGAATTAACATTGTCAAAATGGCCGTACCACCAAAGCATTACAGAGATTAAATGCAATTCCTGTTAAAATTCCACTGGCATTCATTCCTTAGGGAATTTCTAAAGGCATTCATCAAATGCATTTGTAAAAATAAGAGACCCAGAATAACCAAAGCAAGAAGCAAGAAGACTGAAACAGGAGGCATCACAATACCAGACCTTATGTTATGCTACAGAGCTATATTGACAAAAACAACATGGTACTGGCACCAAAACAGACAGGTAGACCAGTGGCACACAATAAAAGACACAATGACAAACCCACATAAATACACTTCTATCAAACTAGACAAAAGTGCCAAAAATAATACATTGGAGAAAAGATAGCCTCTTCAAAAAATGTTTTTGGGATACCTGCAAATTCATATGTAGCAAAATAAAATTAAACCTATTGAATGTGGATCAAGGACTTTGACCCTAGAACAGAAACCCTGCACCTACTAGAAGAAGTAGGCCCAAAATTTCACCATGTTGACCAAAAACCTGATTTTCTTAACAAGACCCCTAAAGTGCAAGAATCAATAAATGGGATGAATACAAATTAGAAACTTTTTCTCAGCAAGGAAAACAATAACATGAAGAAAGAGCCTACAGAAATAAAAATTCTACCACATGCACCTCAGATAAAGCATTAATCTCAAGGATATATATATATATATATATATATATATAGAACTCAAAATCCTTACCACTAAAACATAAAAAAAAAAATCAGTAAGTGGGATAAAAATCTGAACAGGCACTTCACAGAGGAAGAAATAAAGTCTATCAATGAATACATGAAAAAGATGGTCAATATCTCTAGCAATTAGAGAAAAGAAACTCAAAACCAGGCTGTGATTCCATCTCACTCCAGTCAGAATGGCTATTGTTAGGAATACAAGCAAGAATAAGTGTTGGCAAAGGTGTGGGGGGAAAAGATACACTCATACATGACTGGTGGAAATGCAAATCAGCTCAACCATTATGGAAAGCAGTATGGAGATTCCTCAGAATACTTGGAATGGAATCTGAATTTGGCACAGCTATTGCAGTCCTTGGCATAAAACCAAAGGAATTAAAATCAGCATAGAACAGTGATGCAGCAATATGGATGGTTAAGACAGCTCAATTCATGGTAACCAAGCTATGAATGAATCTAGGTGCCCTTGAATGTATGAATGGATAAAGAAAATGTGGTCTATTTACACAATGGACTATGACTCAGCCTTAAATCAGAATGATATTATGGCATTTACTGGTAAACAGATTCAACTGGATACCACATTGCTAGGTAAAATAAGCCTCCCCCAAAAAACGAAAGGTCAAATGTTCTCTCTGATGTGTGGATGCCATTTCACAACAAAGGAGGGTGGGGAGGGTATTTGTAGAAGTTTGTTGGAGTACACAGTGGGGAATGAAGGGAAAGGAGGGGAGATGGAAAGAGGAAAGCCTGTAGAATGAAACAAACATAACTTTCCAATACTCATAAATATTTGACCAGTGTAACTTCATATCTTCTTCAAATACAACAGTGGGATCAATGTTGTAGTGGATTGCACCCCATGGATGTATAATATGTCAAAATATATTGTCAAGTATATCTAAAAATAAAATATAGCATATACGAAAAAAGATTTTAGAAAGTATAAATCCATTACCATTGTATTAGCAATTTTATTTCATGCTTTTTATTTCCTCAGCACTATCTAAAATGTTAATTTTAAAATTTTAGAAAGTTTATAATTGAAATGTGCCATGAGCTAAAAGAGGAAAAATAAATGAGCCAGTAGACAATATAAAAAATGAAAAATCATTTCAAGGAAGAGACAGATATACTTAAAAAGAATTAGATAGAAATACTGGAAATGACTCAGTAAGTTAAATAAAAAATTCACTGAGAGCATATCCAATAGATTAGACAACAGAGAAGAGAGTCTCAGCAAATAAACACAAATTAATAATCTTGAAAATAAAACCAACAATAAAATTAAGAGCAACTGACAAGAAAAATAAAATTGTGGTGTATCACTGAGACCAAATCTAAGAATCATTTGTGTAGAAGATGGTACCAAATTCAAATTTAACAGTTGTACATTGTTTTCAATGAAGTAGTATCAGAAATTTTTCAATGCCTCAGGTATAATAAACATTTAGAACCCTCAAATATACAAGGTCTAAAAGACCTCTCCAAGACACATATGCCTAATATAGAGAAAAAAGAACTTTAAAAGCTACATTTAGAAGTTCACAAATTCAGATTTAAACTTGTTTTGGAGATCATACCCTAAAAGCCAGGAGGGCTTGCAGTAATATATATCAAGCCTTTAAGGCAATTTGATGCTAACCAAGACTACTATACCAAGGAAAACCATTCTTCAAAATTTTAAGGGGAAAGAAAATCTTCCATGAGAAGCATAAATTAACAGAATTCAAAATCAACAAGTGTGCACTGCCAAAAACACTTAATGAAATATTTTATACAGAAATGTGTAAACTAAAGAATGAAATATCAATACAGGGATGAATTTCACAAGAATAACCAATGAAAGGAGAATCAGGTCTAGAGTAAGCATTGGAATTAAATCAAATGGCAGGAAAAATCACCTTAGTAAGATTACAGTGATGGCATAAATTATCCAACCACACAGATTTCTAGAACGGATTAAAAACAAGACAGCTATATGTTGTTCAAAAGAGACTCATTCCACAGGCAAAAACATACACAAGCTGCAGGTGAAAGGTTGGTATCATTATACCACAGAAATGAAGCAGGGATAACTCTTCTCATATGAGACAAAGTAGACTCAAGGAGAAAATAAATCACAAGAGACAAAGAAGTTCACTTCATACTAGAAAGGCAATCATCTACAACTGGACATGATGAGTATAAATAGTTAAGTCCTAAACATTGCTACATCAACATACATTAGAAGAACGCTACTGAATATAATGAGTCAAATAGGGTATAATAGAATGCTACTGGGTAATTTCAACAGATTTCTCGCACAACTAGATAGCTCTTCCAGGCATAAGCTAAGTATAGTCACTTCATAAGTAACAATATGAGTAATCAAATGAACCTAACATATATGTAGAATATTTCATCCATCAGAACATGAATTCACTGTCTTCTCAGCAACATATAAAACTGTCCGAAATAGGTTATATTTTAGGACATGAATTAAGTCTTAGCACATTCAGGAAAATAGAGAAAATTTATGGCATACTAACACGTTATAATAGAAAGAAATTAGAAGTCAACAAGATAAAAAAGAATGGGGGGAATCTTTCTAACACCTGGAGATGAATGAGGAATGTTTCATTGAAGAAATCACTGGATAAGCAAAATAATTCTCAGAAACATGAGAATATGTATCAAGATCTCTGGGAAAATATAAAGAGAGTTCTAAGAGGAAACTTCATAGCACTGAATTCCTACATTAACAAAATAGAAATGAAGCCACCCGAGAGTAACAGAGCTGCAACATGGTGGGTTGGATTGTGTGTTGTAGCTGTGTGGAGACTGCCACACCATAACAGGACAGAGGTGTGGCAAACCAGGGCACCCTGACATGTCAAATTGAGGCAGCCTGGCATGGGCCCAGAGGAGGTGTCCCCTCCACATATTGTAACAGCTGGATCCCAGAACATTTATAATTGGTGAAACTTAACATCTTGAGGGACAAATGTGAATTGGATAGTAAGCAAACCAATTAACTTAGTGCTTCCACAAATCCTGATTAGCATCAATTTGGAACAACAACATTAGTGCTTTTCCAAATCAAAAATTGCTTAAAATTGGATCAATAGCAGAGGTAGTTTTCCAATACCTGATTAGCATAAATTTGAACCAATATCATTGACCCAAAATCTATATAAATCTCAGATTAGCACACTCAGGGGGCAACCCTTATTGGAGACCCCTCTTGTCCCTGGAAGAGTTCTATTACTATTCTTCACACTTGAATACAACCTTCTACTTTCATTCATGCCTTTCCCTCTCCCATGAATTTCATTCTTGGAATTTGTGAAACAAGAACCTGGATAGAAGTCGGTGGAGAGCTACTGGAGCCTAGTGCAACACTGGAGTGCACAGCCCCTCTTTACAGCTGCAATACTGAGAACTGCAACATGCCACTCCCAGTAGTGGAGAAGAATTTTGCTCTGCTGGCTGCAACCCTCAGAACGGATAAAAGCAGGCATCTACTGGTATGATTAGCTGCAAAGAACACAGGGGCTTACTTGGCTGCAGAGGCCTGCAACTTTCACAGGCCCCACCTAAAACAGAAGAGAATTGAGTTTCATCTCACACTCTGGTTTCATTTTTGGAACCCAATAATGGATTCTTCAGAAGCGTTAGTGAAAAGAACCAACAGAAGTATCACTACTTTTCCTCAAATTCTCTACTCCTTTTAGAAAAATCAGTTTCTATCAAAAAACACTAGGCACATGTTGGCTAATTGAAAGTGATTTACATGATACCTGGTCTAAAAACATGAGTGACAGGCTTACTGGAGGAGGCTTGATAAATCCCCTTCATCTCTAATAGAGGAATGTTTGTTAAGCTTTGCTTTAGTTTCTCTCTGAAACATGAGACAGATTGACAGTTAAGTTCAAGAATCCGTTTCCTTTTTTCACTTTCTGACTGACATGACCTGATGGTGGAGGATGACCTCACCTGTTGTATCCTGGATCTTCAAAGTCTTACTCTGACCTGAGGTCTTTGGAAAAGGGGTGAACCACTTATCTACAGAGTCTGAATGAAGCATTTTCTGTCTCTCTCCACTCCACCTCTCATGTGCACTGCAGAACCAATGCAGACCCAGGGTTCTTATGCCCTTGAAACCCCAAATCTTTCACTAGGACACACAAATAAGGTTATTGGAAATCTAGAAGTCCTTGAGTGCCTTTTAGGACCCAAACCTATTCTTTTCCCTGGTGTGTTCCCAATCACAAAGAGGGTCCCATTCCCTGGATTTCCATTCCTCTCAATTTCTCTAGGAGGAAAAAAAAACATGGATCTCATCACTGTAATTGTTCTAAGATATTCTGTCCATTGCCTCCCTACCCGCTAGGTTAAATATGGATAGCTGAACCTGTCATCTACTTCTCTCCTCTGAAACTCAAGTTCGGGGCCTGTTAGATCACTGGCTCTTCCTTCATACAATGAATACTTTAGAGGCCCTTATTATGCATATTATGGCAAATACAGATATCAGGCAAGTCTAAGAACTTGGCTACTATACATAACACTCTAGAACAGGTCTCTCCATTAGTGCCATAACTAAGCTCCTCCAGGCACAAAACCCCCTCTACATTGCTTCCAAAATTGGGGGGGAGGGGAGCTTAAACACAGTAAGATTAACCAGGGTTTCTTTTCTCTTTCTTGTACCTGGAATTGAACCCAGAGGCACTTCTGTCACATCCTCAGTCCATTTTTTTTTATTTTGAGATAGGATCTCACAAAGTTGCTGAGCCAGGTATACAACTTAGAATCCTGCAGTCTCAGTTTTCCCAACATTGGGGATATAGGCAAGCACCACCAAGCCCAGCCAGGTTTTCTTATTTTAAAAGAAAAATACCAAAACAAAATGGAGATCTGTAGTCATATGATAGTAGGGGCATCTAATTCAACCAGCCTGAATCCTAGTGAGCCCTCAATACTTGGTTACACATGTTTTGAGGATCTCAGAAAATAAAGGAATGCATAATCTATGTTGGTAAAAGTGACTAATCCAAGTTGTAACCCTCAAGGGGTGGTTACCAATCGTTTTGAGGTCCACAGTTAATTAAGGGATGACTCAATTTTATTCAGACAATGGAGATATTCCAAGGAACACCATCTTCCCCTAATGCTTCAGAGGGCTAATACTCCATCTGGCACAAGCACTCCTACATCATGATTCCTTTTCTCTTAGATCCTGGGGTGCATTTCTATCCATAAATATAACCTAAGTAACATGGACAGGAAGCAATGGCCCCTGAAGGAAAGAAACTAACTTATCTCACAAAGCAGTTTGAAACCAGGAAAAAAAGCATTACATTTAAATACAAACTACTATAAACCTTTCTTGTACCCTGGGATCCTGCACTTTTAGGAAGTTCTACCTAAATGCCACAGAAAGGAGGATAAAAAGGGAAAGGACTACTCTGATCCAAAAGTACTCTCTGGTCTGATAAGTATGTTTCATGTGCTCCTTCACTAGAGTCACTAGGGCTGTTTCATTTCTTGAGGGAAACTGGATTTATTTGAGCTGTTTTTCTAGAGTTTTTCTAGCTGAATTTACCTTTCATTCTGTGACCCTAATTTTTTCCTTATCAGTCTTGTTTTGTCTAACTGTAGTTTTGATTTTTTTTTTTTGCTTTTTTTTTTTTACTTTGGTGATGGAGGAAGCAAATATACACCCATGGAGGATGAGTGACCTCTGACCTCAGATCTCATTGCCCACCATGGCTGGTTCTACTACTAACACCTCCAACTGCACAGACACTCCTTGTGTCTGAATCATACTATAAAACTGTCACAGACTATTTTAAGCTCTAGAGGGTTCTGACAGAGACTGTGTAATTTCTTTTGTTTCAGATGTGTAGAGATAAAATAGCTGGTGAAAAGCTATAAACCTTTGTTTTCTGTGTGTGTAAATTTGCAAAGACCTTTGTATTAGACATCATGTCTACATATATGCTCTTGTCTATATAGAAATTACATGATATCGAACTCACACATACACTTAAATGAATTCAAAGGCCTTTTGGCTCATGTGACCTAAATAAAAGTCAATAAGAATGTCAATATGCGGGGGAGAGGCAAGATGGTGGACTAGAGGGAGGCTGCATTCCTTGTCACACTGTAACTCCGGTTTCAAGCAGAGGATATCTATTTCTTGGTGAGGCAGTTTTTGCTGCTTATCGATCCCCTACTGTTTACCCCATTTGTCTGCTGTGATGACCTGCAGTCAGCCAGCAAATAGACGCCTTTTTTGAGTGATGATAGTGTCAGGCACCTATCATCTGCCATTTGCCTGCCTCTCACCTGTCCATTGCCTGACTTACACCTATCCATCACCCAACGCATGAGGTTCACCTACCATCGTGCAACAGTCAGCAAACTGATTGCTGACCACCACTGGAGTACCAGCTACCTGCTGTTGCCTGGAAGTTCACTGTTACAGTACCTGCAGGTTTGATTACACGTGGCTGCCGCCATTTTGAGACAACAGCCAGGCCTTGTAGGACCCTGGGCCGGACTGACTGAGTCCCGTCTCCAGGATCCCTCAGCCTGACCTATCACTCCCTGCCTCTGGGGCCCTCACATTAACTGATTGCTCCCTGCTGCCAGGACCACCAGACCAACTGACTGCGCCCTATCACCAGGACCCCAGACCAACTAATTGCAACCGGCCTCCAGGATCCCACAAGCACACCAAAAACACCCAACGTCCAGGACCCCTGCCTGACCAACCACATCCCGCCTCCAGGACCTCCGGCTGACCATGATCACACTGTGAGCTACAGCTCCCCATTTGCCAACACATTTTGAAGCCAGAGCGGCCATCTTGGATAATCCTGGAAGGTTAGCTTGGATCTTTAGGTGGGGCAAAACCCATCCTGATACGCCTGCTGGAGGCTTGATGCTCATTGTCACGTACCTCCCATGCATAAGGCCACTGAACTCTGGGTGGATTCATTACTATATGACTGTTATACCATAGATTTTCTTTATTCTCCTTAATGAAAAAGTTTAAGATTTTATGTCTTTACTTTTCTTGCTCTCTTTTTCTTTTGTTTGCCTGTTTCTCAGAGTCTCTTTCTCCCTTTGTGCATGCTAACATCCAATTGCTTTTGATTACACCCTCACCCTTTCCATTATCTAGAACTTCTGTATATTATTTTCCTATCCCATTAACAACCACATTCTACATCCCTCTGCATCCTCTTTGTCCTCCATTTGAAACTGAAGACCTTATTGCAAATCATGTTGTTTTACTGAAGATAATATTTGAATTCATTGTTTATTATGACAATTTTGTTATTGTCCTCATAGAGGTTACTTGGTCTAGGATTGCATGGTGTCTGAATTGGGCACTCCTAATATTGATCTCCCCTTAAAGGAAGGGTTTTGGAAACCTATAGGGCCACTATAAGCCTATAGGGGGAAGTCTGCAATACCTGAGATTGCACTGCTAGAGGGGAAGATACATGAACAACATGATAAAACAAGGGAAGAAAATGATCCAAACAAATCTAGATTCTATAGTAATAGAATCCAATGACAGTATGTTAGAAGAAATGTCAGAAAAGGACTTCATATTATACATGATTAAGATGACTTGTGAAGCAAAGGATGAGAAAAGAGAGCAAATGCAGGCAATGAATGATAATACCCATAAGCTGAAAGAGCAAGTGCAGAAGCAAAAGATCAATTAAACAAAGAGAATCTCCAAAAAAAAAAAAAAAATGGAAATCCTTGAAATGAAGGAAATAATAAACCAAATAAAAAAACTCAATGGAAAGCATGACGAAAAGACGAGACCATTTGGAAGACAGACCCTCAGACAATGAAGACAAAATATTTAATCTTGAAAATAAAGTCACCCAAACAGAGAAGATGGTAAGAAATCATGAACAGAATCTCCAAGAACTATGGGACATCATGAAAAGACCAAATTTAAGAATTATTGGGATTGAGGAAGACACAGAGATACAAACCAAAGGAATGAACAACCTATTCAATGAAATAATATCAGAAAATTTCCCAAACCTGAACAATGAAATGGAAAATCAAATACAAGAGGCTTACAGAACACCAAATGCACAGAATCACAACAGATCCACACCAAGGCACATTATAATGAAAATGCCTAACATTCAACATAAAGATAGGGTATTGAAGGCCGTGAGAGAAAAGCATCAGATTACATACAGGGGGAGACCAATACGGATAGCAGCAGACTTCTCAACCCAGACACTAAAAGCTAGAAGGGCCTGGACCAACGATTTCAAGATCTGAAAGAACATGGTTGCCAACCAAGAATCCTATACCCAGCAAAACATACCTTCATATTTGAAGATGAAATAAAATCCTTCCATGATAAACAAAAGTTAAAAGAATTTACAAATAGAAAGCCTGCGCTAAAGAATGTTCTCAACAAAATATTCCATGAGGAGGAAATGAAAAACAACATTGGAGGTCAGCAAAAGGAGGAACTACCTTAGAGAAAAACCACTCGAAGGAGAAACCAAGCCAACTTAAAAACCAAAAATAAGCCAAATGACTGGGAATACAAATCATTTCTCAATAATAACCCTGAACATTAATGGCTTAAACTCATCAACCAAAAGACAGACTAGCAGAATGGATTAAAAGAAATACCCCACAATATGCTGCCTGCAAGAGACTCATCTCATAGAAAAAGACATCCACAGACTAAAGGTGAAAGAATGGGAAAAAACCTACCACACACATGGACTCAGTAAAAAAGCGGGGATTTCCATCCTTACATCAGATAAAATGTACTTCAAGCCAAAGTTAGTCAGAAGGGATAAAGAAGGACATTTCATACTGCTTAAGGGAACCATAAATCAGAAAGATATAATGATAGTAAATATTTATGCCCCAAACAATGGTGCATCCCAGCACATCAAACAAATCCTTCTCAATTTCAGAAATCACATAGTCCACAAAATAATAATTCTGGGTGACTTTAATGCACTGCTGTCACTACTAGATAGATCTTCCAAACAAAAACCAGATAAAGAAACCATAGAATTCAATAACACAATAACCTAAACGTAATAGACATATATAGAATATTCCATCGATCAACAAGCAGATTCACTTTCTTCTCTGTAGCACATGGAACCTTCTCAAAAATAGACCATGTGTTATGCCACAAAGTAGCCCTTAGGAATTGCAAAAAAAAAAAAAAAAAAATAGAGATACTACCTTGGGTTCTATCAGATCATAATTGACAAAGTGTAAAAATCAATGACAAAATAAAAAACAGAAAATACTTCAACACCTGGAGACTAAATAATATACTATTGAATGAAACATGAATAACAGAAAACATCAGGGATGAGATAAAAAAAATTTTTAGAGGTCAATGAGAATGACGATACAACATATCAAAATCTCTGGGACACTATGAAAGCAGTACTAAGAGGAAAATTCATTGCATGGAGTGCATTCCAGAAAAGAATGAAAAGTCAACAACTAAATGACCAAACATTACAACTCAAAGCCCTAGAAAAAGAGGAACATAATAACAGGAAAAGGAGTAGAAGACAGGAAATAATTAAAGTCAGAGCTGAAATCAATGAAATTGAAACATAAGAAACTATTCCAAAAATTGACAAAAAGTTGGTTCTTTGAGAAAGTAAACAAAATAGACAAACCCTTAGCCACACTAACAAAGAGAAGGAGAGAGAAAACTCAATTTACTAAAATTCATGATGAAGAAGGAAATATCACAACAGACACCACTGAGATACAGAACATAATGAGAAGCTACTTTGAAAATTTGTATTCCAACAAAATAGAAAGTACCGAAGACATTGACAAATTTCTAGAGACATATGCTCCTCCCAAACTGAACCAGGAGGACATACACGATTTAAACAGATCAATATCAAGCAATGAAATAGAAGAAGCCATTAAAAATCTACCATCCAAGAAAAGCCCAGGACCAGGGGGATTCTCAGCAGAGTTCTACAAGACCTTCAAAGAAGAAATCATTCCAATTTTTCTCAAAGTATTCCAGGAAATAGAAAAGGAGGGTACCCTACTGAACTCATTCTATGAAGCTAATATCACCCTCATACCCAAACCAGGAAAAGACACATCAAGGAAAGAAAATTTTAGACCAATATCCTTGATGAATTTAGATGCAAAGATCCTTAACAAAATATTGGCAAACCGTATCCAAAAACATATTAAGAAAATTGTGCACCACGATCAAGTGGGGTTCATCCCTGGAATGCAAGGATGGTTTAACATCCATAAATCAATAGAGATAATCCATCATGTCAATAGACTTAAGGATAAGAATCATATGGTTATTTCCATTGATGTAGAAAAAGCGTTCGACAAAATACAACACCCCTTCATGCTCAAAACACTAGAAAAAATAGGGATAGTAGGAACATACCTGAACATTGTAAAGGCTATTTATGCTAAGCCCATGGCCAACATCATTCTTAATGGAGAAAAACTGAAACCATTCCCTTTAAAAACATGAACAAGACAGGGATGTCCTCTTTCACCACTTCTATTCAACATTGTCCTCAAAACTCTAGCCAGAGCAATTAGGCAGACTAAAGAAATTAAAGGGATACAAATAGGAAAAGAGGAACTTAAGCTGTCACTATTTGGTGATGACATAATTCTATATTTAGAGGATCCAAAAACCTCCTGTAGAAAACTTCTAGACCCCAAAGAATTCAGCAAAATAGCAGGCTATAAAATCAACACGCATAAATCTAAAGCATTTATATATGCAAGCGATGAAACAGCTGAAAGGGAAATGAGGAAAACTCCATTTGCAATAGCCTCAAAAAAAATACTTGGGAATCAATCTAACCAAAGATGTAAAATATCTCTACAATGAAAACTACAAAACATTGAAGAAAGAAATTGAGGAAGACCTTAGAAGTTGGAGAGATCTCCCATGTTCTTGGATAGGCAGAATTAATATTGTCAAAATGGCCATACTACCAAAGGTGCTATACAGATTCAATGCAATTCCAATTAAAATCCCAATGATGTACGTTAGAGAAATAGAGCAAGAAATCATGAAATTCATCTGGAAGAATAAGAAACCCGGAAGAGCTAAAGCAATCCTTAGCAGGAAGAATGAAACAGAGGGTATTGCAATACAAGAACTTCAACTATACTTCAAAGCAATATTAACAAAAACAGCATGGTATTGGCACCAAAATAGACAGGTACATCAATGGTACAGAATAGCGGACATGGACACAAACCCAAATAAATACAATTTTCTCATACTAGACAAAAGTGCCAAAAACATACAATGGAGAAAAGATAGCCTCTTCAACAAATGGTGCTGGGAAAACTGGAAATCCATATGCAACAGGATGCAATTAAACCCCTATCTCTCACCCTGCACAAAAATCAACTCACAATGGATCAAGGGACCTTGAAATCAGACCAGAGACCCTGCATCTTATAGAAGAAAATGTAGGTACAAATATTCAACTTGTTGGCTTAAGACCAGACTTCCTTAACAGGACTCCCATAGCACAAGAAATAAAAGCAAGAATCAATAAGTGGGAAAGATTCAAACTAAATAGCTTTCTCTCAGCAAAGGAAACTATCAGCAATTTGAAGAGAGAGCCTACCTAGTGGGAGAATATCTTTGCCACTCATACTTCAGATAGAGCACTAATTTCCAGAATATATAAAGAACTCAAAAAACTCTACACCAAGAATGCAAATAACCCAACCAACAAATGGTCTAAGAAATGAACAGACACTTCACAGAAGATCTATAAACAATCAACAAACATGAAAAAATGTTCACCATCTTTAGTAATAAGAGAAATGCAAATGAAAACTGCACTAAGATTCTATCTCACCCCAATTAGAATGGTGAATACAAGAATACAAGCAACAATAGGTGTTGGAGAGGATGTGGGGAAAAAGGTACACTCATACATTGCTGGTGGGGCTGCAAATTAGTGCAGCCACTCTGGAAGGCAGTGTGGAGATTCCTTAGAAAACTTGGAATGGACCCACCATTTGACCCAGCTCTCCCACTTCTTGGCCTATACCCTAAGGTCTTAAAATCAGCATACTACAGAGATACAGCCACATCAATGTTCATAGCTACTCAATTCACAATAACTAGACTGTGGAACCAACCTAGATGTCCTTCAATTGATGAATGGATAAAGAAACTGTGGTATATATATATACAATGGAATATTACTCAGCTATAAAGAATAAAATTATGGCATTTGCTGGTAAATGGATGAAATTGGAGAACATCATGCTAAGTGAGATAAGCCAATATCAAAAATCCAAAGGACGAATGATCTCACTGATCAGCGGGTGATACACATAATGGAGGGTGGGAGGGGTGCAAGAATGGAGGAAGAAGGGACTATATAGTGTGAAAAGAGGGGTGGGTGGGGTGGGGGGAGGAGAAAATAACAGAATGAATCAAGCATCATTACCTTATGTAAATGTATGATTACGCAAATGGTATGCTGTTACTCCAGGTACAAACAGAAACATGTATCCCATTTGTTTACAATAGAAATAAATTTAAAAAAAGAATGCCAATTTAAATTTGTTGAAGCAAACATGTCTTTGAATTATTTAATACGTGCTTTTCTAGATGGTCAGTCAAGTAGTGCAGTGTTAGTTACTACATAAAATCTTTAAAGTTGCCGAGTGTGGTAGGGCGGAAACTCAGGAGGCTGAAGCAGGAGAATAGCCAGTTCAAAGCCAGCTCAGACACTAGGAAACTCCCTAATCAAATTATCAAGAACCTGTCTCAAAAAAAAAAAAAAAAAAAGCGGGGGGGCGCCTGTGGATGTGGTTCAGTGTTTAATGCTCCTGGGTTCAATTTCTGGTAGCAAAAGTAAATAAAAGTGTGATATCATTTGTTTGAAAGGATATTTCTTTGGCAGGAATAACTGACTTAAAATGCTAACTAGGTTTGTCTATTATATTGGTTTTCATGGGTAATGTGAAGTTCTTAACTAAACATTTCTTCACAAATGTTTGTTAAAGGAGACATCCAGTGATTGTTTATCAAGATAATCTCCATGTCTCTTGGATTTTATAACTTAGGAAAAGTAAGTCTTCAAAATTAGGTTCACTTTCTGTTTTAAGGTTTTTTAAGCACTTATAAAATTGGTTAAATAAGCCACTATTATTTTTGTGTTAGTACTATATAGTTGAGACCCTAAATATGTATGGCTAAAGAAAATGTATATATCTGAGAGCTGAATGGTTGTGGAAAGTGCTATGTAAAATTTGCAAAATAAAATCTTATGTAGGTTCAGTACAGGCAAGGTAAAGCATGCTGTCATTTACACATTGTCCATTTTAAAGCCTGACTTACATCTGGTTGCTTGGAGTTACTTTCTAATTGTTGCATGTTATTGTTTAGCAGAAGTACTACTTCTCACAAAACAACCTAAATTAAGACAATAAGCCATCACCTGTAGGACAGATAGGATATAATGCTGACTTCCTCATCAAACAAGGGTTAAAAGTACAATTTTAGAGATTGAAGTTAAAACCCCCACTTCAAGACTGGTGAAACTGTCCCACTCAATGTTGAAAATCAAAACTTAGAGAGCAATATCAAGGGAAAAAAGAGTTAAGGAAAAAGCAGCGAAGAGTTTGGTCCTTGCCCTCTAAGGTAACTTGCAACGTGAAGCATGCCCTGCTTCAGTTCTCTCGAGTTAGTAAAACAGGGAGGTTCTAAAGGGAAGGTTATTATGCAAAAGTGCCTGATAACTATCATGAAAGTCTCTGCCAGAGTCACGAGTTTGTTCTAAGAAAATTTGAGACAGAAAAATTTTCCTCACCTTCTCCATAAGTAAGCTCAATATTTCTGAAATAATTATAATTATTCATTCCAATTATTTATCTAGAATAAATGAAATGGATACACGGAAAAGGGATGTGAATAAGGAAGAACAGTGGAATTAATCTGACTCAATTTTCCTATGTACATGCATGAATATAACACATCAAGTATATTTACAATACACAAATTTAAAAGTAAACTATAAAACTATAAATTGCAGAAATATCATTAATGAAAAGCGATGGGAGGAGGGGAAAGGAGAGGGTGGTGGGAAGTACTAGAACTGAATTCTCAAATTATATTCCATTCTTTTGTGATAATGTCAAAATGTATTCTAATGTTTTAAAAAACTAGAAAGAATTTTTAAAAGGATATAATGGGATATATATAAGTCCTTGTCACCCTTTCCAAGAGTGACCCACATGACACAGCTAAATGGAATCTCTCTACTAAACAGGTAAAATTAATAAAAAAAAAACCTATTTTGGAAAAATTAGACAGTACTGTGTATCTTAATTCTAATGTTTCCAAAGCCTTAAATGGTCTTCAAAAAACTAACCCCTAAAGTAGCACACCTGGGGTACCACCACTATTGGGATCTCCCCTTGCCCCTGCAAGGGTTCTGTTTCTTTCTTCACACTTGAATATCATGTATTGCTTTCACTCCTACTTTCCATTGTCCCATGAAATGTATTCTTCAATTTGCAAGGCAAGAAGCTAGAAAGGAGCCGAAGGTGAGCTGCGGGAGTTCACTGCACAATGGCAGGCACAGTCCCCCTTTTACAGCTGAAGACCTGAAACACTCCACTAATGGGTAGTGGAAACGGATCAGATTTTGCCAGCTGTGACCCTCAGAGTTGATGCCGGCAGGTATCCCCTACTGAAATTAGCTGATAACATTATCAAAGGTTTTCTTGGCTACAGAGGGTTAAAGCTTGCACAGGCCCTCCAGTTTTATGTCAAACTCTAGTTTCAGAAAGATCCCAATTAAATAATCAATGGTCACACCACAGACTTAAAAGAAAAAAAAAAAGTTCCAAAGTCAAAACAAAAAATAAAAGTGAGAGCTAAAATTAATGAAATTAAGAATAAAAAAATCAGAAGTGTTAATGCAACAGAAAGTTGGTTCATTGAAAATATAAACATTTTAAAACCCTTTGAAAAACTAACCTAAAAAGAAATAGAAGATCCAAATCAACAACTGGAGAAGAAAAAGGAATTATTACAAACACTTCTGAAATTAATGAGATCTTCAAAAAGTCTTTTAAATAAATATATATTCTAATAAAGTAGAAAATATACATGATATTGACAAACCTTTAAACATATATGACCAACACAACATTACCCTTGAGGATAAATTGACCCAATATCAACAAATGAGATTCAAGCATCTATTAAATGGTTTTCATCAAAGAAAAGCTCAGGACCAAATGGATTCCTAGCCAAATTCAACTAGGACTTTAGAGAATAGTAAACACCAGTTCTCCTCAAATTTTTCATGAAACAAAGAAATTGGAGGGTATCATGCTAAGTGAGATAAGCCAATCTCAAAAAACTAAAGGACAAATGATCTTGCTGATAAGTGGATGATGACACATAATGGGGGGTAGGAGGGGTTAGCATTAGGGCTAGGGTTAGGGTTAAGGATAAGGAGGGTGGTAAGAATGAAGGAAGGAAGGACTGTATAGAGGGAAGAGAGGGATGGGAGGGGTGGTGGGAAGGGAAAAATAACAGAATGAATCAAACATTGCCCTATGTAAATTTAGGATTTTTAATAAAAAAAAAAAAAAAGAAAACTGATTCTCTTTACACAGTTTCATCCTGGTAACAAAAACAAAATAATCAAAGAAAACTTCAAGCCAACATCCTCAATGTAGATGTAAAAATAGAACTTAATAAAACATTTTAAAACTACATTCAAATACACATTAATTAGATAGTATACCATAATCAAGTGGGTTTTATTCCAGGGATGAAAGTTTGACTCAATATGCAAAAATAAGTAACTATTAATTTAACAAATAGATTTAAGAACAACATTATCATCTCAATAGATGCAGAAAAAGCATTTGACAAAATTGAGCACGCATTCATGATAAAAATCACTAGTGAAACTAGGGATAGAGGAAAATTTCCTCAACATTGTAAAGATTATATGTGAAAATCACAGGCCAACATCATCATACAGAAAAAAATAATTGAAAGTGTCTCCTTTACAATTAGAATGAGACAAGGATGTTGACTCTCATCACTCCTGTTCAATGTAGTTCCTGAAAGTCTAGCCAGAGAAATCAGGCAATAGGAGAAAATTAAAGGAATATCAGCACCAAAAAAGAAGTCACATTACCTCAGTTTGTTGAAGACATGATCCTATATCTGGAGAACCAAAAAACAGAAGACATCTAGGGCTGAAAATCTTTCAGCAAACTTGCAGGTACAAGATCAATATACATAAATCAAATACTTTCCTATATTCCAATAATGCATCTGCATAAAAATAAATAAAACTATTCCATTCACAATAACCTCAAAAACAATGTTATTCTTTTTTTTTTTTAATTTTAATCAAAAATCATAAATTTACATAGGGCAATGTTGTTTGATTCGTTATTTTTTCTCCTTCCCCCCTCCCCTCCCACCCCTCTTTTTCCTCTATACATTCCTTTCTTCCTCATTCTTACCACCCTCCTTATCCCTAACCCTAAAAATAACCCTAACCCTAACACTAACCCCTCCTAACCCCCACCCCCGTATGTCCTCATCCGCTTATCAGCGAGATCATTCGTCCTTTAGTTTTTTTTGAGATTGGCTTATCTCACTTAGCATGATATCCTCCAATTTCATCCATTTGCCTGCAAATGCCTTAATTTTGTCATTCCTCATGGCGGAGTAATATTCCATTGTATATATATGCCACAGTTTCTTTATCCATTCATCAACTGAAGGGCATCTGGGTTGGTTCCACAGTCTGGCTATAGTGAATTGAGCACCTATGAACATTGATGTGGCTGTATCTCTGTAGTATGCTGATTTTAAGTCCTTTGGGAATAGGCCAAGGAGTGGGATAGCTGGGTCAAATGGTGGGTCCATTCCAAGCTTTCTGAGGAATCTCCATACTGCTTTCCAGAGTGGCTGCACTAGTTTTCAACCCCACCAATGTATGAGTGTACCTTTTTCCCCACATCCTCGCAAACACCTATTATTGCTTATGTTCTTGATAATCGCCATTCTAATTGGGGTGAGATGAAATCTCAGGGTAGTTTTGATTTGCATTTCTCTTATTACTAGAGATGTTGAACATTTTTTCATATATCTGTTGATTGCTTGTACATCTTCTTCTGTGAAGTGTCCATTTCCTTAGCCCATTTGTTGATTGGATTATTTGTATTCTTGGTGTAGAGTTTTTTGAGTTCTTTATAGATTCGGGATATTAGCGCTCTATCTGAAGTATGATTGGCAAAGATATTCTCCCACTCTGTAGGCTCTCTCTTCACATGACTGATTGTTTCCTTTGCTGAGAGAAAGCTTTTTAGTTTGAATCTATCCCAGTTGTTGATTCTTGCTTTCATTTTTTGGGCTATGGGAGTCCTGTTAAGGAAGCCTGCTCCTAAGCCAACAAGTTGAAGGATTGGGCCTACTTTTTCTTCTATAAGATGCAGGGTCTCTGGTCTCATTCCGAGTTCCTTGATCCATTGTGAGTTGAGTTTTGTGCAGGGTGAGAGATAAGGGTTTAATTTCATTCTGTTGCATATGGTTTTCCAGTTTTCCCAGCACAATTTGTTGAAGAGGTTATCTTTTCTCCATTGCATATTTTTAGCCCCTTTGTCTAGTATGAGAAAATTGTATTTATTTGGGTTTGTGTCCGTGTCCTCTATTCTGTACCATTTATCTACCTGTCTATTTTGGTACCAATACCATGCCGTTTTTCTTACTATTGCTTTGTAATAGAGATGAAGATCTGATATTGCAATACCACCTGCTTCGCTCTTTCTACTGAGGATTGCTTTAGCTATTCTGGTTTTCTTACTCTTCCAGATGAATTTCATAATTTCTTGCTCTATTTCTGTACGGTACGTCATTGGGATTTTAATGGGAATTGCATTGAATCTGTATAGCACTTTTGGTAGTATGGCCATTTTGACAATATTAATTCTTCCTATCCATGAACATGGGAGATCTTTCCATCTTCTAAGGTTTTCTTTAATTTCTTTCTTTAGTGTTCTGTAGTTCTCATTGAAGAGGTCTTTCACCTCTTTTGTTACATTGATTCCCAAGTATTTTATTTTTTTTTTGATGCTATTGTGAATGGGGTAGTTCTCCTAATTTCTCTTTCTGAAGATTCATCACTTATGTATAAAAATGCATTGGATTTATGAACATTGATCTTGTAACCTGCTACTTTACTGAATTCACTTATGAGTTCTAAGAGTTTTCTGGTGGAATTTCCAGGTTCCTCTAAATATATAATCATGTCATCAGCGAACAGGGATAGTTTGAGTTCCTCTTTTCCAATTCGTATCCCTTTAATTTCTTTGGTTTGTCTAATTGCTCTGGCTAGAGTCTCAAGAACAATGTTGAATAGAAGTGGTGAAAGAGGGCATCCCTGCCTTGTTCCAGTTTTTAGGGGGAATGCTTTCAGTTTTTCAGCATTTACAATGATATTGGCCATGGGCTTCGCATAGATGGCCTTCACAATGTTAAGGAATGATCCCACTACCCCAATTTTTTCTAGTGTTTTGAGCATGAAGGGATTCTGTATTTTATCGAATGCTTTTTCTGCATCTATTGAAATAATCATGTGATTCTTAACTTATAGTCTGTTGAAATGGTGAATGACATTTATTGATTTCCGGATGTTGAACCAACCTTGCATCCCTGGGATAAAACCCACTTGATCGTGATGCACTATCTTTTTAATATATTTTTGTATGCGATTTGCTAAAATTTTGTTGAGAATTTTTGCGTCGATGTTCATTAAGGATATTGGTCTGAAATTTTCTTTCCTCGATGTGTCTCTGTCTGGTTTAGGTATCAGTGTGATATTGGCTTCATAGAATGAGTTTGGGAGGGTTCCCTCCTCTTCTATTTTATGGAATACTTTGAGAAGTATTGGAATGAGCTCTTCTTTAAAGGTTTTGTAGAACTCGGCTGAGAACCCATCTGGTCCCGGACTTTTCTTTGTTGGTAGGCTTTTGATGACCTCTTCTATTTCATTGCTTGAAATTGATTTATTTAAGTTGTGTATATCTTCCTCGTTCAGTTTAGGCAATTCACATGTCTCTAGAAACTTGTTGATGTCTTCGAGGTTTTCTGTTTTGTTGGAGTATAGATTTTCAAAAAAGCTTCTAATTATGTTTTGTATTTCACTCGGGTCTGTTGTGATATTTCCTTGTTCACTCCGAATTTTAGTAATTTGAGTTTTCTCCCTTTTTCTCTTTGTTAGCATGGCTAAGGGTTTATCAATTTTGTTTATTTTTTCAAAGAACCAACTATTTATTTTGTTAATATTTCCGATTGTTTCTTTTGTTTCAATTTCATTGATTTCGGCTCTGATTTTAACTATTTCCTGTCTTCTACTTTTGGTGTTGGTCTGCTCTTCTTTTTCTAGGGCTTTGAGCTGTAGTGTTAAGTCGTTTATTTGTTGATTTCTACTTCTTTTGTTGAATGCGCCCCATGAAATAAATCTTCCTCTCAGTACTGCTTTCATAGTGTCCCAGACATTTTGATATGATGTGTCTTTGTTCTCATTTACTTCTAAGAATTTTTTAATTTCCCTCCTGATGTCTTCTGTTATCCATTCATCGTATAATAGTGTATTATTTAATCTCCAAGTATTGGAGAAGTTTCTGTTTTTTATTCTGTCATTTATTTCTAATTTCAGTCCATTATGATCTGATAGAGTACAAGGTAGTATCTCTATCTTCTTGTATTTGCTAACAGTAGCTTTGTGGCATAAAACATGGTCTATTTTAGAGAAGGATCCATGTGCTGCTGAGAAGAAAGTGTATTCGTTCTTTGTTGGATGGTATATTGTATATAAGTCGGTTAAGTCTAAATTGTTGATTGTGTTATTGAGATCTATGGTTTCTTTATTCAATTTTTGTTTGGATGATCTATCCAGTGGTGAGAGAGGTGTGTTAAAATCGCCTAGTATTATTGTGTTGTGGTCTATTTGATTTCTGGATTTGAGAAGGATTTGTTTGACGTACATGGATGAGCCAATGTTTGGGGCATAGATATTTATGCTTGTTATGTCTTGCTGATTTATGTTTCCCTTAAGCAGTATGTAATGTCCTTCTTTATCCCTTCTGACTAGTTTTGGCTTAAAGTCCACATTATCTGAAATGAGGATGGATACTCCAGCTTTTTTGCTGTGTCCGTGTGCATGGTATGTTTTTTCCCATCCTTTCACCTTCAGTCTATGGGTATCTCTATGAGATGGGTCTCTTGCAGGCAGCATATTGTTGGATTTTTCTTTTTAATCCAATCTGCCAGTCTATGTCTTTTGATTGATGAGTTCAGGCCATTAACATTCACAGTTATTATTGTGATATGGTTTGTATTCCCAGTCATTTGACTCATTTTTGTTTTTTGACATGATTTGGTTTCTCCTTTATTTGGCGATTCCTTTAGGCTAGTTCCTCCCGTTGCTGATTTACATCGTTGTTTTTCATCTCTTCCTCATGGAATATTTTGCTGAGAATGTTCTGTAATGCCGGCTTTCTTTTAGTAAATTCCTTTAGCTTTTCTTTATCGTGGAAGGATTTTATCTCATCGTCAAATCTGAAAGTAAGTTTTGCTGGGTATAAAATTCTTGGTTGGCATCCATTTTCTTTCAGGGCTTGGTAAATGTTGTTCCAGGCCCTTCTAGCTTTTAGGGTCTGGACTGAAAAATCTGCTGATATTCTTATTGGTTTTCCCCTGAATGTAATCTGATTCTTTTCTCTCGTGGCCTTTAAAATTCTGTCTTTATTTTGAATGTTAGGTATTTTCATAATAATGTGCCTTGGTGTAGGTCTGTTGTAATTTTGCATATTTGGAGTCCTATAAGCCTCTTGTACTTGGTTTTCCATTTCATTCTTCAGATTTGGGACATTTTCTGATATTATTTCATCGAATAGATTGTTCATTCCTTTGATTTGTTTCTCTAAGCCTTCCTCAATCCCAATTATTCTTAAATTTGGCCTCTTCATGATATCCCATAATTCTTGTAGATTCTGTTCATGATTTCTTACCATCTTCTCTGTTTGGTCAACCTTGTTTTCAAGATTAAATATTTTGTCTTCAATATCTGAAGTTCTGTCTTCCAGGTGATCTATCCTATTGTTTATGCTTTCTATGGCGTTTTTAACTTGGTTTATTGTTTCCTTCATTTCAAGGATTTCCGTTTGGTTTTTTTCAGTATCTCTAACTCTTTATTGAAATGCTCTTTTGCTTCTGTTATTTGCTCTTTTAACTGTTGATTAGTGCGTTCATTTAATGCCTGCATTTGTTCTTTCATCCCCTCGTTTGCTTCCCTGATTGTTTTAATTATGTACATTCTGAACTCCCTTTCGGACATTTCTTCTGCTGTGCTGTCATTGGGTTTTATTGATATAGTATCTAGGTTTGTTTGGGACATTTTCTTCCCTTGTTTTCTCATATTGGTCAGATGTCAATGGGACTCTGTGATATTGTAGATTTCCTCTATTGGCTTATAGTGACCCTGTAGATTTCCAGTGTATCACCTACCAGCCTTCAGTAGCCAGAAGTCTCGGATTAATTTGATAATGCAGTGCTTCCGAAGAATGCTGCCCCTAGCCCGCTACTGGTTCCAGGGAGAGAGACCTGGAGAGGTCTCTTGTTGCACAGCCCTGGTTCCAGAGGCTGGTTGTAGGTTGGAGGTCTCCACTGGCTTGGGGACTTGTGGCTGGCTCTGTGTAGACAGGCTCTCACTGGGTGATTTGCCCCGAGAAGCTAGCCTAGAGAGTCGCTTCCTGCTGGAGGGGGGCTGGGCTGCTTGGGGAAGTCCCTGGCGCCCTGTGCTGGTCACTGAAGCAACCTGTGGGCGGGCTGTAGCTGGCAGTGGGGCGAGCTGGAGCTAGCTGGGGCAGGCCAGAGCTGGCCGCGCTTCTTCTGTGCAGAAGGACTCTCACTGGGGGGCCTGTTCCGAGAGGCTGGAGGATCTGTCCCTGTGGACGGAGCCCACCGCCAGACTGCACCGAGCTGCCTGGGGGAGACGTTATCTGCCCTGTCCCACTCTACTAAGCCACTCGAATCCGGGCCTGCCGCCCAGCTGACCTTCGCTGGGTGGGGGAAACTCACCCCATGGTTCTATCTTATTCCGAGTCTCTCAATGCCTCCCCTTCTTGAATCCTGAGTTCTGGGGTGACTGGAGATGCAGTCACCCTCTAGTCTGCCATCTTGGATCGCCCCGTGGAAAAAGCCTGCAGCTGGAGGGGGACCATGCTGCCTGGAGTGATCTCTGGCTGCCCGGCCCTGGTCCCAGAAGCCGCTTGCGTGTCGAATATCTCCATTGGCTTGGGGACTTGTGGCTGGCTCTGCGTCGAGAGGCTCTCACTGGGCGGTCTGCCCCGGGAAGCTAGCCTAGATAGGTGCTTCCCGCCAGAGGGGGCTGGACTGCTTGGGGGAGTCCCTGGCGCCCTGTGCTGGTCACTGAAGCAACCTGCGGGTGGGCCGGAGCTGGCAGCAGGGCCAACAATGTTATTCTTAAGAATAATTCTAACCAAGGAGGTGAAAACCTCCATAGTGAATGTAAAAGATAACTGAAGGAAGACATTGAAGACTTTAGAAGTGGGAAACACCCCCATGTTCTTGAATAGGTAGAATTCATATTTCAAGAAGGCATTACTACCAGGAGTCTCATACAAATTTGATGTTTTTCCATCAAAATACTAATGTCATTCTTCAGAAAACTAGACAAAATTTTTCCTAACATTAAAGTAAGAGACCCATAATAGCCAAAGAAATCCTGATTGAGAAGAGTGGTATGGGAGTCATCACAGTGATTGATATCAATTTGTACTACAGAAATATAGAAACAAAGTCAGAAAGGTAACTGGCATCAGAACAGATATGTTAACAAACAGTAAAATACAAGATACAGACCCAAATCATGAATGCAGTCATTCAATATTTTACAAAGTTGTGAAAACAAAATTTTCGAGTAATTTTAGACTTCTTAACAAATAGGGCTTTGGAAATGAAAATCAAAAAATGGAGAGTGAATCAAGGGCCCTATCTTTCACTCTTCAAAAACATCAACTCAAAGTGGATAAATAATCTAGTAATTATACCAAAATCCTGTAACTGCTAGAAGAAAAATATAGACTAGCCATTCTAACACTGAGACAGGCTCCAAGATACAAAACTAAGTAAGAGAACGTTAAATTGAAAATCTGAACTACAAGGTAAATCAAGAGTGGGAAGAGAGAGCTTAAGAATGTGAGAACATATATTACAACTATTCCTCTAACAGAATTAGTAAACAAAATTAATTAAAAACTCAGAAGATCACCGAGAAAACAAATAACCCAATCAATACACGAGTCATTATACCAAATAGACATGTATCAAAAGAATAAATACAAATAGTAAAGAATTGTGTGAAAAATGATCATAATCCCTGCTTATTGGAGAAATACAAATCAAAACTACATTAAGATTGACTCATCCCAATTAGAATGGCAGTCATCAAGAATACAGAAAAATAATAAATATTGGTGTAAATGGAAGGGAGAGTATCCTGTGTTATTCTTTGCCAGACTGCAAATGAATATAACCACTCTGTAAAGAAGCAAGGAGACACCTGAAAGATAAGGAATTGAGCCATCATATGATACCACACAACTCCTTCATATTTATCCCCAATCCTACAATTAGCATTCTGTAGTGTCAGACTCTTCAATTTTTATAGCAACAAAAATTATGATAGTTGTATTATGTAACCAGTCCAGATGCCTATGAGCACTTGAATGGATAAAGACAAATTGGTATACATACACAATGGAGTTAACACAGTAAAAAAAAAAGGAAATCATTGCACTTTTGCATTCATGTATGGAACTGGAAAATAGCAGGCTAAATGATATAAGCAAAATTCAAAATCAAAAGTAAAATATTTCATCTTCCATATGAAATCAATAGTTAAGTAAGTGAAAAAAAGAGATGGAACTGCTAAATATAAAAGGGAAGTCAACAGAGAAGAAAAAGTGGGATGAGGAGGATGAGGGAGAAAAATGGAAAAAGGAAAAACAGCAGAATGCAACTGATGAGATTATTTTATACATATTTGAATATACTCCAGTAAAGCTCATGTTGAAGTGTATCTACAAATCGCCAATCAGAGAAGAACAGATAAAGAGATGCAATCAAGCAAGGTGGAGAAAGGGGAATTGGATTAGGGAGGAGGGGAGGTTAATTGGATCTACTGGGGATTATAATGAAGAAACTTAATTGTGCAGTTAAGATTATATCAAAACATATCCCATTTTATGTATAATTATAATGCAGTAACAAAAACCCTTTTAAAAGGTGTGCAGAAATGGAACTTGAAGATGTGCACCACAGTATCATCTGCTAAATTTCTCCCATTTCCAGAAATGTAGAATGAAGTGCACATATCATGATCAAAAATGAGTAGGATAAAGTAAGATAAGATAAAAACGTTTTCAAGTAAAAGAATTACCAATTTTTAGTTGAAATAAGATATCTGAGATGCCCTAGTAAAAATAGACACTCCTATAAAATACTCTGAACCAGGCAGTTCCACTGAGTCATTCAGGCATTTTGAAACCAGGTATTCTCACCCACAAAGACCAAGTTACTGTAGGTCTCCAGCATCACGTTCTTGTACAAAGTCTGCTGAGCAGAGTCTAGGCTCTTCCACTCCTCCTGGGAGAAATCTATGGCTATATCTCTGAATGTCAGCATACCCTGAGAAGAAATCACACATTGGTCATGAGTTCTGG
This sequence comes from Sciurus vulgaris, assembly GCF_902686455.1. Lineage (NCBI taxonomy): Eukaryota > Metazoa > Chordata > Mammalia > Rodentia > Sciuridae > Sciurus > Sciurus vulgaris. The sequence continues at coordinate 69,336,463 of NC_136478.1, read as the reverse complement.
TACAGAGATCTTTAGTGCCCAACATGAGAAGATGAAAGAACTGGTTACCATGTAAGATTCATGTTTTGACTTTGATATTAAATGCTTCCTCAGCTCCTGTATTTCAGGGTGTAGTATACAAAGCCGCAGTGTTCAAAGTGGGGCCTTGGTGAGGTGACTGGATCACTAGGGCTCTACTATCAAACTGGTCCACTGATGGTTTCAAAATTAATGGGAAATATGGAGATGATGGGAACTAAGGAGGTGGGGGGCTAGTTAGAAGGATGTACCTCAGGTGGTTCTTTGAGTTGTATACTTGTTCTGGCCCTTCCTTGCTCTCCTTTTTATTTCTGTCCATGGACCATGAGATGAGTTGCTCTGTTCCACTATGATTCCCTTCCATGATGTGCTGCCTCATCACAGGTATCCAAGCAGTGGAGCTAAACATGCACTGAGACCATGAAAGAGTCAAATAAAGCTGTCTTCCTTTCAGTTGATGTACCTCAGGTATTTTCACATGGTAATGGAAAGCAGGCGACTACACTGACTTCCCTGAATAATTAAAAAGATGTCTTAATGCAGAAAGAGTCTCTAATGTACTAATAAAGACATAATGGGGGTGGCATCCCATCTTCAAAATCAGCTTTAATCCTATACCCTTATGAAATATCAGATATAAAACTAAGACTTCAACACAGGAATATATTACTTAAGGGTTATTTTTATATCATACAGGATAGGTTGTATAGGTGGAAAAGACATGATCAGTTAAAAGTTGTTCACTGGCATCCATTCATGTTCAAAACACTAGAAAAGCTAGGAATAGAAGGATCATCCATCAACATTGTAAGAGCTATGAAATTAAAACTAAAGCCAGTATCACTCTAAAAGGAGAAAAATTAAAATCATTCCCTCTAAAAACTGGAGCAAGAAAGGAAAACCCTCTTACCACTTCCTTTTAACATAGTCCTTGAAACTCTAGCCATAGCAATTAGGAAAAAAAGTAAAATAAATTAAACAGATACGAGTAGGAAAAAAAGAGGTCAAATTATGTGTCTGTCAATGACATTATCCTATATTTACAAGGCTCAAACCCTCCACCAGAAAACTTCTAGAACTCTTAAACAAATACAGCGAATTAGCAGGACATAAATATAACACCTATAAATTAATTGCATTACTATACTCCAAAGATTAAAGAGGCGAAGGAGAAATTAGAAAACTATCCTACACAAATAGTCTCAAGAAAATTCTTAGGAATTGATCTGAAAATAGAGGTGAAATACTCCAAGGAAAAAATAGAATAAAAAATATTAAAGAAAATCTTAGAAGATGGAAAGCTGTCCCATGTTCCTGCTTAGAATTAATATTGTCAAAATGGCCATACTACAAAAAACATCACACAAATTCAATGCAATTTTTATTAAAATCACAATGACATTTTTCATAGAAGTAGAAAAGGCAGTAATCAAATTCATTGGAAAAATCAGAGACCCAGAATAGACAAAACAATCCTTACTGAGAAAAGTGAAGCAGGAGGTATCACAATACATGACCTTAAATTAGACTTATAGTAACAAAAGCAGCCTGGTATTCACAGAAGAATAGACATGAAGTCCAATTAAACAGAACAGAAGACACAGAAACAAACCCACATAAACACAGTTATCTCATACTAGACAAAGGTGCCAAACATATTGTGGTTATTAGTTAACCAGGGGGACTGATTAGTTAATCAGGTTTTTAACTTTTTTTTACTGTTTGAGTCTTTTTAAAATCAGAGATAAACTATCATGAATGGCATCTGAGTGGTTAGTATAGAAACAACAGGTCTCCCCTAAGGCCATACATAATTTTTTTTTATTTTAAAAACAGCAAGTTTAACCTCTTTTATTTTATTGAACTACTTCATCAAGTGAATCAAGGGAATTTTCTAAGCGACTTACAGAGTTTTCTAACTCACAGTGGTTCTACAGCTGTGGAACCGGCTATACATATTCCCATTAGGAGGGGAACTAAGACAGGGGCTGCTTGTTTAGATATTAGTCCCATATGTTTTCTTCTTCTTCCCTCTTTATCATAATAGTACACCTGGGGAATGATGTGAACAGTAACACAGAATTTACCCCATTAGGTAATCTCAAGAAAGTTGAAGGGCTAAGCATGGAGATATTCCTGACATAGTCCAAGCAAGAGAAAAAAAAAACATGATTATCATTTTTTCCGTCTTATCTTTAGACAGTGGTTGGGGTCTCTGAGGGCTGTCCACTTTTCTGTTGTCTTAACTCAGATGTGATGAGTCCATGTTGTAAGGTCCCTACATTTCAGCCAGGCAGTAGTCCTTTTTGGCACCATTTGATGTAGACGTAGTCTTCTGACTGAAATGGGTGTTGGAAATCAGTGGTCTCTTGGGGCTGGTTCTCACAAGTTGAACCTGGTGGAGAGACTTAACAGGCTACAACAGGAGAAGGTTCTTGGTAAGGGTAGAGGAAGGACACTGAAAGCATTAACATTTTAATCTCTCAGAGACCATTTGCCTCCATTTTCCGGACCCAAACTGACCCTTATTTTTGTGATTTAACCCAATTTACTTATCTATATCAACTGTCTTTTTAAAAAAATTTTTTATTATTACCCCTCTAATTTTAGGGACTTTTTACTGCTGTAAAGAAAAAGGGCGATGACTGCTCTTGCTGCTTCAAGCTGAGAGGGGGTGATGTGGGGTGGGGCAAGCAGTAAAAAGTTCCTTTCTAGGGGTAAAAGTCTTGTTCTATGAAAGAAACAAACAAACAAAAAAAATCAACGAGTACAAAATAGCATCTGGAACATGTCAATGAATATCATGAAGCTGATAGAAATTAATAATCTCTTACCAGGAGGTGGAAGAGCTGAGATGTTGTTTACATAAAAAGGCCTAATGAAGTCTAACAAGACTGGAGATGATAAGGCCTTAATTGTAAATCTTATCACTCTTGGAGTTATCAGGAATGTAAACACAATACTTAGTTACTTAATGTTATCTGATTTTTGTAAAATATCTTTTTACTGGCATAATATTTTTGTTTAGTAGAGATCTTTATTTTTGTTACTCAGGGCTAGAGAATCATACTAGCAAACATTGATTAAGTCTACCTGTATCAGAGGTTAGAAAGATCTGTAGGCCTTAAACTGACTAAAAACTTATTACTCTGGCAGTTTCTTTTGATAATTATCAGGCATTTTTGTCTAAGAATCTTTTTTGTTACCTTTAGTTCTACTTATTTGGGGGGGGCTAACACAAGTGTACATCCCAAGTTACATTAAAATAACTATTGTTTAGTTTTTTTAAATGTCTAGGAATGACTGTGTTTTGGTTTTAACTGTTTTGCTAGGTGTTTAAGATCAAGCTGGTCAAATTGACCTTGTTCCTATCTGCTGTTAAGAGTTAGCTGAGTTCCCACAGAGGTCACTCTTGGGGAACTTGAGAGCAGCTTCTTAGCTTCTTTAGTGCCATTTACCTGGTAGGGTCTCCTTGATGAGGTGGCTTCCTTTGGAAGCATTAGGAATGTCTCCCTTTCCCAAGGACTCTCCTCTGCAGCAGGTGCACTGATTGGTTTCTTATCCTCTAGTGGTCTCATTAATCTCCCTGATCAGAAGGTTGTGTGGCCCAGAGTTGCCAAGCTCCTTAGAGAATTTCTCTTGTTCCCTGGGTTTAGGCTGACTGAGGGCATGAGCCAAATATTGATTCTCTTGACCCCTTTATTTTAATGTTCAAGTTTTGATCTTAAACATCCAGCAAGTCAGTTTCACCCATCATACAGTAAGAGTACTGGGTTTTAACTTTAATATCTATGACTTTATAGTTATTTTCCAACCTTTATTAAACTGGGGTCTATATTATCTGTCCTATAGGTGATGGGTTATTATCTCTAATTTAGATTGTTCTTGAAGCAGTACCTCTGTAAAACATTACTCAACAGTTACAGAATTTACAAGGAAAATACAAAAATGCAATTAACAGGAAAAACATTTAGTTGTGTAATAACTATCTTAAATTTTGACTGAGCTATATATTATATCCCCTGTTTGAGATTACAGTAATTTTAGAACAAAAAACCAATCTTTTTGAATATAATTTTAAGTGAACTAAAGTCTGACTTATTTTGGAGCCACTGTAACATGTAGTAAGGTGGGAGGCAGAACCTTATCTCAGGTAAGGCAGGGCTTTTCATAAATATATGAATGTTAGTTCACACAGTATGATATTACACCTAAAGTATGAATCAAAGAAAGCTGAGAGACCTTTTAATTTTCCTTTTGTGTAGTAAAGTGGTAAAATGTTTTTTCTGCTTCATGATATTAACCTTTAAACAGATCAGACTCTTATTATCGTTTAGAAATACATTTACATTTTTATCCCAGTACAGAAGGTAACATAAGGTTCAGGTCCAGTTATAAAACACTAAATGATAAAAATAAATCCCCAATAAAATTTCTTATTCTAGTAAGTTTAAAATTACCATTACAACTTTAGGTTGGAGAACACCAGCTTGATAAAATTTTCTTTTAAACCTTTTAAAAACTTGTATACCTGCAAGATATGAACACATTTAATATATAAATAAGAGTATTAGAATCATAATTACATTGATGTTTTTATATTAACCATGTTTAACTTTTAAAGAAAACTTAGACTTTGTAATGTAGTACAATACTAAAATAACAGTTGCTGTTTAACCAGAATTGTACAAACCCTTAATTTTTAAGACTAATTGCTCTGCAGAATAAAACTTAACAGATACAATGTTAAGAGTAAATTAAAGTTTTAAGAATTATTGGTAATTTTAGCAAACAGACTGAAATTTGGTTTATATCAGTACATTAATATTTGACCTTAGGGAAAAACCTTGAATGGTTTTAACTGTTGGGTTACTTATATATACACATAAACCTTTCAAAATTTACCCTTAATTAACACTTTTCAATCACTTAGACACTCTTCTTGTTTACTTAGATGTATTATAGCCTTATTTTATCACATAAAGACTTTATCTAGAAACATTTTTATTAAATATGTTTTTATATCTAAAACCTTGTAATGTTTTAATCTGTTGATCCCCTTTTTAAAATTTATATTCTGAAACAAACTTTATGAATTTCTTAATTCAGATAAATTACTCCATTTTAATCTGATAAAAAACATTGTTACTTATAGAACTATATTTAAATATAGTTGAAACTTTTGGACCCTTTATATAGAATAATAGCTGTTAAAACTTTTAGTAATCATGTTTTTAGTGATAACATAAAGTAAATTTAATCCCGTTTTTATTTACCAATTTATGAAAACACCAAAAATGTTTTAAGTATGTTACCCTGTGGAATTTAAGGAGTTAAGAGTACTTGATGTTATATTTAACAGTTAGCATTTTAACTTTTTAAACCAAATCAGATGTCTCTAACAAACACACCCACGATCAATCCCATAAATGTTAAATCTAAATAAATTAAGCCAAGATATCAGAATTGTATTGAGCCATATCAGTCATTTCTTTTCTGTTGAAGAAAAACCTAGAAACAATGGATATTAGACATTTTATAAGACTAACTATTTATTTTTTGACAACTTGGAAACAAAACTGTTAGTAACTTGAAAGCCATATTTTTGTTTACCCAATTTAAAAGCCTTTTAAATTATGTAAATCAAAAGCATTTGGATCCATTTTTTAAAATTTTAATTTATGAGCTCATATGTCAATTTTGGTACCACATATATGTAGATATGTCAATACACCAGTGTACATATACATAAAATTAACAGAAGGACAAAGGTCTTATAGCTTATTTTTTAAACCCATTAGATTGACGGTTAACCCTTGTAAACTGGCCTCTGAATAAAACAGAGCATTAAGAAAACCTTATAGTTGAATAAATAGGTCTGATAAAAAATTAACTTAGGCTCATCAGATCGAAATTGTGAACACAAAAAAAAATAGAATTTTTAAACGTCTTTGGCTTCCATCCTGATGTGGTCCCTCTCAGAGATGAAAAGGAATTAAGAGAATGTAGACAAAGTTTACGTCCTATCCCTCCCTGAAGGAGTTTCCTGAAGAGATAGCAAGGGAGCTGCTTCCATTGGTCTCCTTAGGAGGAACCCTCAGGTTGGGGTCTTGTTCTAATCCAGTTTTTCTCATTTCTTGGATAACAGCCATCAAAATTTTAGCCTGGCATTTTGGTGGACCAACTCCAATGGTTGGAAGTTCCAATTGGCAGCAGTTTACATTTTAATGTAAGCATTAGTGAACATGGTTAAAAACCTTTTAACCATTTTTTTTTTTCCAAATTTGACTATAAAATATTTGATCAGATTGTGCAGGATGCCCAAAAACAATTCGGTGGTCCCCTGGGGGGACCATCTGACCTCGAAAGTTGGTCATTCTCTCTCACGGAATTTAGACATTTAGACATTGCAGTGGGTTCTGTAGTCACTGGCTCTCTTCTAGAATTCCTGGAAATTAGTTAACATGCACTGGAGGGGAGTACATGACTGACATGAGGGAGACTGACCCAGGCTTATACTTAAGGGCAACAAAAAAAAAAAAAAAAACAGAAAAGGAAAAACAAACACAGAACAGATAAAATACCAAAGACGCAGACAAGTGGCCACTCCAGATTCCAGACCAGAGGAACCGAGCAACGTCTTGCCAGTCCCAGACTCGGGAAGTAATGCTGCGTCCAGCCTTCCTCAGAGTCCCCAGATGCAGATCTGCCAGAAACAGACTTACCTGTCCCTAAGGGGTGCAGAAACAGGTGACTCTTGGAGAATTTAGTTCAGTCCTGGAGCGGGGCTCCACAGACCATGCAGCCTGGGGCTGAGGAACGTCTTTCAGAGGCCTTCCCCTAGGAGCAAGGTTGTGGCCTCTCCCCTCCGCAGGAGTTTCCAGGTCAGTGGTGAGTGGTGGTTGCTTACCAGGCAGCAAGGATCTTGCTGGTGCCTCCAAATGTTATGAGGTGCAACATAAGAACAGACCGATCACCACTGAGAAGTCCAAATTTGAGAGTCTTTATTAAGCTGGCCGGCTGACTGTCTCACACAATGCCCCAAAAAATGACTATTGGGAGAACAGCCCTGACCACAGGGTTATAGGTGTTCTTATACCAAAAATCACAATAATCATGAGTGTTTGTTGCTATGATTTGAAATTACAAACTAACATAAGATCAACAACAGAGGGGGAAGTGCGTCAAACTGACCCTTACCTAGGTACAAACTAAAGAATGGTTACTAACATCCACACAATCATCGTTCACATGGTTCATTGTTTAGGAGCAATAGGAATCAAAAGAGCAATTCTTTACTGCATAGGAGTTGTCATTATATATTATTAAACATGTCACACCAAGTAACTGATGATGGGCACAGAAGTAGGGTGTTCCCATGGAAGAAGCTTATTTCCTACATAACATGGAGTCTCAGAGCAAAATGGAGTCTGTCTAGTCATTTCCCTTAGAGTCTGGCCTATAACATTCTCATGGAGTCAGATCTGTCAACCCATCACAATGCAATCCATAAAACAAGAGACAATTTAGCCCATAAATTCCTGCATATTAACATATGTTCTATATTAAAAGATTCTTAGCTGGGTCTGATTGCACAGGCCTATAATTCCAGCACATCAGGAGGTTGAGGCAGGTGGACTGCTAGCTCAAGGTCAACCTCAGCAAAACAGCAAGACCCTATTTCAAAATAAAAATTAAAAATGGATGGAGATGCAGCTCAGCGGTAGATCACACCTGGGATAAATACTCACTACTGAAAACAATTGTCATCTAATTGCACTTTTCAACATAGCAGTTTCACCAGAAGCCAGCATAGATTCTCACAGAATATGCAGACAATTGTCATAAACACAGGGGGCAAGCACTACTGCTGGGATATAAGTGGAAAATTTATATTAAAAGAATCACATCCACTCTTCAAACAGATGTTTTATGCAATATTCAAGACAAACATCCATCATGAACTTTAGTGTTTACCATGTTTCAATATTTGCTCTTTCCTTATTACCTAAAAGAGCAAGTCTCTTAACTCTCCTATTTTCATAAATTTATAAGTTATTTTATGCAGTAAATATCTCTTTAGTGTGCCTCTTCATAAGGCTTGAGGATCAAGAGCCCATATAGCCAACACATGGAATCTACATATTAGGTGTTCACTCACCGAGGTCTGAGGACTCAACTCCATTCCCAGTAGGAGCTGGGTATCAATATATTTTCACTTTCAACTGCCCTACTAAAAGTATTTTAGCTCATGAATTCATGGTGATAATATGTCCTGAAAGAAAAAAAGCTGTGCAGTGTAAGAGAGTAATAGCAGACTCTAGTATGTAGGGTAGAAGGTTTTCAACAGTTAGCTTGGAGCTTGAGATTTGCCTCAGTGGTAGAGGGCTAGTCCAGCACATGTGAGGTCCTGGGTTTAATCCCAATCTCTGCAATTTAAATAAATATATACATAAGTAAAAGAGGTAACCTTCACTGTAATGCAAAGAAAAATAAAAAGAAGTCATTGGAAGCATATATTAGGTAAAAATATCAGAAGGAGAGAAGTTGTGAATATGTAACACCACAGGAGGAAAATTGAAAAAGGGCCCCAAGCTGGGACAAACTAACCAGAGAGGCTGTCATTTCTTCCTCTTCTTCCTGGTGCTCTGGGTTTCCTCCTCAAGCAAGATTACCTTCACAAATCTCACCTTCCTCCTCAGATTCTTTTAAAGGCTTCAGCAAACCCCCAACACCTGCTTCCACCACACCCACGCTACAAGGACATTTTTGAGCAGAAAAGCCCTCACTCCCCTCTCCTATCTCACAAGATGTAGCTCCTCTGTAAAGAACAAAGTGTAAATCTTACTTTAGTGGTTTCAGCTGTCCTCTCCTGCCTGAAAAAGCAAAAATTTCAGATACGAAAATGGCACTGTGGATTGTACAAGACCGCTTCCATCACAGACAAACACAGCAAGTCCTATAACTGTTCCACAAAAGACTTTAAACTTGAGTGCCCTAAATGTTGAAGGAAGCCCTCATGTTTGACCCTGGCCTCACCCTGCCTTCACCTGGCAGTTAATTAATTAAATCAACATTGGTTGTTCTACCTGGGCTAATAGGCTGAATCTGTGCTAGTGGCACAGTTGGAACTGTTTTCTACAATTGGCCATGGAGTCCTGATAGGAACCCCGACAGAGACCACTTAGGGAAGTTGTGCCTCCAGAGATTCCACAAGCTTTTCAGTCATGTGGTGTCCATGGCCCTCTCTACCATGCCATGATTCTGCAGGTTTGGAAGGAAGCCCATAAATTGTTTTTGTAACAAGTTCTCTGTTATTGCTGCTTTTGTCTGGATTCATTGTCAGTAGCATAAAACTAAATGAAACAGTCACGGTCAACATGGTCCCCCTTACCCAAAAATATGCTCTGAAGAAAAAGCCATACTGTTGGTTCCCATTGAAGATCACCAGTCACCATACTGAAATAAAACTTTGTTTGTTGGAACCTAAACTTCACAAAATGCTGGAAATGTCAATTTTGTCAAAGGAAGTGTGCTTTTGGAAAACCATCACAAATAAATTCACTAATGCAATGTTTTTTGAGCATGAATTGTATGAACACAGGATGTTAGAGTGCACTCTTCTGAAATCTAAAATGTTCTGAATAAATCAGCACAAATCACTTAGAAGTGGGTACTAATTCTCCTGTAATTGTTATGATAGGTTCCACCTTATGCTCTCATGGGTATGTGAAAATAAACTGAGTAAGAGGTAAATGTGAATGTGAGGATAAAGTAATAAGGGTGCAATTCAGTGACTTTTCAAGATTTATTTCTTGTTTGGCATAATGTTTTTATATACCTCTGAGGCTCACTGTGATGTTTGGATTTGTACATACATTTGTAGCAATACTCCTAGTCATTTGCATATCTGTCACCTTAAATTTACCTCTTCATTTATTATGGTTTGCTTCATGCATTATTATTATACATATTAGTGGGACTCCTTGAGATATATTTATATTTGTGCATAGCATGATGTGCTCCAATACATTCCCCACTACTTCATTTCCCATTCCCCACTTCCTTCCCATGTTGCATTTTCTCCACAATTGTGGGACATTATAAGTATTCATAGAGTCAATTGCATCATGATATGCTTGCATATACATTTAGCATGATTTGTTCAATTTTCCTCGTTCTTTGCCTATTTGTCCCTTACTTCATATGCCTTGAAACCCTATCTCTTCTCTACTGATCACCCCTCTTTTTTGTGAGATTCCCCCATTTTATTTCCTTTTTTTTTCTTCAGCTTGTGCATGAGAAAAAGATACATTATTATCTAGTATATAAATAATTATATGCTAAAAATTGCAGAAATTCTTTTAGAACTTTTAAATTCAGTAGAAGCATACAGGATCAACATATGAAAAGATATAGTTTTTATACACACCAAAATTAATTCACTGAGAAAGAAATCAGGAAAATAATCACATTCATAAGATTCACAATAGCCATGTATGATTACATCAACATGAATCCCACTATGATATCTATTTGCAATGTACTAATAAAAAAAGAAAATATTTCAGCTTTATCCCACATATTTTTTCCATTATTATTTAGTTTCACTTCTTTTTTTTAATTTATTTTTATCGTAAACAAATGGGATACATGTTGATTCTCTGTACATGGAGTAAAGGCATACCATTTGTGTAATCATACATTTACATAGGGTAATGTTATTTGATTCATTCTGTTATTTTTCCCTACCCCCCACCCTGCCCACCCCTCTTTCCCCTCTATACACTCCCTCCTTCCTCCATTCTTGCCCCCTTCCCCCATTACTTCTTAAATGTTCCTGTAAATTTCTATTCACCATGTGTTAAATTGAAATGTATAAAATACTTTTTAATTTAATTTTAGTTTTTAGATCTCTCATTCTTAATATATGACTTGATTTTATTCTGGTCAGAAATCACATTTGAGGGTGATGGGAGAAGGAAAAAAATAACAGAATGAATCAAACGACATTACCTTATGTAAATTTATGATTACACAGATGGTATGCCTTTACTCCATGTACAGAGAAACAACATGTATCCCATTTGTTTACAATAAAAAAAAAGAAATCACATTTGGTGAGAGTTACGTTTGTGAAATCATTAAACATTTTTTGATTCATTCTTTGTGAATTGATACTTCCATGGATGTTTATACTTCAGGTGTTTTGTGGAGATTCTCTGCAATTAAGTGAAGTTGACTGAAAGGTTTAGATTTTCTATATACTTTCCAAGTATTTTATATTGATCTGTCAACTACAGAGAGATAATAAAATCTCTGACATTGCAAAACTTAAAAGAAAGATATTCATTTTTTGAATAGCATCTACAATGAAAATTTAAAAACAAAGAAGGAACCTGAAAAAGACTTTAAAAGGTGAAAAGGCACTCCGTGTTCATGATTGGAAAACAATGTTAAAATAAACACTCTACTCAAAGCAATTCAATGAAATTTCTATTAAAAAGAACTTCACTGAACTAAAAAAAAAAAAAAAAAAAAAAAAAAGTCCTGAAACTCTGCCTTCTCTTGGAATAAAAGAAAAATAAATACACCACTGAGATAGAAAATTCAAAAATAACTCCATACACTTTCAGGCAGTTAACTGTTTTCAAAATTTTCAAAAATAAAATTTGGAGCAAGTACAACCTTTCTCCAAAATGGATATAGGAATACAGGATAATCACATGTAGAGAAGTAAAAATAAGCCCTTGTCTCTTGTCACAGGCGCAAATGGAGGGGCTTTTGAGGAATCTCCTTAAAGCTAATGGGACGCCCCTAAAAACAAAAACAGCAAGACTCTTTTTAAAAACAGTAGAAGAAATAGCACCATGGTTTTTAGATGAAGGGCTGTTAAACATTCCTCAGTGGGATCACTTGGGAGAAGATTTAAAGGTGGCTGATAAGATAAGTCCATTACCCGGGGAACATTAGCCATCTGGACTTTAATTAGAGGGTGCGTAACAACCCTATGGCCGCACTGTAGAGAGACCCTTACTACGTGTGTGTGTGTGTGTGTGTGTGTGTGTGTGTGTGTGTGTGTGTTTATCACCACTGGATGATGATAGTCTCTCATTCTATACAAAAATCAGTACAAAGTGGATCAGAGAACTGAGGAGGTAATTCTGTAGTAGCCTGTGTGTCTGGTTTGCTTGAAGCCCTGGGTTAAATATTGAGTACGGTAATTAATAAATAAAATAAATAAAGAAATAGAGAAAACATGGGTCCAAGACCTTAATGTAAACCATGAACCCTTGAAAGTAGTAAAAGAAAATAAAGAGGAAACAGGTGAAAATACTGACACTGGTATGATTTCCTGGATAGAACAAGAATAGCCCTGGAAACAAAAGAAAGATCTGATACATGGGATCACACCAATTAGAAAGTTTCTACAGAGGAAGGGAAAAATAAGCAGAGTAATGAAAAACAGAGAAAGGAAGAAATCTTTGCCAGCTATTCTTGTGATACTCAATTAATTTCCAGAGCATATAAAGAACTCTAAACTCTTCAGAAACAAGTTAAATCTACTCAACAAATGGTCCCGTGATTTGTATAGACATTATTAAAAAGGAAGAAAATACATGGCAAATAAACTTGTTAGAAAAAAATGTTTGACATCTTAGGCCAAAGGATAAAAAATGTCATCGTGAATCTAGGAATAACTTGAACAGAGATATTGCACTATAGTTAACAATATGTATTCTTCTTGGAAACTGCCCAGAGGATGGATTTCAAATGCAACTTAAACTAAATCGGCATCCCTTTATACCTTTGTTAGAATGGCGACTACATACAATGAGAAAATACCAAATGCTGATGAAGATGTGGAGAAAAAGGACATAAATTTTAATTGCCTTTGTGAAAACTCAAAGAGACAGACATGCTTTTGCAGCTTTGCAGGAGATAACAGCACCAAGAAGAATCATGTAGAACAGGAAATGACAGTGTTACATTTCCACAGTACAACGCTTCCTCCTAAAGTCAGCATGGTGCAATTAGGAGAAACTTGCCATTCATTTTCTGTTCTTCAAGAAAGACAGAGAATATGGGAACATGTGTGCACTTCCAACTTTCTGCAAGGGTCTCTGAAAATTTTTGCCCCAAAATCGTGTGCCTAAGGGAAGAGTGGTATAATTCCATGACAGGTTTGGACAGCTCAAATTGAAGGTAAATGATTCTTACAGCAACAAACACAGGCCCATTGGAGAAGTTTATGCAACCTTAAGAAAAAAACAAAGGCAACCATTTTCAAGTGGAAAAATGCAAACAAAAGTCCAGCAAGACACATCCTGAAAACAGATTTAAGACACACGGCAAGTCTCCACCATGACTGACTAATGTCGATCTTCCCTGTACAAAGGAGATTCCTAGATTATTGATCTAAAAAGAGTAACTCTTTGCTACTTATTTTTTGACTGACAAGTAAATGTATATATACTTTTCAGGTATAGATTAATGTTTTTTAAAGCTTGGCTGTCTCATAGGGTGACTAGTCTATGTATTTAACATCCATCTTACATCGTAATGTTAGCATTGTCTTGATGAAGACACTTCAAAACCATCCTCTTGGCAGTTTACAATAAGGAAACCTACTGTTAACTGTAGTATAATATCTCTGTTCAACTTATTCCTATTTCAAGATGGCATTTTGTGTATTTTGTACAAAAATCTCCCAAACCCTTCAGCTCCTGGTAACTACAATTGAGGTCTACTTCTATAAGACTCTTTTATATTTTCCACCTACAAATAAGGTCATGTGGTATTGGTTTGTTCTTGTTCCATTTAACTAAATATTATGTGTTCCAAGTTTGCCATGTTGTGATAAGTGAAAGAATTTTCTTAGTGATTTTGTACCATACCATTTATGTGTCTGTGTTTGTGTATGTGTGTTTCCAACATCCTTCTTGAAGTTGGGATCACATTTAACAGTCCTGTGGAAGCTCTATTTTGACCTCCAATTATTTCCAGACCATTTTCATGGCATCTAGAATGGTGAATCTATTTCAAAATATTTCCAATTTCTTTTGCCCACTTCTACCACAGGATTCACTATATATGATATCAAGGGTTTTATAAAGTGCAGTTTTTTAATAAAAAAAAGAAACACAAACAAAAGAATGAAGTGTATTTTTATATAATAATTCTTTAAAATCAGCATTGCTCCTGGATCCATGAACTGTAATATTAATGTGTCAGCAGGTTTGAAAACAACATGCACTTCATGACACATCTCCTTCACAACCCATGGGACAACAGATGTATTTTCAATAGAAGTAATATTTTTAAAAGAATATTTTCTTTGGAGAAGAAGACCTCAACTATGGGCTTACAAATGATCAGGAAAGCATGTTCTAAACAGGCAGAGTAGCCTTGATAACATAGTAAATGACAATTGTTTTCAACTTAAAATCACCAGTTGCATTTGTCACTCATGAGACATTCAGTTTGTCCATTAAAATTTGAACTGAGGCATTGATTTCCTTTTCCTAGCTATGATTATTTTACATGGCTTTTCCACCAAAATAAGGCAGTTTTGTTTTCCATAAAAATATGTCATTTAGTAGAGTCAGTTTAATCAATCATCAATTGCAAATCAATCATGAATCATAAATCAATCAATAAGGAAACTCTGGTATATATGTACACAGTGGAATATCCCTGAGCCTTAAAGGAGAATAAAATTATGACATTTGCAGGTAAATGGGTGGAGTTGGAGAATATCATGCTGAGCAAAATAAGCCAATTCTAAAAAACCAAAGGCCAAATATTTTCTCTGATATGTGAATGCTGATAAATAGTGGGATAGAGGTGCAGCAAGGGAAGAATGGAGAAACTTTGCATTGGGCTAATGGGATTGAGGGGAGGGGGCAGGAGTGTGGAAAAGAGAGTAGAATGAGATGGACTTCATTAACCTAGGTAAATGTGTGATTGCTCAAATGGTGTGACTCTACATTGTGTACAACTGTAGAAATGAAAAGTTATGCTCCATTAGTGTACAATGAATTGAAATGCATTCTGATGTCATGTACAACTAATTGGAACAAATAAAATTTGAAAATTAATTAATTAATTTAAAATTTTTTGAATCCAGGCATTGGTTTCCTTCTCCTAGTTATGATTATTCTACATGGCCTTTCCAAGAAAATAAAGAAATTTTATTTTCATTGAAAATCTGTCATTAGTGTAACCATTTTAATCAATCATCATAGCTGTTCTCCCAAATAATTTGCTGCAGATTCTATATTGACACTTGCTGCTTTAAAATGTGTTGGGGGCTGTGCCATGTTGGCGGCGCCGGGATGGTGCCTGATCACATCAGCAGCGAGGAGGTTAATTGACATAAGCACACTCAGGTGATTTTCTCGACCACGCACACAATGTATGCACATGTGTTCTCGAGCACTAATTGCCTGCTCGGAGTGTCTTGCCTAATCTTTGTGTGAGAGGCGTGGCCCTGCTCTCCGCCTCCTGGAGGTGATATAAGCGTAGGTGGAGCGAGACAGACAGCAGCCATTAGCAAAGAGGAAAGAACACAGCAGCTAGTAGGGACACAGCAGCCATTAGCAGAAAAGCAGAAGAAGAAAGACACACGCACAGCAGCAGCCAGAGGGAAAAACATGCGGCAGTAGCCAGTAGGGACATACTCAACAGCAGCCAGAAGAAAGGAAAAATACGTGCAACAGCAACGAGTAGGGGCAGCGGCGGAAGGCAGATCACAGAACGGAGAACTGAGACGCATCACTAGGGCACCTTAGGTAGATGTACCCTTAGTTCACAGGATGCAGGACTTTAAGGCATAGCAAGTTTCTCTCTTAAGCAAAGTCTCTCTCTCTGATAAGCAAAGTCTCTCTCTCTGATAAGCAAAGTCTCTCTCTCTGATAAGCAAAGTCTCTCTCTCTCTCTCTCTCTCTCTCTCTCTCTCTCTCTCTCTCTCTCTCTCTCTCCTCTCAAAGCAAGTAAGCCTCATTTCCTCTATCCTCTATAAACAAACAAGCAAGAAAGCAGTGCACTAAAGAGAAAGATAGAAGTGCCTCAGTTCCCACTCCACCACCCATAAGATCCGTGCAATTTGTTGCTGCAAGCGGTGACAAATATCCATGGATTTTGGAATCGCAAAGAGCCAGCAACAAAAATGTACTTTCATTTCATGGAGAAACCTCTGCTAACTTCAAACATTTCTTATGCAACTACTTCAACTCTCTGTGCCCTCCAAATTTAGAGAATTAGGATCTGGATCTGGATTAGTCTTTGGCTTGAGGGAATTCTATGTCTGCTGTGATCTTCTATTAAGATCTTTCAAAACTTTCTTTTAATTAGGAAAAACTTGGTTTTACTTTCTTATCACGTGGGGGCGTATTAGAATAGCATTTTAAATTTACTCCAAGAACTTCATTTGCTTTCAAAACATGGCTACTTCTTTTGTATAAGAAACCCAGCTGATAATCTATTTTGGCTTTGGGCATGACTTTCTGACTAAACTGAGACTTTTATAGATTTCAATTAAAGTCAGAGATTTGTGGTACAAAATTTTTCCCTTGAAAATATGGTAGCCATTGTAAGGTTATTAACTGATCTAATTTTAAAGCTTTGAGTGTGGAAATAGTTCCACAAAAAATGAGAGAGCAGGGAACAGCATGTTGGAGGGAAATTCAGAATATATGTAACAATTTTTATTTGTTTAAATGTAAATGGATTAACCCATTTAAAATCAAATAAAATATTTTAATTTGTTAAATAGAAGTGATTGATTTCCAATCAAAATGCATAAATTGGCAAGAGGGATTTTACAAAAAGAAAATTAAATCTAACTCAAACTCTCTAAAATAGACTCCATATAGTTGTAATGATACTGACACAGAACATTGTGGCAACCAAAAGAGGCAGAGGCACTTAGAGAAGGAGAATAGGAAGGTTTATTCACCACCAGTGTAGACTCAATCAAGTCTCTCCACCACTGAGCCCAGCTCTTTGTTCTCAATATATTTTATATAGTACAGACTTCCAGGTTATAAGACTTTCCCATTCAATTAGCCAAGATTCATTCCCCATTTCCCAGGCAGGGCTGCATCCTGCCACAGATTCTAAATAAGCAAGATTATAGAAGCAGAAAGAAGGTGTAGATGAAGCTGACTTGAACATAGTGCAGAGTCTTCTTAATGTGTTTTTGAATGTGGTTTGCCAATATTTTCTTAAGGACTTTTCATTTATTTATCAGAAATATGTTTCTGTAATTTTCTTAACTTGTTTTGTTCTCATCTAGTTCTGTTATGGTGATACAGAGTTCATAGACAAAAATTAGAAATATTGGTTCCCTTTACATTTCATAGGAATAAAACTAAAGAGGAGTCCCATAAGTTCTATAAATTCTGGAAGAACCCAGATTCATTTGATCCAAAGATCCAAGGACCAATCGGCCTTAACATTTTTATTGCTATTGATGGGAGGCTTTTTATTCCTGCTCCAACCTCCTTGCTTCACATTGGTCTGTTTAGGTTTTCTATATCAATCTTTGTTCAATTTAACTAGGTCATATGTGCCTAGAACGTTGGCAATCTCCTATAGATTTTGAATATAATGGAATTTAGGTTTTAAAAACTATTCCTAGTGGTCCTATGAATTTCAGAAGGGTCTGTAGAGATGTTTTCCATTTCACTTCTGATTTTGTTGATATAAGGCTTTCCTTTCCTTTTGGCTAGTTTGGCAAATGGTTTATGAATCTGGGTTACCTTTTCAAAGAAACAACTTTGTTGCATTGATCTTCATATTGTTTTATTTTCAATTTTATTAATGTTGGCTTCTAATATTGGAAAATAATTCTATTCACAATAGCCTCAAAACATGCACCTGAGAGTAAATCTTTCAAAGAAGGTGAAAGACCCTTCACTAATTTAATGCAATCCCAATCAAAATACCCATAATGCCAATGATATTCTTCACAGAGCTAGAAAAAAAATACCAAATTCATGGAAGAATTAAATATCAAGAACATAAAAAGTCATCCTAAGCAATAAGAGAAATGATAGGACATCACAATACCCATACTATACTACTGAGATATACTTATTTAAAAAACAGGTATCATTGGCATTAAAGGAGACACAAAGATGAATGGAGTAGAAGACATAGAGAAAACCTACTCAAATGTATTCCACCTGATTCTTGACAAGAGTCCAAAAACATGTTGCAGAAAAGACAACTTTTTAAATAAATACTGCTGTGAAAACTGAATATCCATAAGGAGAAGAATGAAAATAGATGCATAGCTCTCTACTGGCACAAAAGTCAAACTCAAAGAGAATCAGAGATCTACAAATTAGACAAGAAACTTTGCCCTGTTTCAAGAAAATGTAGGGTCAACACTCCAAAATATAGGCCCAGTGACTTCCTTAATAAAACTCTGAAATTTCAAGAAATAAAACCAAGTATCAACTTTCAAGATGGCATAAATAAACCAAACTTTTGTGTAAAGGTTAATTTGGATCCAGCTATAAAGGTTAAGGTGAAAGCCAATAAAGAGGCAAGCACACCGGGTGGTGAACAGCAAGGAGTCACTCCTGTGTTAAACCCAGTCCAGTTTTATTATCTATTCCAGGGTCATATCAAGTTACCTAGGTTACATAGTACAGTAAGCTTTGCACATGTGCAGTTCATATAACTTGCTTGCCTCTCAGAGTCCACTAGTATCAAAGGTTATTATAATAAGGTAATGTCTCCAGGACACAAAGACAGAAGAGTCACAGAGTATTTCTAAGTCTTTCAAAGAGAAGGATTATTGTACTGAGGAGTTTTCTTGAATCAAAGACATTACTCCTATGTACATTGACTGGTCTGAAAGCTCTACATCTGACCATTTTGTTTTGTATGAACATTTGAGTAGACATAACTTTTCTGTTTAAGGAAGGTGAAGGAACAAAGCTAGGCAGATGTTGGCAAAAACAAGCACAGCACAATAAGGCAAATATCAATAAGTATCCTCCAATGAAAAGATGTTTGGTCCATGTAAATTTGGTAAGCATGAGTTTAATCAATCTAATAATTCCCAACCTCCATCATCTTGTTGCACCTTCTTTACAATGTCTTTAAGATGCTGAAATTCATTTTGAATGGGGTTACTATTATCAGTTAAATTGAAAACACATATCATTAAATTCTAGCATCCTTTATGATAGAACAAAATATAATCAATAGTAGTTCTATTATCAAGAATAGCTTAACAGATACACATTTTCAGAATTAACAATTTTCACTAGACAGAAATATTATAATGAGTACAGGAAGTTAAAGAAAAAAGTTTTTTGTACAGGCACACCATCAACAATGATATATCAAAAGAAAAATAACACAATAATTGTCAAAGTGTTGTGGAATTTTGGGTAAGTTTTGCAAACAGGCCTGTAACCAAATTTGCTGGGGAAAAATTATTGTGAATAAGGCAATAATTAGAGTATTATTAAAATGAGCAAGGCTAGGTTTCCTTTCTTGTTTTTGTATTTAAAGGCATATTTTAAACATACAATGTGCACATTCAAATATGGCTTGTTCAGTAGAAGTGTGAGGAATTCCATGGTTTAGAATTATATTCCATTAATTATGAAACTGAGCAAAGCACTAGAAATGTAAGCAGGGCACTGTCAGCTTTTAAATGGTGAGGTTTACCCACAGTGGCAATACAAAGGAGCTATAAGAGATGCAGGCTGAGACCTTCTCTGAATGTTGGGCACAGGCCCATATTAAAGCCTGAGGATATATTATGATAACACGTAAAAAAGAATAGAGGTGGAAGGGAGGAAAATGTGTTACGTCCATCTGCTAAAGAATATTACATGAACTGGTAGATGGTTTAATATGTCCTAATTGTAACTGTTCTGGAATGAGGGAATGTTTTGTGATTGCCACCATCTCCTTAGACAATGAACATTATTTTAACAGATAACAGTGGTGACCTTGTGTTTTAATGACAAGCAGCAAATCCACAGGGGCCCCTACAAAAAGGTAATTTCATAGACATTTTTAACTTGTGTAAGCTGTCTCTGTCCCCTGTAGGAAAGGGAACTGCCATTATGTACAGTTAAATATGAGTAATAACTTGCTGTGTGTTTGAAGGGGAGGAGCATCACAATCATAGGGAGCTTTTAGTCACCTGTTTATTATTTCCCCCCTATACCCCAAACTACAGTGGCCCTCTGTAAGGGCCATGCATGAGGCCACATTGAGGCAGGTATAACTAACATCAGCACTGGTGTCCAATAACCCTGTGATTGAGTGTTCATTTTTAAAAAATTAAACATGCTCCAAAAATATTGGTTATTAGTTAAACATGCTCCAAAAATTTTGGAACCAAATCCTGCATTTCCTCTTTCATTTAGGGGTTGTTTGGTAGTAATATAAGAAATGAAAATTAATTGAGCTATAGAGGATTCCTTAGGGAGATTTAAAGGCATATAAGATCAAAATTGAATACATATTACACCACTATAATGAGAATCAATTACTCCAGGGATTATAAATTTTCCTTCTTTAGCATTGTGAGCACAAACCAAAATTAAAGCAAAGGTGACTTTGGGTAGATGTCGCTGAATTTGGGTAGCAATTTTACAAACTTCCCCAGGGACACATATTTGAGCATCCTCAGTAGTAAATAAATCTGTTCCTGTGCGCCCTCTAGTGGCCTGAAAAGGATATATGGAAGGAGTTTTTGTTTGAACTGGAAACATCTGGGAAGGAGGCATCTGCATTTGCAGATGAAAAGTGTTCCTCCTCCTTTGGCTCTGGGTCAGAAAGTGATCCATAATTGAGTTTCCCAACATATGTTTTAGATCTGTATTGATTAGCCCAAGAAAATTCTTTATGACATTTTGGACATTTCTGATTAGGCCATTTTTGTGATGCTTTTTAAATCTTACAATCATTTTGAAGATGGCCATGATTTTTACAATTGTAATGAAGTTTATCGGGGTATTTAAAGCAGCAGCCAGTAAAGCCACTTTATGAGCTTCAGTTCTAAAATTCTGACAGGCCTTTATTAAGTCAGAAAATGTAGTATTCTCTTTATGGTAAATAGGTTTCATTACTCTTTACAATCTTAATTAGCATTTTCATAACCGGTTGTTTGGTCAGACTATTGGCAGCTTCCAAATTGTCAACTTGTCTTTCAATAGCTTTAGTCAATCAGTTAAAAAAAATTAGTGAAAGCCTCTCCCAAGACTTGCTGAATTACAGAAAAGAACTTGGAAGGACTCCGAGTGTCTGGGATGCTCCTCCATGCTTTACAAACTAAAGTTCTAATCTGGGCAATGGTAAGCTGTGTACAAATGAGCTTGTTGTTGTAATGTCCCTCTTTGACCCATGCCAAAATATTATAAGCAATATTAACATTTTGTTTAGTATATTGCCAGCTTGAACACGGGCTAACTCAGAATATTTTTGTAAAATCACTGTATATTGAAAATGAGAGTAAACATATTCAACAATGCTTTCCAATCACTAGGAACTAAGGCATAATCCATTCCCACCTCCTCTCCCATATTAAGTGTAAATTACTATTAACTCCACTCTCCAACACTGTCCTTCTTAATTCTTTAAACACAGCAAAAGATAATTATTCATAATGTGGTTGATTACCCTTTTGATGTGAAATATTATTTAATCTAATGAGGCAGATAGCCAAGGTCTGAGTTTCTACGTCTGCAGCTGCCTGCCTGAGACATTTGGATAAATGAGATGAGACTGAGGGAGAAAAAGAAGGAGGGAGAGGAGCAAAAAGAACAGGGAGGACTTGGAAAGCTGTCTAAGGATACAGCTTAGAAGAAACTTCAGCCTTAGAAACTACTGGAGAAGTTTGTGGCATTGTCAAGTCTATTTTTGAGATAGCACCTCAACACATACCAAGCATGTAACACAGGTATAGGAACCCATGGCACCTCATGAAATTTTTTACCTATATCTTCCCAGTCTTTGGGTCCTGAGGACCCACTTTTTGGATACCATGGGCAGCAAGTATTTATTTCAGACAGCAAAGTAGCAAGATCAGCATTACTTACAGTATGTTTAGCCTTATGAAATAAAGAAGAAAGTTCAGCCTGATGACAACTT
This sequence comes from Sciurus vulgaris, assembly GCF_902686455.1. Lineage (NCBI taxonomy): Eukaryota > Metazoa > Chordata > Mammalia > Rodentia > Sciuridae > Sciurus > Sciurus vulgaris. The sequence goes on along the minus strand of NC_136478.1, from coordinate 69,314,314 downwards.
TGAGTCTCAGACAGCGAATTCCCCATAAATTACTAGTTGGATCTGAACCAGCCAATGAGAGACATGTGTCAAAGCCTGTTCCATGCATTAAACTATCCCCTTCTTCCCTCAAATGTCCAAAAGGATTCCTACTAAGGGTGCCAGCTGTAACAGAAAATTGGGTTACAGCTATAAAGGTTAAGGGGAAAGTTAATAAAGAGGCAAGCACACAGGATAATGAACAGCAAGAAGTAGTTCCCATGGGAAAGCCAGTCCAGCTTTAGTATCTTTTCCAGGGTCATATCAAGTTACATTAGGTCACATCGTGCAAATAGTTTTGAACATGTGTAGATCCTATAACTTGATTGCTTCTCAGAGTCCACTAGGACCGAAGGTTATTATAATAAGATAATGTCTCCAGGACTCGGGGACAGAGGAATTGTAGAGCATTTCTAAGTCACTTAAACAGGGCGCTTATTAATGTCCTGAGGAGTGTGCTTGAGTCAAGGACATCATTCCTGTGTACACTGAGTGGTCTGAAATCCCTACACTGCTGTACTTCTATGAAAATAAGAGTTAGAAAGCCTACAGAATAAAATAAATAATTATGTCAACTACCCTTTTGATGTGAAAATATTATCCAGAATACCTAAGAACTCCAAAGAACACCAAAAAGAGTGATGGCAGATTGTAGGAAGGATAAAATTCCCAGTAGTTTCTTACACAAGATTTTACATGGGAAGACTACTCCCGAGTAAGGTAGGTAATTAAGGGAACTCATTGAAACATAACACCGGAGAAAAAAGAAAGAAAAGAAAGTGAGAAACTTTGAAAATAGTCTTAAAATACTATGTAACAGACATGCAGCAGCAGCAGCCAAGGCTGATGAAGGGAGGGGAGAACACTGTCAAAGAGAGATAGGAAACCACTGTGCATAAAATTGTTCTGAATTGATATGGGGGCACCTTTTAATAGAGAAGGAGGTTATATTAAGGGACCTAGAATTGGGTGGAGGAAGTGGTTGAGTGAAAACCAATTAAAATACCTCTGCCATGGATGGTTATTTGCATGGGAACTTGGATCACTAGCACAGGAACCAGGTGTTGATTCCTGAACCATTTATAGGTGCTGTGCAGCAGCAGAGACAGAGGAATGGAAAGTCATTGAAGAAATAGCCAGGCCTGCCAGTCACCCTACTATGATCCCCAAAGTGTGTCTGAACTGTAATAGGTGTAAAGAAAATTGTACATGGACCATACAGTCTCTGAATACCAGAAAGAGAGCCCTTTTTTTTGTACCCCATAAATGTTATTATGGAAAACCCCATTACAGGCCTCATAGAAGAAATTGCACGTAAAGAGTTGATTCCCAATATTCATATTCAATAGAAGTGAATGGAAACATGTGGAGGTTGGTCCCAAGATTCAAAAGCGTTTTTGCCAGAGGTCACTGAGATTTCCAGACACCCAGAAAAAACTAGCATCTCCCCAGTAAAAAGGGACATGGATTCAAACTCAAATACCCACTGAAAGAACTCCAAAGTATAGCCCAAAATTAAACCCAAACTACTGGAATTTCTTATTTAGAATTCCACACAGGAATAGTACAGGAATACACAATTTGTCAGCCAACCCATCTATCCCACCCTATGATGAGAATGAAATTCAGAGTGACTACATTCAGCTTTGCCTCCTAGACGAAGGGGCTGATATGTAGAGGGGAACACAAACACTTTAAATATAATAACCCCAGCTCTTGACCCAAGGATTGCAGAGCTGAAAAATAAACAATGAAAAATCCACCCCTGCCAACAATTTTGATCATATCAAGAGACAATATTTTGGGGCTGGGGATGTGGCTCAGTGACAGAGCACTGCCTAGCATGTGTAAGGCCCTGGGTTTGATTCTCAGCACCACATATAAATAAATAAATAAAATGAATGTCCATCGACAATTTAAAATAAAAAAGATAATATTTTTATTTCTCATTGTGACTTTTTCCTTTTTTCTTATTTTAGTTCTTTTTTTCATATGCCATTTAATTTTTTGACTTGCAAAAACTTTTCCAAGAATCATTTTATTATATTCTATTTTTACACTTTACAATTTTTTGTTGTGTGATGTATGTGGGTGAGTATTCTCAGTGCATGGATAATTTGAAAAAAACAGATATGTTTCCTATAGTTTTTACTTTCACCTTAATTATTTTCTTCCCTACCTATTTATTATTTCTTCTTGAGTTGACATGGGGGAATATAATTGCATGTGGATTTGTGTTATTTTGATCTTACATTTCCTTGTTTGCTCTTTGTTTTTTCTCTCTCTTATTGTCCCTTCTTCACTTTCTTCCCCTTTAAAAGTGAAATTTCCTGCTCCCTCTTTTTTTACTTTTATATTTGGGGGTTACAGGGATTGAACCCAGGGTGGCTAACCATGAACCAGATTCCAAGCCTATTTATTTATTTATTTATTTACTTATTTGTTTGTTATTTATTATTTTATTATTTATATTTTATTCATTTTAATTTGAGACAGAGTCTTCCTGAAGTTGCTTAGGTCCTTGCTCATTTCTAGTCTGACTTTGACGTTGTGATCCTTCTGCCTCAGCCCTCCCAGGTCAATATGATTCCAAGCATGTGCCATCATGCTCAACTTCTCTTTAATTTTTTATACTTTAAATTTATTTTCCGTCATACAACAATGACATCCTGCTACCTATCTCCTGCCTCTTCTCTGTTCCACTTTTTTAAAATATGTCAAACTACTCTTACCTTTCCACCCTATTTCTCTTCACTTAACTCTAATCCCAATATCTAATAGAATTCAATAATTCCTGTATTTCCCACCATCTGAATATTATTGTGATTATTTGTACAGTGCACGAAGAGAAGACACTTGATCTTTAATGCCAGATTTACCACACAGATTTTTATCGTTGCTAATGATGTTAAATGCTGACCCAACCCTTCCTATATAGGTGGCAGTTAGATTGTGGGTGTCAAAATAGGACCACCAGGACATTTTTCTTAAGGCTTGTACATCTATTGCTAATATTAATGCTATTATTGATTCCCCTTGAACTTAAGAATCTGGAAAGTAATTGGACACTTCAAGCTCATACAGCAGATATTCTGCTGGAGGTCTACACTCACAATTCAGTCAAGTAATTGAATCTCATCCCACACACAAAATCTAGGCCAACTGAGCCTCAATGATCTCTTCAACAAATAGTGAAGTAGGAGAAAAGAGCCTGGACATCTGAGGAAATTTTAGGAAACAAGTTTATTGACTGCAGGGTTTAGAGGGGCTATCATCTAAAAAATTTCTCCCCTGGGCCAGGGAATCTGGAAACTGTTTGAACTTTATCCCCCACCGGGAAGAGGGGCTTGGTGGTTTACATAAATTAATTTTTTTTTTTTTAATTTCCCAGAAAGCATGTTTTTCTCCATTTATTTTTGTCTCACTTCCCATGTTTATAAAGTCCACAGTTAAAGATTAGGTTTTGTCTCTCTTTGCTTTTTCTCCCCTTCCCCCGTGCAGATGTGAATTCATCTGCACAAATAAATGATTCCTTATATGAGACCTGTATCTGTGGAGCGTTTCTGGGAGCTACCAACAAAACCATATTGCGCACCTCTTTTTCCCAGTCTAACATCTGGAGCCTAAACTCGGGGATGGTTTTTTTTTTTTTTTTCCGCTGCCTAGCAGGCGGTACCCCATCTGCAAGCTCCTGCGTGCGACCCTTATTACAGGCTTATCTTCCATTTACCGGGATGCCCCACTTCTCTGCACACAACACCGGATTCTGCGGTGAGTTCCCTTAGGCCCCTGACCAGAAACACATATCCGCAGCCCGCGGCGCCGTAGTCCCATTCCCTCTCGCTCGCCGCCCAGGCTTCCCCCTCCCTCTCCTGGCTCCGCTGCCTGGGCTGCGGCTCCGCCGCCGGACTGCCGAGGTGTGGGAATAGCTGGTCCTAGTTGCGGGTGGACTCCTGGGTTTTATGGTGTTGAGATTCTTTCTCAGGTTCTGTACCTCTCTCTTATTTTCTGCTGCGTCTCACTCGAAATCCTGGCCAGTTGTCCAAAACCTCTCGGCATTATGCCCGGTTAACATTGGTTTTTTGGTGACGACCAAGCCTTTGTTCTAACCTCTCATTGCCTGGTATCGTGGTCTTGGGACACCGAAATCACTAGCCAGGTGGGTCTCAGTTTATCATGGGATTCAGAACATCCAACCCCAGCAAACGTGCCCATGAGATGTTTATTGAATCATCTCAAATCCCTTCACCTATTCCCTAAATCAGAGCTTAAGTCAGAATTGTCTATTTATGGCCACCCTAAATTCTAGCTTAAAATTATATGCCTAATTGTACTAGTTATAATTAAATACATATGCGGGCAACCTGGTGAATGGAAAGGAACCTTTCCCCTTCATGTTTTTCCTCTCTTTCTTGCTGCTTCTCCTTCCCCCTTTTAATCCTTTCTCTTCTAAGTTTAATCCAGCTGATGAGTCATGTCCTTACAGGCCTCCTACTGCAGAAGCTCCTGTTCATTTCTCTCCTTTTGCCTCATTCTGTTTTCTCCTTCCACTCCGCCACTCAGCCCACCAAGTCCCCCCACCACGTGGTCTCATACACACATTCTAGCTTCTTTACGGGAGGTGGCTGGCGCGGAGGGAGTAAAACCTGAACACGTTCTCTTGGCTGATTCCTTATTTTCAAATCTTTTCTTTCTCTCTCAGCTCTCCCTTCAGGCTCGAGAAATTAAAAGGACCTAAGCATCAAGTTTCTGCTAGAACATATTGGCCCCTTTCAGATTCAGATCTCAGTCAAGGGTTACATTAACATGTGAATGAAGAAAGGCGCAGTAGGAAACAGTTTCAAACCTACGGGAAAAAAAAAAGTGTAAAAGTGTCCATTTTTAAATTTCTCCTCGGCTACAACTCAGAAATACTTTTCTCCCTTTCAACTTTTCTCTCCTCATTTTCTCATGCTTTAATTAATAACCATTATCATTTTTCTTCCAGGACTTTATTTTTCTTAAATGCTGTATTTTTGAGCTCACAATTTTGATCCTACAGAACCTAGGTTAATAATTTTTGATCAGTTCTTTATTTCCAACTCTAGAGTTATTTTTTGAACATCCATTACATTGCAATGGAAATAAATATTACAAGGCCTTTGCTTTTGTGTTAAATATAAGCACACATAAAAATTAAAATTTTAAAATGGATCCAAATATTTTAAGTCACATGATTTAATAAGGTTCAATTTTAAGATTTACTAAGGTTCAATTTTAAGATTTAAGAAGGTTCAATTTTAAGGTTTTAAAAAGGATCAATTTAAATTGGGTAAACTAATAAAAGTAGTAAAATGTCCTTAAAATTAACTCACAAGTGTCTAGTGGTTCAAACTATATAAATACTTAATGTTTATAAAATGCTAACATCAATTTTTCCTAGGACATTTTTTTTCAACAGGGAAAGAGACGGTAAATACTAGTTGGCACCACTTGTCTGATATCTCGGTTTTTCTACAATAAGCAACATGTATGGGATTACTCAAAGGTGTTTGTTAGAGACATCTGATTAATTATAAAGCTATCCATGGAGTAACATATTTAAAAAACATTATTCTTTGTATATTACAATGTGTTCATATTTTCCAGGTATACAAGCCTTTAAGCAGAAAATTTATCAAGCTGCTATTCTCCAAATTAACTTGTCTGTAATGGTAAACCTAATCACTTAAGTTGTATTACCTGTCATCAATAGGGTATATATAACCTAACATTGCACACATATAAAGATTGCTAAGATTGTTAACATAACTCTTTAGATCCACATTTCCATCAGAGAACAGAGCTCATCTGATCTCAGCTTAATCTTCAAAATCTGTGTTTTATATACTCCTTTGCCCCTCACTGAAAGCCCCACGTTACCTTGAGATAAGGCTCTGCCTCACCACCCTGCTACACTTTACAATGGCTCCAAAGTAAGCCTGACTTTAACTCATTTAAAGTTGTGTTCAAAAGTTTAATGTTTGTTGTAAAGACTACTGTAATCTCAAATGGGAACCCAGCCAAAATTCAAAATAACTATTGCACAAACTGAATGTTTTACTGTTGATGACTCCTATTTTGAATTTTCCTTATAAACTCTAATTGTTGCCAGATCAATATTTTGCAGAAGTACTGCTTCAAGATGGAACATCCATAAATTAACTTGGAATAGTAAGCCATCACCTATAGAACAGATAATGTAAACCCCAATTAGATAAAAGGGGGTAAATAACTGTAAAGTTATAGACATTTAAGCCCAAAGCCCAGTACTCTTACTTTATGACTGGTGAGACTGACTTGCTTGATGGTGTTAAGACCAAACTTAGAAATAGAGATTTTAAATATAGAGGTCAAGAAAAGTCCATATTTGGGTCTTGCCCGTCAAAGTCATCCTGAACCCGGGGAACAAGAGAACTTCTCTAAGGAGTGTTGCAACTCTGAGTCACACAACCTCCTGATCAAGGAGACTGTTGAGACTAGAAGGATGAAAAATCACTCAGTGCACCTGCTGCAGAGGAGGGTCATGGAAAAAAGGGAAACATCCCTGATGCTTTCAAGAAAGCCATGTCATGGAAAAGACCCTTGCCTAACCAAATGGCACTAATGGAGCTAAAAAGCTGCTCTTAAGTTCTCTATGAGTTACCCCTGTGGAAACTCAGCTGACTCTTTAACAGACAGGAAACAGAGTCACTTTGACCAGCTTGATCTTAAACACCTAGCAAATCAGTTAAAACCAAAGCATAGCCTTTCTTAGGGCATTTAAAAATAATAGTAATCTATCAAGAGAAACTGCCAGAGTCAGAAGTTTTTAGTCAGTTTAAGGCCTACAGACACAGGTAGGCTTTAATCTATGTTTGCTAGAACAGAAGTATAGCGAGTCTCTACTAAATGTTGTGTTCACATTCCTGATAACCTAGACAATGTTAAAGCTCCCAAATAAAGGCCTGTCCTCTCCAGCCTTTGTTAGGCCTTGTTATGGGAACAACTTCTCAGTTCTTCCACCCCTGTCTTTTACTTCCATATCAACTAATCAACTTCAATTTGCAGAAATATCAGGATCTCACTAAAATTGGAGCTTGGCTGCAGAGGTGCTCCAGAGAAACTATCAAGTCCCCAGTTCTCCTACCACAATGATACCAGCTCTACGTTTCCACACCCAGCAGGAAGTAATTACAGAAGATTGACCTTCATCCATGTACCCAAACAAATTTTTTTTATTTTTTATATAAAATGAAATGGGGGAATGTAAGGAATCTGACTCCCCCACCACCTGTCAATCTGTGTTAGGCCCGCCTCTTTCCGGTTACAGGAATTCCCTGGCCTCCCCACCACCTGTCAATCTGTGTTAGCCCGCCTCTCAAGTTACAGGAATTTCCAGCTTACGTTGTTTCCTGCCTCCAGCATTACGTCCCACTATGTCATTGGCCCATCAGTCAATCTGTAGAATTCTCCTCGTGATTGGTTCCTCTTCAGCCCGCGAATTTCCTATTTCCGAGAGGAGCCCTCCGCCATCTCCCCTCTTTGCTTCCCCCCTTCCCCCGTGCAGACGTGAATTCGTCCTGCGCAAATAAATGGTTCCTGTATGAGGAAAAAAAAAAAAAAAAGATAGGTTTTTGTAATATAGAGCACAGGGAAGAGGAAGTCTAAAAATATTCAGTTTTTTTTGCATAAATGTTTGGTGATATTTTGTTAACCAGATTAATTATGATGAGGGTATTTGATGAAGCTTAATTAAGATTCATTAGTGGAAGAGGAGGTGAAATTACAATTCCCCTCTTATGATGCTCCCCATAATTCAATCTTTTAAATTAAAGATCATCATATTCTTGGCTTAAAGCTTTATATAGTGCCAAAACCATAGTTATGTCCTTCTTTTTACAACTACTTCTAGAGGGGACTCAGTAATTTTAATGCACAGGGGAGTCAAACATGGAAGTAGACAAACAAATTAATAGGAGAATACTCAGTATGCCAATTAAATCGACCCAGAGTCCAGTCTAGGAGTTTCTGTGATCAAACCTACAGAAAAAAAGCAGAGAAATATATATAGGTCTCTATATGTCAGGCGGGCTTGGTCCCCTGTACAGACATGACTCACTGGAGGGGCCAGAGGACCACCACTCCGTTCAGCTCAAGACTACCTGGACAGACTACCAGCACCTCTCGTCTGCAAGGAACCAAACCCAGAGGAGGCCCAGGGAATGAGAAGTACAGCCTCCAACCAAGAAAACTGAAACTCAGGGTCGTCAGTTGCTCTCACCTCCAGATTCTTTTCGGGGTTTAGGGAGAACTGCACATGTGCCCTGCTTGATGCATCAGGGAGTCCAGAAGCACGGTAGGAGCAGAAGGCAGAGTCTGGAGGCATAAGTCCAGGCCTCGGGTCTGGGCGCAGGTAATTTTTACCATAATTCACCAGCTAATTTCTACATATAATTGCAAGATTGCTTTACGTCTCAGAATAACCAGAAAAAATACACTTATCTAGAAATTGTTGTGTATTATAGCTCTTTTGTTTTCTATTCCGAATATTGTCAGGTGTGAATAACAAGCCCTGTAAATTTATATATTGATCAGAAGACAATGGCATTTGTTTCACCTAGGGATATACATTGCAATAGTTCTAGAGACATTTGAGATGAATTTTTTTCACTTTTATATTACCCTCAAAGACAGTAACACTAGATATCCATTATTGAAATCGTATATCTACCTTCAAAATCTTTAAGATTGGTTTACAAATCTAGCTATTGTGAATGAGCTGCTATCAACACTGATGTATATTAATAAGTTAACTACAAATGTTTCATAGCATGAATAAAGATTTTCAAATACTTTAAGTATGTATATTCATTCTTAATGGGTAACTCATAAACTTACATAGAGATCCTATTTCCATAAGGGTTCCCAGGGGGTGGTACCATGGGGTCACCAGGGGTGGTAACCATGTTATTCTTACATTTAATCCTGGAATTTTAAAATTCCCAACAATCTCTATATATTTGGTTATATTCTGTTGTTCTGCCTCATGTAAATCAAGACATCAATACAAATGCAAACCATGGACATTATTAAGAAACAAAAATGATGAAGAAAAATATAATCATGAGGCACATGTTCATGAAAGCAGCTGTTAGGAAGGCAGGCTCAAAATGAGCTGCTAGGATCTTTTCACTATTTCAACAAAAATATCCAAGAGAGAGACACAGCATAAATAGAGTAATTCAAGGCAATTTATGAATGTATGTAGTCCCCAAAGTAGTCCCCAAAGTGTGCATTATTTAATATTACAAAGGAAAATCAATTGCTACAGACATTATACTGTAACAACACAGCCCGAGTATGAAGGCAGGAAAACACCAGATCTCCAGGTGTCCTGTCAACCTGAATCTACACACATACCATTCATCAAATGAGTCCAGAGTTGGCTAGACCAATCGAGAAGTTCATTGAGGGTTGTGAAAATGTGACTGATTTTTAAGTAGGGTAAAATCTGATCCATTCTAAATAAAATATAACGTAATTTTAGTGCTAAAATGAAAAATCATACAAAAACACACTCTCCACTCATTCTTTGATTAGTTTTTTTATAGTTGGTGTCATCAGTTTCCAAAGTTCAATTTTTTTTCCAGTAATCTTTGCTGTAGAACAGGAATTTTTTTTTTAAAGGAGAGGGCAAACAACATCTCTGCTGCTATTTGCACCACACAAGCAGTTCCTGGTAACCTATCATCCTCCTCCTTTGAAAATGTGTCTCCCTGTGTATCAGCCTGCTCTTCCTGACTCACCCTCAAGGGGTTACAGCAATCCTTTTGAATAACCCAGTGTTCATCTCTGATACCAAGAAGTCTGGAGAAAACTGACCTTAATACATTAATGATGATGACTTAGACAACAGTTTTTCATCTATAATCTGCCACTCATTGTACTCTCAAATTTACGCCATACTGTATCATAAAAAAAAAAAAGAACTGGTCTTTTTCATTTTCAGGGATTTCCAGGAACTCCGCCTAACAAAGCAGACCCCTTCCTGGAGATCTTCAACATGACATGTAATAGGACTATAAAGAAGGAACATGAGCAACTTTGAAGCTCAGACTGAACATCCATCATAATGCAGTCTTTTCAATAAACCAAAAAAAAAAAAAAAATAAAAATTAGAAAAAATTAAAGTAATAGGACTTTTCCAAACATACCCTGTTGGCTTGGACAGCTATTCACAATATTACAATGTTGATCATTAAGTACCCCAAAGAATTTAACAGGAATACCCTTTAAGAACTATAGACTCTGTTCCTTCTATGATGAACTCTCTGATGTGGAGCTCACTGTTAGAAATCACTAAGTGGGTTATCATTCTTATAACACTTGTAATCTTTCACTACAATATAAATTCTTTGGTAAAAACTGAGAAAAGGTCCTGCCACTCAATATGCTCATATGTCTTCTAATATGAATTATTTTTAACCTCAAAGTTTAGGAACACTGGAAAGAAGCTTACCACATTCAATAAGTTCATAAATTTTTCCTCAAGTGGGAATTCCAATACAATGTGATGCTTCAACTTTGGAAGCCAGCCCATGTGCATATTTATGAGAGTTCTCCCAAAGATGTGTACTTTGATGTCTACTTAACTGTGAGTTCTGAATTTCCTGGTATTTGATTTTTGGATGAAATCATTCGTGTGTATATTCACTTTACTGTGCTTCTTCTCTTTGTGCATTTTCTGATGTCTGGTAAGATTTGCAAACTGGGTGAAGGCTTTTTCACACAAGTTACATCTGTAAGTCTTCTCCTCTGTGTGGATTCTTTGATGTTTGGTCAGGCTCGAACACATATTAAAGGATTTGCTGCACTCACTACATTTGTAAGCCTTTTCTACTGTGTAAATTATGTGGTGTATGACAAGGCTAAAGGACTGGTTAAAGGTCCTGCCACACTCATTATATATGTAAGCCTTCTCTCCACTATGGATTCTATGTTGAGTAAGGATTGAGCGTTCCATAAAGGCTTTGCCATTCTCACTGCATTTGTAAGCTTTTTCTCCAGTTTGAAGTCTCTGATGAATTGTTGGCTTTGAATTCTAACCACATACCTTGCCACAGACATTACACTTGTAAGGTTTCTCCCTTATATGAATTCTTTGGTGTGCAGAGGGATGGGAGATGTGTTAAAGAACTTATCACATTACTTACATTCTAAGGACTTTGTCCTGAATGAATTCTCTGAAGACTCACGAGATTTGAGCTTCCTCTGAAAGTCTTCCCACATTAATTTCATGTGTAAGGTTTCTCTCCAGTTTAGATTCTCTTCTGCTGTGTAATACTTGACTATTTAGAAAAACCCTTGCAACATTCATTATTTCATGTGGTTTTTCTCCAGTATGAATTTTCTGATGGCTTACAAGGTTTGAAATTTCACTAAATCCCTTGCCACTAACATTAAACTTTTATGGTTTCTCTCTGGTATGGATCCTCTGATGTCTAGTGAAGTTAACAAGTTGAGTAAAGGCTTTACTACACTCATTATATTTACGATGTTTCTTCCCAGAATGATTTCTCTCATAAATACTAAGTTTTAAAGGCTGCCTTTAAAAGTCTTCCCAGAGTCATTTGTGAGGCTTTTCTCTCATGGATGTTTCTTGATGTTGCATTAGCAATGTAGGATGCATAACAATCTTCCTGTATTATTACAAATTTTATTGCCAATACTAGGGGACATTCTCTGAAGTAGTGAAGAAGAGGAAAAAGAATTGTTGGTAAACTTCTGAAATTGATTACATTCATAAATTTTCTCCTCAGGTTCAAGTTTCTGAAGTTCAGACAGATGTGACTGAACGTTTAATCCAATCCTATTTTCAAAATATTTCATGTATTTTCCTGCATTGGTCATTATATTTTTGAGTTTTAATAAATTCCTTACATATGACTTATGTTTATAATATTGATAAAAGCTTTTTCATACAAAAGCACTCCACTGTAGAGGGAAATCACTGCAGAATTTGGAATGGTGTTGATCTCTTGTACTACTGCGGTTGTTATTATCAGTTATAGTTGATGGTTTGCAATATTTTTCATCATATCCCCACTGAATCTAATTTGTGCATATTCTGCAAGGCTTGCCTAAAATAAAATCTCCAAAGCCATGTCTTTCATGTCTCTCCAACACCAATTTTTGGGTTAATTCTTCTTTGTTAAGGGTTGATCTGGGTGACAACTCCTTGGTCACATATCTAGCCGAAGCATCTAAAATAGAAAAAGAACCACAGAGTTCCCATTAAATTCAGTTAGAAAATGAATCTTTTATTCTGAAAGCATATTACACTAAAATAATTAAAATGAACAGCATTGTGAACTCCTCAACTGTGGTCTACAAATGTCGAGAATGTGACTGTTCAATAAAGACTAAATGATGGGGCTGGGGATGTGGCTGGGTTGTAGATTTTATGCTTACTATATACAAAACCCTAAGTTCAGTGCCTAGAACCACACACAAAAAAAGGAATAATAATAATAATAATAGTGGGTCTGGCATTGTGGCTTAGTAGTAGTGTTTTCTTAGTATGTGTGAGGCACAGGGTTTGATTCTCAGCAAAACATATAAATAAATGAACAAAATAAAGATCAACCAACATCTAAAAGGTACTAAAAGAAAGAATGAATGGTGATTACAGAGAATTCAACTTATCTTCAGGAAAGCCTACTTCCAACACTCTATGACAGTATAAAAATGTACATAGTTCTTGAATCAAACAGTATCTTTTTGTCATTACCTCAAACCACACACCAATTAACAGGAGATGGACATGGATGTCTCACATTTGAAGAAAAACAATACATCAATGCATATTTACGTTCCCAAATAAAAGCTAAGGGAGTCCATAATATGCTGCTTTCATATAATTATAAATAAGGTACAAGCTTATTTAATAAATACATGGCAATTCATGAGTGCAAAATACAAATAGTAAAATTGGGACAATAAGGAAAAAGTAAGAACTTAATAAAACACGAACTAACAGAGAATGGCTAACTTCCTATCAAAATATGATGTATTTTAATTAACAAAATATAATGATGTGTTTAATATTCATTTTGTATACCACGATGTATATAGAAATCTAGAAGAAATTATTAGAACATTTACACCAAAATATAAAAACTCAGAATATAAAAAAACCAGCATGTTATATTTATAAAACTTAAAATATACTACAAAAAAACCAAGATACCTTCAATAACAATTTTTCACAAATCTACCAACATGTACCACAAGATGCTTCAATCAATGAAGAGCCCCTTAAACAACAGTGGTCACATAAAATTCTGTCACTTCGTTACACTGTGTCTCACATTATATAAGTATACTCTATGATGTTTCCACAATAATGGAATTGTCTCACAGCTCATTTTTGTTAAAGTATCATTATGATCAAGAGATAAATGACTGTAAGCGTATTTCTGGATAAATACAGTAACTTATTAAAATATATATTCTTAACATACCCAATAATTCTCAATTTTAAGAATCCAATCAATTGGAGAAAAGTATTTTAATGGTGGATACCAAGTCCAATGAAGGGAAAATAAAGTTTTTCACAAAATTCTGGGGTTTGAATGGGTTTTCACTACTACCGAGTCACAACCCTCAACACTGAAGAAGGAAATTTTGCAAAAATTCTAAGGTCCATTGAAAATATAGACTAAGCATCCCTACTCTGAAAATCCAAAATCCAGAATAATCCAAAGGGTCAGCACCCCTAACTAGATTAATATTCTAACATGCATGCAAATGTTACAAAATTCTAAAAACCTGAAGTCTAAAACATACTGGTCTCAGAGAGTTTCAATAAGGATTATGCAATCTTCTGTGAAAATATGTAAGATAAAATCACACTGACTTAAACATATGGATTTAAACAGAGGCATCTTTTGACTTTATAAATTCTCTCAATCTGTGTATCAAATTATTTGTTACACAAGGGTCAAAAATGGTGCATGCAAGGTATATACAATTTGGAACAAATCTGGTCAACAGCCTCCCAGATATGAGGTACATGTTTCTAGGAAAAATCTGTACACCTGGGACTCCTGGCTCCAAAGGAATGATGATTAGTCTACTTGAAATCGCTGCCACACAGCCTAGAGAGACACTGGGACACTCTACAAAGAGCCAAAAGACAATTACAGCCACTAGCCACTGAGACCTCTGGATACTATCTGTCTTGGCATCCTAGAATTTGCTGACAACATCACTCACTTCCTTTAATTGGCACCTCTGCATGTAGCAGGACAACACTGTAACATATCACTCCAAGAGTTCCTTCAAAATTTTTGTTACCCTACAATCCCAAAAATGACAGCAGCCATTAGCGAAAAGCAGAAAAAGACACAGCGCAGCAGCACACCAGAGGGAAAAACATGCGGCAGTAGCCAGTAGGACATACTCAACAGCAGCCAGAAGAAAGGAAAAATACGTGCAACAGCAACGAGTAGGGGCAGCGGCGGAAGGCAGATCACAGAACGAGACTGAGACGCATCACTAGGGCACCTTAGGTAGATGTACCCTTAGTTCACAGGATGCAGGACTTTAAGGCATAGCAAGTTTCTCTCTTAAGCAAAGTCTCTCTCTGATAAGCAAAGTCTCTCTCTCTGATAAGCAAAGTCTCTCTCTCTGATAAGCAAAGTCTCTCTCTCTCTCTCTCTCTCTCTCTCTCTCTCTCTCTCTCTCTCTCTCTCTCCTCTCAAAGCAAGTAAGCCTCATTTCCTCTATCCTCTATAAACAAACAAGCAAGAAAGCAGTGCACTAAAGAGAAAGATAGAAGTGCCTCAGTTCCCACTCCACCACCCATAAGATCCGTGCAATTTGTTGCTGCAAGCGGTGACAAATATCCATGGATTTTGGAATCGCAAAGAGCCAGCAACAAAAATGTACTTTCATTTCATGGAGAAACCTCTGCTAACTTCAAACATTTCTTATGCAACTACTTCAACTCTCTGTGCCCTCCAAATTTAGAGAATTAGGATCTGGATCTGGATTAGTCTTTGGCTTGAGGGAATTCTATGTCTGCTGTGATCTTCTATTAAGATCTTCAAAACTTTCTTTTAATTAGGAAAAACTTGGTTTTACTTTCTTATCACGTGGGGGCGTATTAGAATAGCATTTTAAATTTACTCCAAGAACTTCATTTGCTTTCAAAACATGGCTACTTCTTTTGTATAAGAAACCCAGCTGATAATCTATTTTGGCTTTGGGCATGACTTTCTGACTAAACTGAGACTTTTATAGATTTCAATTAAAGTCAGAGATTTGTGGTACAAAATTTTTCCCTTGAAAATATGGTAGCCATTGTAAGGTTATTAACTGATCTAATTTTAAAGCTTTGAGTGTGGAAATAGTTCCACAAAAAATGAGAGAGCAGGGAACAGCATGTTGGAGGGAAATTCAGAATATATGTAACAATTTTTATTTGTTTAAATGTAAATGGATTAAACCCATTTAAAATCAAATAAAATATTTTAATTTGTTAAATAGAAGTGATTGATTTCCAATCAAAATGCATAAATTGGCAAGAGGGATTTTACAAAAAGAAAATTAAATCTAACTCAAAACTCTCTAAAATAGACTCCATATAGTTGTAATGATACTGACACAGAACATTGTGGCAACCAAAAGAGGCAGAGGCACTTAGAGAAGGAGAATAGGAAGGTTTATTCACCACCAGTGTAGACTCAATCAAGTCTCTCCACCACTGAGCCCAGCTCTTTGTTCTCAATATATTTTATATAGTACAGACTTCCAGGTTATAAGACTTTCCCATTCAATTAGCCAAGATTCATTCCCCATTTCCCAGGCAGGGCTGCATCCTGCCACAGATTCTAAATAAGCAAGATTATAGAAGCAGAAAGAAGGTGTAGATGAAGCTGACTTGAACATAGTGCAGAGTCTTCTTAATGTGTTTTTGAATGTGGTTTGCCAATATTTTCTTAAGGACTTTTCATTTATTTATCAGAAATATGTTTCTGTAATTTTCTTAACTTGTTTTGTTCTCATCTAGTTCTGTTATGGTGATACAGAGTTCATAGACAAAAATTAGAAATATTGGTTCCCTTTACATTTCATAGGAATAAAACTAAAGAGGAGTCCCATAAGTTCTATAAATTCTGGAAGAACCCAGATTCATTTGATCCAAAGATCCAAGGACCAATCGGCCTTAACATTTTTATGCTATTGATGGGAGGCTTTTTATTCCTGCTCCAACCTCCTTGCTTCACATTGGTCTGTTTAGGTTTTCTATATCAATCTTTGTTCAATTTAACTAGGTCATATGTGCCTAGAACGTTGGCAATCTCCTATAGATTTTGAATATAATGGAATTTAGGTTTTAAAAACTATTCCTAGTGGTCCTATGAATTTCAGAAGGGTCTGTAGAGATGTTTTCCATTTCACTTCTGATTTTGTTGATATAAGGCTTTCCTTTCCTTTTGGCTAGTTTGGCAAATGGTTTATGAATCTGGGTTACCTTTTCAAAGAAACAACTTTGTTGCATTGATCTTCATATTGTTTTTATTTTCAATTTTATTAATGTTGGCTTCTAATATTGGAAAATAATTCTATTCACAATAGCCTCAAAACATGCACCTGAGAGTAAATCTTTCAAAGAAGGTGAAAGACCCTTCACTAATTTAATGCAATCCCAATCAAAATACCCATAATGCCAATGATATTCTTCACAGAGCTAGAAAAAAAATACCAAATTCATGGAAGAATTAAATATCAAGAACATAAAAAGTCATCCTAAGCAATAAGAGAAATGATAGGACATCACAATACCCATACTATACTACTGAGATATACTTATTTAAAAAACAGGTATCATTGGCATTAAAGGAGACACAAAGATGAATGGAGTAGAAGACATAGAGAAAACCTACTCAAATGTATTCACCTGATTCTTGACAAAGAGTCCAAAAACATGTTGCAGAAAAGACAACTTTTTAAATAAATACTGCTGTGAAAACTGAATATCCATAAGGAGAAGAATGAAAATAGATGCATAGCTCTCTACTGGCACAAAAGTCAAACTCAAAGAGAATCAGAGATCTACAAATTAGACAAGAAACTTTGCCCTGTTTCAAGAAAATGTAGGGTCAACACTCCAAAATATAGGCCCAGTGACTTCCTTAATAAAACTCTGAAATTTCAAGAAATAAAACCAAGTATCAACTTTCAAGATGGCATAAAATAAACAAAACTTTTGTGTAAAGGTTAATTTGGATCCAGCTATAAAGGTTAAGGTGAAAGCCAATAAAGAGGCAAGCACACCGGGTGGTGAACAGCAAGGAGTCACTCCTGTGTTAAACCCAGTCCAGTTTTATTATCTATTCCAGGGTCATATCAAGTTACCTAGGTTACATAGTACAGTAAGCTTTGCACATGTGCAGTTCATATAACTTGCTTGCCTCTCAGAGTCCACTAGTATCAAAGGTTATTATAATAAGGTAATGTCTCCAGGACACAAAGACAGAAGAGTCACAGAGTATTTCTAAGTCTTTCAAAGAGAAGGATTATTGTACTGAGGAGTTTTCTTGAATCAAAGACATTACTCCTATGTACATTGACTGGTCTGAAAGCTCTACATCTGACCATTTTTGTTTTGTATGAACATTTGAGTAGACATAACTTTTCTGTTTAAGGAAGGTGAAGGAACAAAGCTAGGCAGATGTTGGCAAAAACAAGCACAGCACAATAAGGCAAATATCAATAAGTATCCTCCAATGAAAAGATGTTTGGTCCATGTAAAATTTGGTAAGCATGAGTTTAATCAATCTAATAATTCCCAACCTCCATCATCTTGTTGCACCTTCTTTACAATGTCTTTAAGATGCTGAAATTCATTTTGAATGGGGTTACTATTATCAGTTAAATTGAAAACACATATCATTAAATTCCTAGCATCCTTTATGATAGAACAAAATATAATCAATAGTAGTTCTATTATCAAGAATAGCTTAACAGATACACATTTTCAGAATTAACAATTTTCACTAGACAGAAATATTATAATGAGTACAGGAAGTTAAAGAAAAAAAGTTTTTTGTACAGGCACACCATCAACAATGATATATCAAAAGAAAAATAACACAATAATTGTCAAAGTGTTGTGGAATTTTGGGTAAGTTTTGCAAACAGGCCTGTAACCAAATTTGCTGGGGAAAAATTATTGTGAATAAGGCAATAATTAGAGTATTATTAAAATGAGCAAGGCTAGGTTTCCTTTCTTGTTTTGTATTTAAAGGCATATTTTAAACATACAATGTGCACATTCAAATATGGCTTGTTCAGTAGAAGTGTGAGGAATTCCATGGTTTAGAATTATATTCCATTAATTATGAAACTGAGCAAAGCACTAGAAATGTAAGCAGGGCACTGTCAGCTTTTAAATGGTGAGGTTTACCCACAGTGGCAATACAAAGGAGCTTATAAGAGATGCAGGCTGAGACCTTCTCTGAATGTTGGGCACAGGCCCATATAAAGCCTGAGGATATATTTATGATAACACGTAAAAAAGAATAGAGGTGGAAGGGAGGAAAATGTGTTACGTCCATCTGCTAAAGAATATTACATGAACTGGTAGATGGTTTAATATGTCCTAATTGTAACTGTTCTGGAATGAGGGAATGTTTTGTGATTGCCACCATCTCCTTAGACAATGAACATTATTTTAACAGATAACAGTGGTGACCTTGTGTTTTAATGACAAAGCAGCCAAATCCACAGGGGCCCCTACAAAAAGGTAATTTCATAGACATTTTTAACTTGTGTAAGCTGTCTCTGTCCCCTGTAGGAAAGGGAACTGCCATTATGTACAGTTAAATATGAGTAATAACTTGCTGTGTGTTTGAAGGGGAGGAGCATCACAATCATAGGGAGCTTTTAGTCACCTGTTTATTATTTCCCCCTATACCCCAAACTACAGTGGCCCTCTGTAAGGGCCATGCATGAGGCCACATTGAGGCAGGTATAACTAACATCAGCACTGGTGTCCAATAACCCTGTGATTGAGTGTTCATTTTTAAAAAATTAAACATGCTCCAAAAATATTGGTTATTAGTTAAACATGCTCCAAAAATTTTGGAACCAAATCCTGCATTTCCTCTTTCATTTAGGGGTTGTTTGGTAGTAATATAAGAAATGAAAATTAATTGAGCTATAGAGGATTCCTTAGGGAGATTTAAAGGCATATAAGATCAAAATTGAATACATATTACACCACTATAATGAGAATCAATTACTCCAGGGATTATAAATTTTCCTTCTTTAGCATTGTGAGCACAAACCAAAATTAAAGCAAAGGTGACTTTGGGTAGATGTCGCTGAATTTGGGTAGCAATTTTACAAACTTCCCCAGGGACACATATTTGAGCATCCTCAGTAGTAAATAAATCTGTTCCTGTGCCCCTCTAGTGGCCTGAAAAGGATATATGGAAGGAGTTTTGTTTGAACTGGAAACATCTGGGAAGGAGGCATCTGCATTTGCAGATGAAAAGTGTTCCTCCTCCTTTGGCTCTGGGTCAGAAAGTGATCCATAATTGAGTTTCCCAACATATGTTTTAGATCTGTATTGATTAGCCCAAGAAAATTCTTTATGACATTTTGGACATTTCTGATTAGGCCATTTTTGTGATGCTTTTTAAATCTTACAATCATTTTGAAGATGGCCATGATTTTTACAATTGTAATGAAGTTTATCGGGGTATTTAAAGCAGCAGCCAGTAAAGCCACTTTATGAGCTTCAGTTCTAAAATTCTGACAGGCCTTTATTAAGTCAGAAAATGTAGTATTCTCTTTATGGTAAATAGGTTTCATTACTTCTTTACAATCTTAATTAGCATTTTCATAACCGGTTGTTTGGTCAGACTATTGGCAGCTTCCAAATTGTCAACTTGTCTTTCAATAGCTTTAGTCAATCAGTTAAAAAAAATTAGTGAAAGCCTCTCCCAAGACTTGCTGAATTACAGAAAAGAACTTGGAAGGACTCCGAGTGTCTGGGATGCTCCTCCATGCTTTACAAACTAAAGTTCTAATCTGGGCAATGGTAAGCTGTGTACAAATGAGCTTGTTGTTGTAATGTCCCTCTTTGACCCATGCCAAAATATTATAAGCAATATTAACATTTTGTTTAGTATTATTGCCAGCTTGAACACGGGCTAACTCAGAATATTTTTGTAAAATCACTGTATATTGAAAATGAGAAGTAAACATATTCAACAATGCTTTCCAATCACTAGGAACTAAGGCATAATCCATTCCCACCTCCTCTCCCATATTAAGTGTAAATTACTATTAACTCCACTCTCCAACACTGTCCTTCTTAATTCTTTAAACACAGCAAAAGATAATTATTCATAATGTGGTTGATTACCCTTTTGATGTGAAATATTATTTAATCTAATGAGGCAGATAGCCAAGGTCTGAGTTTCTACGTCTGCAGCTGCCTGCCTGAGACATTTGGATAAATGAGATGAGACTGAGGGAGAAAAAGAAGGAGGGAGAGGAGCAAAAAGAACAGGGAGGACTTGGAAAGCTGTCTAAGGATACAGCTTAGAAGAAACTTCAGCCTTAGAAACTACTGGAGAAGTTTGTGGCATTGTCAAGTCTATTTTTGAGATAGCACCTCAACACATACCAAGCATGTAACACAGGTATAGGAACCCATGGCACCTCATGAAATTTTTACCTATATCTTCCCAGTCTTTGGGTCCTGAGGACCCACTTTTTGGATACCATGGGCAGCAAGTATTTATTTCAGACAGCAAAGTAGCAAGATCAGCATTACTTACAGTATGTTTAGCCTTATGAAATAAAGAAGAAAGTTCAGCCTGATGACAACTTTGAGTCTCAGACAGGGAATTCCCCATAAATTACTAGTTGGATCTGAACCAGCCAATGAGAGACATGTGTCAAAGCCTGTTCCATGCATTAAACTATCCCCTTCTTCCCTCAAATGTCCAAAAGGATTCCTACTAAGGGTGCCAGCTGTAACAGAAAATTGGGTTACAGCTATAAAGGTTAAGGGGAAAGTTAATAAAGAGGCAAGCACACAGGATAATGAACAGCAAGAAGTAGTTCCCATGGGAAAGCCAGTCCAGCTTTAGTATCTTTTCCAGGGTCATATCAAGTTACATTAGGTCACATCGTGCAAATAGTTTTGAACATGTGTAGATCCTATAACTTGATGCTTCTCAGAGTCCACTAGGACCGAAGGTTATTATAATAAGATAATGTCTCCAGGACTCGGGACAGAGGAATTGTAGAGCATTTCTAAGTCACTTAACAGGGCGCTTATTAATGTCCTGAGGAGTGTGCTTGAGTCAAGGACATCATTCCTGTGTACACTGAGTGGTCTGAAA
Organism: Sciurus vulgaris; assembly: GCF_902686455.1. NCBI lineage: Eukaryota > Metazoa > Chordata > Mammalia > Rodentia > Sciuridae > Sciurus > Sciurus vulgaris. Next base: position 69,292,865 of record NC_136478.1, on the reverse strand, counting down.
TCCCTACACTGCTGTACTTCTATGAAAATAAGAGTTAGAAAGCCTACAGAATAAAATAAATAATTATGTCAACTACCCTTTTGATGTGAAATATTATCCAGAATACCTAAAGAACTCCAAAGAACACCAAAAGAGTGATGGCAGATTGTAGGAAGGATAAAATTCCAGTAGTTTCTTACACAAGATTTTACATGGGAAGACTACTCCCGAGTAAGGTAGGTAATTAAGGGAACTCATTGAAACATAACACCGGAGAAAAAAAGAAAGAAAAGAAAGTGAGAAACTTTGAAAATAGTCTTAAAAATACTATGTAACAGACATGCAGCAGCAGCAGCCAAGGCTGATGAAGGGAGGGGAGAACACTGTCAAAGAGAGATAGGAAACCACTGTGCATAAAATTGTTCTGAATTGATATGGGGGCACCTTTTTAATAGAGAAGGAGGTTATATTAAGGGACCTAGAATTGGTGGAGGAAGTGGTTGAGTGAAAACCAATTAAAATACCTCTGCCCATGGATGGTTATTTGCATGGGAACTTGGATCACTAGCACAGGAACCAGGTGTTGATTCCTGAACCATTTATAGGTGCTGTGCAGCAGCAGAGACAGAGGAATGGAAAGTCATGAAGAAATTAGCCAGGCCTGCCAGTCACCTACTATGATCCCCAAAGTGTGTCTGAACTGTAATAGGTGTAAAGAAAATTGTACATGGACCATACAGTCTCTGAATACCAGAAAGAGAGCCCTTTGTTTTTGTCACCCCATAAATGTTATTATGGAAACCCCATTACAGGCCTCATAGAAGAAATTGCACGTAAAGAGTTGATTCCCAATATTCATATTCATAGAAGTGAATGGAAACATGTGGAGGTTGGTCCCAAGATTCAAAAGCGTTTTTGCCAGAGGTCACTGAGATCCAGACACCCAGAAAAAACTAGCATCTCCCCAGTAAAAAGGGACATGGATCAAACTCAAATACCCACTGAAAGAACTCCAAAGTATAGCCAAAATTAAACCCAAACTACTGGAATTTCTTATTTAGAATTCCACACCAGGAATTAGTACAGGAATACACAATTTGTCAGCCAACCCATCTATCCCACCCTATGATGAGAAATGAAATTCAGAGTGACTACATTCAGCTTTGCCTCCTAGACGAAGGGGCTGATATGTAGAGGGGAACACAAACACTTTAAATATAATAACCCCAGCTCTTGACCCAAGGATTGCAGAGCTGAAAAATAAACAATGAAAAATCCACCCCTGCCAACAATTTTGATCATATCAAGAGACAATATTTTGGGGCTGGGGATGTGGCTCAGTGACAGAGCACTTGCCTAGCATGTGTAAGGCCCTGGGTTTGATTCTCAGCACCACATATAAATAAATAAATAAAATGAATGTCCATCGACAATTTAAAATAAAAAAAGATAATATTTTTATTTCTCATTGTGACTTTTTCCTTTTTTCTTATTTTAGTTCTTTTTTTCATATGCCATTTAATTTTTTGACTTGCAAAAACTTTTCCAAGAATCATTTTATTATATTCTATTTTTACACTTTACAATTTTTTGTGTGTGTATGTATGTGGGTGTGAGTATTCTCAGTGCATGGATATATTTGAAAAAAACAGATATGTTCCTATAGTTTTTACTTTCACCTTAATTATTTTCTTCCATACCTATTTATTATTTCTTCTTGAGTTGACATGGGGGAATATAATTGCATGTGGATTTGTGTTATTTTGATCTTACATTTCCTTGTTTGCTCTTTGTTTTTTCTCTCTCTTATTGTCCCTTCTTCACTTTCTTCCCCTTTAAAAGTGAAATTTTCCTGCTCCCTCTTTTTTTACTTCTTATATTTTGGGGGTTACAGGGATTGAACCCAGGGTGGCTTAACCATGAACCAGATTCCAAGCCTTATTTATTTATTTATTTATTTACTTATTTGTTTGTTTATTTATTTATTTATTATTTATATTTTATTCATTTTAATTTTGAGACAGAGTCTTCTGAAGTTGCTTAGGTCCTTGCTCATTTTCTAAGTCTGACTTTGAAGTTGTGATCCTTCTGCCTCAGCCTCCCAGGTCAATATGATTCCAAGCATGTGCCATCATGCTCAACTTCTCTTTAATTTTTTATTACTTTAAATTTATTCTTCCTTCATAAACAATGACATCTGCTACCTATCTCCTGCCTCTTCTCTGTTCACTTTTTTAAAATATGTCAAACTTACTCTTACCTTTCCACCCTATATTCTCTTCACTTAACTCTAATCCCAATATCTAATAGAATTCAATAATTCCTGTATTTCCCACCATCTGAATATTATTGTGATTATTTGTACAGTGCACGAAAGAGAAGACACTTGATATTTAATGCCAGATTTACCACACAGATTTTTATCGTTGCTAATGATGTTAAATGCTGACCCAACCCTTCCTATATAGGTGGCAGTTAGATTTGTGGGTGTCAAAATAGACACCAGACATTTTTCTTAAGGCTGTACATCTATTGCTAATATTAATGCTATTATTGATTCCCCTTGAACTTAAGAATCTGGAAAGTAATTGGGACACTTCAAGCTCATACAGCAGATATTCTGCTGGAGGTCTACACTCACAATTCAGTCAAGTAATTGAATCTCATCCCACACACAAAATCTAGGCCAACTGAGCCTCAATGATCCTTCAACAAATAGTGAAGTAGGAGAAAAGAGCCTGGACATCTGAGGAAATTTTAGGAAACAAGTTTATTGACTGCAGGGTTTAGAGGGGCTATCATCTAAAAAAATTCTCCCCTGGGCCAGGAATCTGGAAACTGTTTGAACTTTATCCCCACCGGGAAGAGGGGCTTGGTGGTTTACATAAAATTAATTTTTTTTTTAATTTCCCAGAAAGCATGTTTTTCTCCATTTATTTTTGTCTCACTTCCCATGTTTATAAAGTCCACAGTTAAAGATAGGTTTTGTCTCTCTTTGCTTTTTCTCCCTTCCCCCGTGCAGATGTGAATTCATCTGCACAAATAAATGATTCCTTATATGAGACCTGTATCTGTGGAGCGTTTCTGGGAGCTACCAACAAACCATATTGCGCACCTCTTTTTCCCAGTCTAACATCTGGAGCCTAAACTCGGGGATGGTTTTTTTTTTTTCCGCTGCCTAGCAGGCGGTACCCCATCTGCAAGCTCCTGCGTGCGACCCTTATACAGGCTTATCTTCCATTTACCGGGATGCCCACTTCTCTGCACACAACACCGGATTCTGCGGTGAGTTCCCTTAGGCCCCTGACCAGAAACACATCTCCGCAGCCCGCGGCGCCGTAGTCCCATTCCCTCTCGCTCGCCGCCCAGGCTTCCCCCTCCCTCTCCTGGCTTCCGCTGCCTGGGCTGCGGCTCCGCCGCCGGACTGCCGAGGTGTGGGAATAGCTGGTCCTAGTTGCTGGGTGGACTCCTGGGTTTTATGGTGTTGAGATTCTTTCTCAGGTTCTGTACCTCTCTCTTATTTTCTGCTGCGTCTCACTCGAAATCCTGGCCAGTTGTCCAAAACCTCTCGGCATATGCCCGGTTAACATTGGTTTTTTGGTGACGACCAAGCCTTTGTTCTAACCTCTCATTGCCTGGTATCGTGGTCTTGGGACACCGAAATCACTAGCCAGGTGGGTCTCAGTTTATCATGGGATTCAGAACATCCACCCCAGCAAACGTGCCCATGAGATGTTTATTGAATCATCTCAAATCCCTTCACCTATTCCCTAAATCAGAGCTTAAGTCAGAATTGTCTATTTATGGCACCCTAAATTCTAGCTTTAAAATTATATGCCTAATTGTACTAGTTATAATTAAATACATATGCGGGCAACCTGGTGAATGGAAAGGAACCTTTCCCCTTCATGTTTTTCCTCTCTTTCTTGCTGCTTCTCCTTCCCCTTTTAATCCTTTCTCTTCTAAGTTTAATCCAGCTGATGAGTCATGTCCTTACAGGCCTCCTACTGCAGAAGCTCCTGTTCATTTCTCTCCTTTGCCTCATTCTGTTTCTCCTTCCACTCCGCCACTCAGCCCACCAAGTCCCCCCACCACGTGGTCTCATACACACATTCTAGCTTCTTTACGGGAGGTGGCTGGCGCGGAGGGAGTAAAACCTGAACACGTTCTCTTGGCTGATTCCTTATTTTCAAATCTTTTCTTTCTCTCTCAGCTCTCCCTTCAGGCTCGAGAAATTAAAAGGACCTAAGCATCAAGTTTCTGCTAGAACATATTGGCCCCTTTCAGATTCAGATCTCAGTCAAGGGTTACATTAACATGTGAATGAAGAAAGGCGCAGTAGGAAACCAGTTTCAAACCTACGGGAAAAAAAAAAGTGTAAAAGTGTCCATTTTAAATTTCTCCTCGGCTACAACTCAGAATACTTTTCTCCCTTTCAACTTTTCTCTCCTCATTTTCTCATGCTTTAATTAATAACCATTATCATTTTTCTTCCAGGACTTTATTTTTCTTAAATGCTGTATTTTTGAGCTCACAATTTTGATCCTACAGACCTAGGTTAATAATTTTTGATCAGTTCTTTATTTCCAACTCTAGAGTTATTTTTGAACATCCATTACATTGCAATGGAAATAAATATTACAAGGCCTTTGCTTTTGTGTTAAATATAAGCACACATAAAAATTAAAATTTTAAAAATGGATCCAAATATTTTTAAGTCACATGATTTAATAAGGTTCAATTTTAAGATTTAATAAGGTTCAATTTTAAGATTTAATAAGGTTCAATTTTAAGGTTTAAAAAGGATCAATTTAAATTGGGTAAACTAATAAAAGTAAAATGTCCTTAAAATTAACTCACAAGTGTCTAAGTGGTCAAACTAATAAAATATTAATGTTTATAAAATGTCTAACATCAATTTTTCTAGGACATTTTTTTTCAACAGGAAAGAGACGGTAAATACTAGTGGCACACTTGTCTGATATCTCGGTTTTTCTACAATAAGCAACATGTATGGGATTACTCAAAGTGTTTGTTAGAGACATCTGATTAATTTATAAAGCTATTCCATGGAGTAACATATTTAAAAACATTATTCTTTGTATATTAAATGTGTTCATATTTTCCAGGTATACAAGCCTTTAAAGCAGAAAATTTATCAAGCTGCTATTCTCCAAATTAAACTTGTCTGTAATGGTAAACCTATCACTTAATGTTGTATTACCTGTCATCAATAGGGTATATATAACCTAACATTGCACACATATAAAGATTGCTAAGATTGTTAACATAACTCTTTAGATCCACATTTCCATCAGAGAACAGAGCTCCATCTGATCTCAGCTTAATCTTCAAAATCTGTGTTTTATATACTCCTTTGCCCCTCACTGAAAAGCCCCACGTTACCTGAGATAAGGCTCTGCCTCACCACCCTGCTACACTTTACAATGGCTCCAAAGTAAGCCTGACTTTAACTCATTTAAAGTTGTGTTCAAAAGTTTAATGTTTGTTGTAAAGATTACTGTAATCTCAAATGGGAACTCGGCCAAAATTCAAAATAGCTATTGCACAAACTGAATGTTTTACTGTTGATGACTCCATTTTGTATTTTCCTTATAAACTCTAATTGTTGCCAGATCAATATTTTGCAGAAGTACTGCTTCAAGAGGAAACATCATAAATTAACTTGGAATAGTAAGCCATCACCTATAGAACAGATAATGTAAACCCCAATTAGATAAAAGGGGGTAAATAACTGTAAAGTTATAGACATTGAAGCCAAAGCCCAGTACTCTTACTTTATGACTGGTGAGACTGACTTGCTTGATGGTTAAGATCAAACTTAGAAATAGAGATTTTAAATATAGAGGTCAAGAAAAGTCCATATTTGTGTCTTGCCGTCAAAGTCAGCCTGAACCCGGGGATCAAGAGAACTTCTCTAAGGAGTGTTGCAACTCTGGATCACACAACCTCCTGATCAAGGAGACTGTTGAGACTAGAAAATGAAAAATCACTCAGTGCACCTGCTGCAGAGGAGGGTCATGAAAAAAAGGGAAACATCCCTGATGCTTTCAAAGAAAGCCATGTCATGGAAAAGACCCTGCCTAACCAAATGGCACTAATGGAGCTAAAAAGCTGCTCTTAAGTTCTCTATGAGTTACCCCTGTGGAAACTAAGCTGACTCTTTAACAGATAGGAACAGATCACTTTGACCAGCTTGATCTTAAACACCTAGCAAATCAGTTAAAACCAAAGCATAGCCATTCTTGGGCATTAAAAAATAATAGTAACGATCAAGAGAAACTGCCAGAGTTAGAAGTTTTTAGTCAGTTTAAGGCCTACAGACACAGGTAGGCTTTAATCTATGTTTGCTAGTAACAGAAGTATAGAGAGGTCTCTACTAAATCTTGTGTTCACATTCCTGATAACCTAGACAATGTTAAAGCTCCCAAATAAAGGCCTGTCCTCTCCAGCCTTTGATAGACCTTGTTATGGGAACAACTTCTCAGATCTTCCACCCCCTGTCTTTTACTTCCATGTCAACTAATCAACTTATATTGCAGAAATATCAGGATCTCACAAAAAAATCGGAGCCTGGCTGCAGATGTGCCTCCAGAGAAACTATCAAGTCCCCAGTTCTTCCTACCACAATGATACCAGCTCTACGTCCACACCCAGCAGGAAGTAATTACAGAAGATTGACCTTCATCCATGTACCCAAACAAGATTATTTTTATATAAAGTGAAATGGGGGAATGTAAGATATAAGGCCATCTTTCTCTCCCGCGATAGGAATTTCCCACCTCCCAACGACCTGTCAATCTGTGTTTCCCCGCCTCTCTGGTTACAGGAATTTCCCGTCCTCCCCACCACCTGTCAATCTGTGTTAGCCCGCCTCTCACGTTACAGGAATTTCCGGCTTACGTTGCTTCCTGCCTCCAGCATTATGTCCCACTATGTCATTGGCCCATCAGTCAGTCTGTAAGAATTCTCCTCCACGATTGGTTCCTCTCAGCCCGCGAAGTTCCTATTTCCGAGAGGAGCCCTCCGCCATCTCCCTCTTTGCTTCCCCCTTCCCCCGTGCAGACGTGAATTCGTCTGCGCAAATAAATGGTTCCTTGTATGAGGAAAAAAAAAAAAAAAAAGATAGGTTTTGTAATATAGAGCACAGGGAAGAGGAAGTCTAAAAATATTCAGTTTTTTTGCATAAATGTTTGGTGATATTTTGTTAACCAGATTAATTATGATGAGGGTATTTGATGAAGCTTAATTAAGATTCATTAGTGGAAGAGGAGGTGAAATTACAATTCCCCTCTTATGATGCTCCCCATAATTCAATCTTTTAAATTAAAGATCATCATATTCTTGGCTTAAAGCTTTATATAGTGCCAAAACCATAGTTATTGTCCTTCTTTTTACAACTACTTCTAGAGGGGACTCAGTAATTTTAATGCACAGGGGAGTCAAACATGGAAGTAACAAACAAATTAATAGGAGAATACTCAGTATGCCAATTAAATCGACCCAGAGTCCAGTCTAGGAGTTTCTGTGATCAAACCTACAGAAAAAAAAGCAGAGAAATATATATAGGTCTCTATATGTCAGGCGGGCTTGGTCCCCTGTACAGACATGACTCACTGGAGGGGCCAGAGGACCACCACTCCGTTCAGCTCAAGACTACCTGGACAGACTACCAGCACCTCTCGTCTGCAAGGAACCAAACCCAGAGGAGGCCCAGGGAATGAGAAGTACAGCCTCCAACCAAGAAAACTGAAACTCAGGGTCGTCAGTGTGCTCTCACCTCCAGATTCTTTTCGGGGTTTAGGGAGAACTGCACATGTGCCCTGCTTGATGCATCAGGGAGTCCAGAAGCACGGTAGGAGCAGAAGGCAGAGTCTGGAGGCATAAGTCCAGGCCTCGGGTCTGGGCGCAGGTAATTTTTACATTAATTCACCAGCTAATTTCTACATATAATTGCAAGATTGCTTTACGTCTCAGAATAACCAGAAAAAAATACACTTATCTAGAAATTGTTGTGTATTATAGCTCTTTTGTTTTCTATTTCCGAATATTGTCAGGTGTGAATAACAAGCCCTGTAAATTTATATATTGATCAGAAGACAATGGCATTTGTTTCACCTAGGGATATACATTGCAATAGTTCTAGAGACATTTGAGATGAATTTTTTTCACTTTTATATTACCCTCAAAGACAGTAACACTAGATTATCCATTATTGAAATCGTATATCTACCTTCAAAAATCTTTAAGATTGGTTCTACAATCTAGCTATTGTGAATTGAGCTGCTATCAACACTGATGTATATTAATAAGTTAACTACAAATGTTTCATAGCATGAATAAAGATTTTCAAATACTTTAAGTATGTATATTCATTCTTAATGGGTAACTCATAAACTTACATAGAGATCCTATTTCCATAAGGGTTCCCAGGGGGTGGTACCATGGGGTCACCAGGGGGTGGTAACCATGTTATTCTTACATTTAATCCTGGAATTTTAAAATTCCCAACAATCTCTATATATTTGGTATATATTCTGTTGTTCTGCCTCATGTAAATCAAGACATCAATACAAATGCAAACCATGGACATTATTAAGAAACAAAAATGATGAAGAAAAATATAATCATGAGGCACATGTTCATGAAAGCAGCTGTTAGGAAGGCAGGCTCAAAATGAGCTGCTAGGATCTTTTCACTATTTCAACAAAAATATCCAAGAGAGAGACACAGCATAAATAGAGTAATTCAAGGCAATTTATGAATGTATGTAGTCCCCAAAGTAGTCCCCAAAGTGTGCATTATTTAATATTACAAAGGAAAATCAATTGCTACAGACATTATACTGTAACAACACAGCCCGAGTATGAAGGCAGGAAAACACCAGATCTCCAGGTGTCCTGTCAACCTGAATCTACACACATACCATTCATCAAATGAGTCCAGAGTTGGCTAGACCAATCGAGAAGTTCATTGAGGGTTGTGAAAATGTGACTGATTTTTAAGTAGGGTAAAATCTGATCCATTCTAAATAAAATATCATAACGTAATTTTAGTGCTAAAATGAAAAATCATACAAAAACACACTCTCCACTCATTCTTTTGATTAGTTTATTTTATAGTTGGTGTCATCAGTTTCCAAAGTTCAATTTTTTTTCCAGTAATCTTTGCTGTAGAACAGGAATTTTTTTTTTAAAGGAGAGGGCAAACAACATCTCTGCTGCTATTTGCACCACACAAGCAGTTCCTGGTAACCTATCATCCTCCTCCTTTGAAAATGTGTCTCCCTGTGTATCAGCCTGCTCTTCCTGACTCACCCTCAAGGGGTTACAGCAATCCTTTTGAATAACCCAGTGTTCATCTCTGATACCAAGAAGTCTGGAGAAAACTGACCTTAATACATTAATGATGATGACTTAGACAACAGTTTTTCATCTATAATCTGCCACTCATTGTACTCTCAAATTTACGCCATACTGTATCATAAAAAAAAAAAAGAACTGGTCTTTTTCATTTTTCAGGGATTTCCAGGAACTCCGCCTAACAAAGCAGACCCCTTCCTGGAGATCTTCAACATGACATGTAATAGGACTATAAAGAAGGAACATGAGCAACTTTGAAGCTCAGACTGAACATCCATCATAATGCAGTCTTTTCAATAAACCAAAAAAAAAAAAAAAAGAATAAAAATTAGAAAAAATTAAAGTAATAGGACTTTTCCAAACATACCCTGTTGGCTTGGACAGCTATTCACAATATTACAATGTTGATCATTAAGTACCCCAAAGAATTTAACAGGAATACCCTTTAAGAACTATAGACTCTGTTCCTTCTATGATGAACTCTCTGATGTGGAGCTCACTGTTAGAAATCACTAAGTGGGTTATCATTCTTATAACACTTGTAATCTTTCACTACAATATAAATTCTTTGGTAAAAACTGAGAAAAGGTCCTGCCACTCAATATGCTCATATGTCTTCTAATATGAATTATTTTATAACCTCAAAGTTTAGGAACACTGGAAAGAAGCTTACCACATTCAATAAGTTCATAAATTTTTCCTCAAGTGGGAATTCCAATACAATGTGATGCTTCAACTTTGGAAGCCAGCCCATGTGCATATTTATGAGAGTTCTCCCAAAGATGTGTACTTTGATGTCTACTTAACTGTGAGTTCTGAATTTCCTGGTATTTGATTTTTGGATGAAATCATTCGTGTGTATATTCACTTTACTGTGCTTCTTCTCTTTGTGCATTTTCTGATGTCTGGTAAGATTTGCAAACTGGGTGAAGGCTTTTTCACACAAGTTACATCTGTAAGTCTTCTCCTCTGTGTGGATTCTTTGATGTTTGGTCAGGCTCGAACACATATTAAAGGATTTGCTGCACTCACTACATTTGTAAGCCTTTTCTACTGTGTAAATTATGTGGTGTATGACAAGGCTAAAGGACTGGTTAAAGGTCCTGCCACACTCATTATATATGTAAGCCTTCTCTCCACTATGGATTCTATGTTGAGTAAGGATTGAGCGTTCCATAAAGGCTTTGCCATTCTCACTGCATTTGTAAGCTTTTTCTCCAGTTTGAAGTCTCTGATGAATTGTTGGCTTTGAATTCTAACCACATACCTTGCCACAGACATTACACTTGTAAGGTTTCTCCCTTATATGAATTCTTTGGTGTGCAGAGGGATGGGAGATGTAGTTAAAGAACTTATCACATTACTTACATTTCTAAGGACTTTGTCCTGAATGAATTCTCTGAAGACTCACGAGATTTGAGCTTCCTCTGAAAGTCTTCCCACATTAATTTCATGTGTAAGGTTTCTCTCCAGTTTAGATTCTCTTCTGCTGTGTAATACTTGACTATTTAGAAAAACCCTTGCAACATTCATTATTTCATGTGGTTTTTCTCCAGTATGAATTTTCTGATGGCTTACAAGGTTTGAAATTTCACTAAATCCCTTGCCACTAACATTAAACTTTTATGGTTTCTCTCTGGTATGGATCCTCTGATGTCTAGTGAAGTTAACAAGTTGAGTAAAGGCTTTACTACACTCATTATATTTACGATGTTTCTTCCCAGAATGATTTCTCTCATAAATACTAAGTTTTAAAGGCTGCCTTTAAAAGTCTTCCCAGAGTCATTTGTGAGGCTTTTCTCTCATGGATGTTTCTTGATGTTGCATTAGCAATGTAGGATGCATAACAATCTTCCTGTATTTATTACAAATTTTATTGCCAATACTAGGGGACATTCTCTGAAGTAGTGAAGAAGAGGAAAAAGAATTGTTGGTAAACTTCTGAAATTGATTACATTCATAAATTTTCTCCTCAGGTTCAAGTTTCTGAAGTTCAGACAGATGTGACTGAACGTTTAATCCAATCCTATTTTCAAAATATTTCATGTATTTTCCTGCATTGGTCATTATATTTTTGAGTTTTAATAAATTCCTTACATATGACTTATGTTTATAATATTGATAAAAGCTTTTTCATACAAAAGCACTCCACTGTAGAGGGAAATCACTGCAGAATTTGGAATGGTGTTGATCTCTTGTACTACTGCGGTTGTTATTATCAGTTATAGTTGATGGTTTGCAATATTTTTCATCATATCCCCACTGAATCTAATTTGTGCATATTCTGCAAGGCTTGCCTAAAATAAAATCTCCAAAGCCATGTCTTTCATGTCTCTCCAACACCAATTTTTGGGTTAATTCTTCTTTGTTAAGGGTTGATCTGGGTGACAACTCCTTGGTCACATATCTAGCCGAAGCATCTAAAATAGAAAAAGAACCACAGAGTTCCCATTAAATTCAGTTAGAAAATGAATCTTTTATTCTGAAAGCATATTACACTAAAATAATTAAAATGAACAGCATTGTGAACTCCTCAACTGTGGTCTACAAATGTCGAGAATGTGACTGTTCAATAAAGACTAAATGATGGGGCTGGGGATGTGGCTGGGTTGTAGATTTTATGCTTACTATATACAAAACCCTAAGTTCAGTGCCTAGAACCACACACAAAAAAAGGAATAATAATAATAATAAATAGTGGGTCTGGCATTGTGGCTTAGTAGTAGTGTTTTCTTAGTATGTGTGAGGCACAGGGTTTGATTCTCAGCAAAACATATAAATAAATGAACAAAATAAAGATCAACCAACATCTAAAAGGTACTAAAAGAAAGAATGAATGGTGATTACAGAGAATTCAACTTATCTTCAGGAAAGCCTACTTCCAACACTCTATGACAGTATAAAAATGTACATAGTTCTTGAATCAAACAGTATCTTTTTGTCATTACCTCAAACCACACACCAATTAACAGGAGATGGACATGGATGTCTCACATTTGAAGAAAAACAATACATCAATGCATATTTACGTTCCCAAATAAAAGCTAAGGGAGTCCATAATATGCTGCTTTCATAATAATTATAAATAAGGTACAAGCTTATTTAATAAATACATGGCAATTCATGAGTGCAAAATACAAATAGTAAAATTGGGACAATAAGGAAAAAGTAAGAACTTAATAAAACACGAACTAACAGAGAATGGCTAACTTCCTATCAAAATATGATGTATTTTAATTAACAAAATATAATGATGTGTTTAATATTCATTTTGTATACCACGATGTATATAGAAATCTAGAAGAAATTATTAGAACATTTACACCAAAATATAAAAACTCAGAATATAAATAAAAACCAGCATGTTATATTTATAAAACTTAAAATATACTACAAAAAAACCAAGATACCTTCAATAACAATTTTTCACAAATCTACCAACATGTACCACAAGATGCTTCAATCAATGAAGAGCCCCTTAAACAACAGTGGTCACATAAAATTCTGTCACTTCGTTACACTGTGTCTCACATTATATAAGTATACTCTATGATGTTTCCACAATAATGGAATTGTCTCACAGCTCATTTTTTGTTAAAGTATCATTATGATCAAGAGATAAATGACTGTAAGCGTATTTCTGGGATAAATACAGTAACTTATTAAAATATATATATTCTTAACATACCCAATAATTCTCAATTTTAAGAATCCAATCAATTGGAGAAAAGTATTTTAATGGTGGATACCAAGTCCAATGAAGGGAAAATAAAGTTTTTCACAAAATTCTGGGGTTTGAATGGGTTTTCACTACTACCGAGTCACAACCCTCAACACTGAAGAAGGAAATTTTGCAAAAATTCTAAGGTCCATTGAAAATATAGACTAAGCATCCCTACTCTGAAAATCCAAAATCCAGAATAATCCAAAGGGTCAGCACCCCTAACTAGATTAATATTCTAACATGCATGCAAATGTTACAAAATTCTAAAAACCTGAAGTCTAAAACATACTGGTCTCAGAGAGTTTCAATAAGGATTATGCAATCTTCTGTGAAAATATGTAAGATAAAATCACACTGACTTAAACATATGGATTTAAACAGAGGCATCTTTTGACTTTATAAATTCTCTCAATCTGTGTATCAAATTATTTGTTACACAAGGGTCAAAAATGGTGCATGCAAGGTATATACAATTTGGAACAAATCTGGTCAACAGCCTCCCAGATATGAGGTACATGTTTCTAGGAAAAATCTGTACACCTGGGACTCCTGGCTCCAAAGGAATGATGATTAGTCTACTTGAAATCGCTGCCACACAGCCCTAGAGAGACACTGGGACACTCTACAAAGAGCCAAAAGACAATTACAGCCACTAGCCACTGAGACCTCTGGATACTATCTGTCTTGGCATCCTAGAATTTGCTGACAACATCACTCACTTCCTTTAATTGGCACCTCTGCATGTAGCAGGACAACACTGTAACATATCACTCCAAGAGTTCCTTCAAAATTTTTGTTACCCTACAATCCCAAAAATGGCAGATTCCACCTGAAGCTGTCCATCACCTAAGTGGGGGTTACCTCAGAAGACAAAAGATGAAATCCCAGACTCCACAAAAGCTTGTACAGAGGTAAAGTGACGTAAACTCCAGAGCACATGAAATCTGGAAGAAGCAAGGTATTTCTACATTCTTATTCTTGGAAGAGGAGAAAAGACAAGTTGCTGGAATAAAGTTAAGAGGATCAGACTTTGCTTGGTCCTTCAGAAGGAGATATGTGCTCTCCCCATAAGCCCAGGCTAAGCACCTTAGGGACTGGGATATGATCCACAGGTAGGATGGGAAATCAGAGACAACTTGTCTATAGTCGGTACAGTTCTGCTGGGAAACAACCTTAATGATCCACTCCACTCCCCCACCACATACTTCTGACATGCAGCAGAAACAAACCAAAGAAACAGCCAGAGGCCCATCTGCAGACCACCACAGACCCTCTCCCAGCCTCGGGTCCATGCTTCAGCGTGGACCTTCTCCCAGGAGGATCCTCTAAGCGGAGCCTCTTCCCAAGTGCGACATGGTGGTGCACTGCTAGAGGATCTGCAGGAGATGAGCGGGACTGAGCAACAGGTGAGCAGGCAGGAGCGGGCAGCACACTCAGCGTCAGGGGAAGTCACCACGTCCAAACAGACCTTCGGGAGACACGCCACCCCAGGACCAGCGCTCCACTGGGAAAGGGCCGCTTCCTGCCCGTCCCCCTCCGTCCCCCTCCGGCCTCCTCCGTCCCCCTCCGTCCCCCTCCGGCCTCCTCCGGCCTCTTTCTCCGGCTAGCTTGGTCCTGCGCGCAGAGCGCCGGCTGCTCCGTGCTGAGACTCGGGGGCCCTTCCTGCGACCCCATCGCACGCCAGGCCGCCACAGGGCTGGGGACGCGCCCCCGGGACGGCGGTGTCTCCAGAGCCAGTGCCGCGAACCCTCGCCCCCGCCGACAGGGCACCCGGCGAGCGGGGTCCAGGCGAGAGGCCCGGGAGCGCGCTCCCCGCCCTGCCCCGCCGCGGGGCCTCTGACGCCCCCACCACGCGGCCTCCCGCGGTCACGAGGCGAGCGCAGGAGTCTGAACCTCGGAGCCCCCAGCCCAGTGCGGAGAGACCGCGAGGCGCGGTATGAAACCGGAAATCTGAGCCACCCTCCAGAGTGTCTGTCTCTGGTCGATAATGACTTCCGGGTCTGCCGCAGGCGGCGCTTGCGTGGTGAGCAGAGTGGGCGTGACTCGCACTGGGGCGGGACCGCGCAGGCGCAGGGACGGAGCCCGCTGGGCTGCGGAGGCAGAGTCAGCAGGAGGGCGGAGCCGGCTGCCTTGCACCCTTGGAGTCTCAGAGGCCTTTGGGCCTCTTGTTCCCTCTGCTCAAAGGGCAGTGCTTGATTCTCTGTGATGATTTTAACTGTCCTAGGTTTTTTGTGGCGCAGTCTACCCTCTCTGTTTTATGTTAGGGTTCCAAACAATTGAAGGTGGAAGAGTAGATGTACAAAGGCCAGTTACGTAGGACACTGAGAATTTTTTTTTTTTTAACAAGTTTAAAACACTGAAGTAAAATCTCTTTGCCTGAGCTAGTGGAGGAGTATTTCATCAGAGTGATAAAATACAGTAAAACTCATTATACCATTTTTTTAGCTCTCCCTCCCTCTCATTTCCCTTTACATAATCTAAAGTTCCTCCATTCTTATTTCACCCCCTTGCCCCCCTATTATATATCATCATCCACTTATCACTGAAAACATTTGGCTTTTGGTTTATCGGGATTGGCTTATTTCTCTTAGCATGATATTCTCCAATTCCAACCATTTATCTGAAAATGCCATAATATTATTATTCTTTATGGCTGAATAATATTCCATTGTGTATATATACCAGAGTGTATTGATTCATCTGTTGAAGGGCATCTAGGTTGATTCTAAAATCTAGCTATTGTGAAAAATGGTGGAATGAGACAGACATTATTACCCTGTGTACATGTATGATTACATGAATGGTGTGACTCTACATAGTGCACAACCACAGAAACAAAATGATGTACACATTTGTGTACATTGAATCATTGGCCCGTCCACCATTTTTTTGGTGTATGCAGGCAGTAATTGGGACAACTTTTTCTACTTCTGTGCGTTCATTTGTGTAAAATTGGATGGCAAATGGGAAACAAGGGGACTCACTGGACCCCCAAACTCGTTTGGGCTATCTCTACTGTAATTTCACTAAACTAGGTCTCACCCAAGACTTATGCCATAAGCGGCTACTTTTTTTAGTCCACCATAGCCTGGCATCAGTATATTCTAGATAACGGCTCATGATGGTCACTAGAGGGCACTCACAACCATTGGCAAGCTTTATTGGATTTTGGTGCTTGCCCGCCCTTTCTTCTTCCTGTTCCACCAAGTTCTCCTGGATGAGGGCAGTGTCAAACCCCTCCCGCTCCTTACTCTGGCTCCTCCTCCTCTTCCTCTCCTCCTCCTGTGGCTGAAAACCCGCCCCTTCCTCCTGTGGATGCAGCTCCTCCTCCCCTTCCTCCTTAGAGCCCTCCCCCTCCCCTCCTTCTCCTCCTCCAGAAATCCCTCCACCCACTCTGTTCTCTCTTACCCTGTTAGTGCGCACACACACACACACACGCATTCTCATCAGTCCCTCCCATCACATAACACGGAGCTTCTTTTTCCACTCAGGTAACTAGTGTAGAGAGCATTGTGTAAGTCTGCATTCCATTCTCACTTCAGGATCTTTCCAAGATTGAGAAACATTTATGGCCTTTCTCTACTGACTCCTCTACTTATATTAAGGAATTTAGATACCTTTCCCAGTCTTATGATTTCACCTGGCATGTCTTTCTTTCACTCTCACCCCATGACCATGCATCCAACAGGCACCAAAAGATCATGCCAACCAGGTCCACTTAACAGACATGACTCTCCCCACAGGGGCAAAAAATGCCTTTTACCAGAATTCCAACGAAGTAATAATTAATGGCCATGTTATTTTTCTAGGACTCTTGTTTTTTATTTTCCTTAAATTCTATATTTTTAAAGCTCATAATATTGATATTTTTTGATCTGTACTATTTTTATTCAACTTCAGTTTTTGAACATGTTACATTTCAATGGAAATTTCACCTATAAAAACTACAAGGCCTTTGTTTTTGTGTTATGTGTATATTGTGTCATCTGTATATTATGTGCCCAAAACTCGTGTAAATGATATTATGACTTATCTCACAAGTTTTCAGGTGGTCAAGCTGAAAAACATTAATTGATATTAATCAATTGTTTCTAGAACTTTTTTTCCAACAAAAAAGAGACCACAGATACTGTTTAATATACCAATCTGATATCTTGGTTTTTACAGTGAAAATAAGGATTGGACATGTGTGGGATTACTCAAATTCATTTCTTGAAGACAACTGATTAATTTCCAAGGTTGTATTAAATATGTTCCTCTCTTCCAGGTACGCAAGTCTCTAAAGCAGAAAATTTATCAGACTGCTCTTCTCCAAGCTAAGCTTGTCTGTGGCAGTAATTTATATTTTACATAAAATGTTAAATTGTGTTAACTAATGTACATATAGACTGAGGAAACAACATATGTAAACTTTGTAAAATGATATTTAGAGAAGAGGCAAAGATCAACTTCAGAATTAGAACTTTACATAAGATTTGTAAAGAGCCTCACCTTAACTAAGATAAGGCTCTGCTTCTCACTTTACTGCATGTTAGAGTGACTCCAACATAAGCCAGATTTCAGCCTATTTAAAGTTAGAGTCAAAGACTGCTTTTTGTTACTGCAATATCAAACAGAAGGGATATAATGTATAGGTAAGCCAAAATTACAGATAGCTATTATATAAGATGAATATATTTTTACTCTTGCTAATTTTATTTTGTAAAACTGTTACCTATTGATGTTTTGCAGAGGTACTGTTTCAAGAACACACAACCTAGGTAAATTGTGATTATATGCCATTATCTACAGAACAGACAGTATATAAGAGTAACTTCCAGTACTATATAGACTCCAGTTAAATAAAAGGGAAAATAACTGTAAAGTTATAGACATCAAAGTTAAGGCCGAGTACTCTTACTTTATGACTGGTGAGACTGGTTTGCTGGATGTTTAAGATCAAACTTAGATATTGAGATTAAAACAAAGGGGCCAAAAAAACCAGTACTTAGGTTTTAACCTGAGAGTCAGCCTGAACCCAGGAAACAAGAGGTCTTCTCTAAGGAGCTTTGCAACTGTGGGTCACATGACCTCCTGATCAGGGAGATTGATGAGACCACTGGAAGATGAAAAGCCAATCAGAACAAAGAAACCATAGATCTCATTAACACAATCAATAATTTAGACTTAACAGACATTTATAGAGTATACCATCCAACCAAGAGCGAATATACTTTCTTCTCAGCAACACATGGATCCTTCTCTAAAATAGACCATATATTATGCCACAAAGATAATGTTAGCAAATACAAGTAGAGACACTACCATGTATTGTATCAGATCATAATGGATTGAAGTTAGAAATAAATGAAAGAGTAAAAAACAGAAACTACTCCAACACCTGGAGATTAAACAATGTGCTCTCATATGATGAATGGATAACAGAAGATATTAGGAAGGAAATTAAAAAATTCTTAGAGGTAAATGAGAACAAAGAAACATCACATCAAAATCTCTGGGACACTATGAAAGCAATACTTAGCGGGAAATTTATTTCATGGAGCGTATTTAATAAAAGAAGTAAAACTCAACAAATAAACAACCTAACACTACGGCTCAAAGCCCTAGAAAAAGAAGAACAGACCAGCACCAAAAGTAGTAGAAGACAGGAAATAGTTAAACTCAGAGCTGAAATCAACAAAATTGAAACAAAAGAAACAATACAAAAAATTGACAAAAGAAACAATACAAAAAATTGACAAAATAAATAGATGGTTCTTCGAAAAAATAAACAAAATTGATAAACCTTTAGCCACACTAACAAAGAGAAGACGAGAGAAAACCCAAATCACTAAAATTCGGAATGAACAAGGAAATATCACAACAGACAGGATTGAAATACAAAACATAATTAGAAGCTATTTTGAAAATCTATACTCCAACAAAATAGAAAATTTCGAAGACATCAACAGGTTTCTAGAGACATATGAATTGCCTAAACTGAACGAGGAAGACATACACAATTTTTTTTTGTTTTCTTTTTTTTTTTTGTTTTCTTTTTTTTTTTTTTTATTGTAAACAAATGGGATACATGTTGTTTCTCTGTACATGGCGTAAAGGCATACCATTTGTGTAATCATAAATTTACATAGAGCAATGTTGTTTGATTCATTCTGTTATTTTTTCCCTTCCCCCCACCCCTCCCACCCCTCTTTACCCTCTATACAGTACTTCCTTCCTCCATACTTGCCCCCTCCCTAACCCTAACTCTAACCCTTCCCTCCCCCCCATTATGTGTCATCCTCCACTTATTAGCGATATCATTCGTCCTTTGGCTTTTTGAGATCGGCTTATCTCACTTAGCATGATATTCTCCAATTTCATCCATTTGCCTGCAAATGTCATAATTTTATCATTCTTTATGGCTGAGTAATATTCCATAGAATATATATACCACAGTTTCTTTATCCACTCATCAATTGAAGGGCATCTAGGTTGGTTCCACAGTCTGGCTATTGTGAATTGAGCAGCTATGAACATTGATGTGGCTGTATTTCTGTAGTATGCAGATTTTAAGTCCTTTGGGTATAGGCCAAGGAGTGGGATAGCTGGGTCAAATGGTGGTTCCATTCCAAGTTTTCTAAGGAATCTCCACACTGCTTTCCATAGTGGCTGCACTAATTTGCAGCCCCACCAGCAGTGTATGAGTGTACCTTTCTCCCCACATCCTCGCCAACACCTGTTGTTGCTCGTATTCTTGATAATCGCCATTCTAATTGGGGTGAGATGGAATCTTAGGGTGGTTTTGATTTGCATTTCTCTTATTACTAGAGATGTTGAACATTTTTCCATATGTTTGTTGATTGCTTGTAGATCTTCTTCTGTGAAGTGTCTATTCATTTCCTTAGCCCATTTGTTGACTGGACTATTTGAATTCTTGGAGTAGAGTTTTTTGAGTTCTTTATAGATTCTGGAGATTAGTGCTCTATCTGAAGTATGATTGGCAAAGATATTCTCCCACTCTGTAGGCTCTTTCTTCGCATTGCTGATAGTTTCCTTTGCTGAGAGAAAGCTTTTTAGTTTGAATCTATCCCAGTGGTTGATTCTAGCTTTTATTTCTTGTGCTATGGGAGTCCTGTTAAGGAAGTCTGGTCCTAGACCAACAAGGTGAAGATTTGGACCTACTTTTTCTTCTATAATCTGCAGGGTCTCTGGTCTGATTCCGAGGTCCTTAATCCATTTTGAGTTTAGTTTCGTGCATGGTGAGAGATATGGGTTTAGTTTCATTCTGTTGCATATGGATTTCCAATTCTCCCAGCACCATTTGTTGAAGAGGCTATCTTTTCTCCATTGCATATTTTTGGCCCCTTTGTCTAGTATGAGAAAATTGTATTTATTTGGGTTTGTGTCCGTGTCCTCTATTCTGTACCATTGATCTACCTTTCTATTTTGGTACCAATACCATGCCGTTTTTGTTACTATTGCTTTGTAGTAGAGTTGAAGATCTGGTATTGCAATACCCCCTGTTTCACTCTTCCTGCTAAGGATTGCTTTAGCTATTCTGGGTTTCTTATTCTTCCAGATGAATTTCATAATTGCTTGCTCTATTTCTGTAAGGTACACAATTGGGATTTTAATTGGAATTGCATTGAATTTGTATAGCACTTTAGGTAGTATGGCCATTTTGACAATATTAATTCTTCCTATCCAAGAACATGGAAGATCTTTCCATCTTCTAAGGTGTTCTTTAATTTCTTTCTTTAGTGTTGTATAGTTCTCATTGTAGAGGTCTTTCACCTCTTTTGTGAGATTGATTCCCAAGTATTTTATTTTTTTCGAGGCTATTGTGAATGGGGTAGTTTTCCTAATTTCTCTTTCTGAAGATTCATCACTTATGTATAAAAATGCGTTGGATTTATGGGCATTGATCTTGTAACCTGCTACTTTACTGAAATCACTTATGAGTTCTAAGAGTTTTCTGGTGGAATTTCCAGGCTCCTCTAAATATATAATCATGTCATCAGCGAACAGGGATAGCTTGAGTTCTTCTTTTCCAATTCGTATCCCTTTAATTTCTTTGGTTTGTCTAATT
This sequence comes from Sciurus vulgaris, assembly GCF_902686455.1. Lineage (NCBI taxonomy): Eukaryota > Metazoa > Chordata > Mammalia > Rodentia > Sciuridae > Sciurus > Sciurus vulgaris. The sequence goes on along the minus strand of NC_136478.1, from coordinate 69,271,708 downwards.
GCTCTGGCCAGAGTCTCAAGAACGATGTTGAATAGAAGTGGTGAAAGAGGGCATCCCTGTCTTGTTCCAGTTTTTAGGGGGAATGCTTTCAGTTTTTCACCATTTAGAATGATATTAGCCATGGGCTTAGCATAAATGGCCTTTACAATGTTAAGGAATGTTCCCACTATCCCTATTTTTTCTAGTGTTTTGAGCATGAAGGGGTGCTGTATTTTATCAAATGCTTTTTCTGCATCTATTGAAATAATCATGTGATTCTTGACTTTAAGTCTATTAATATGGTGAATTACATTTATTGATTTCCTGATGTTGAACCAACCTTGCATCCCTGGGATGAAACCCACTTGATGATGGTGCACTATCTTTTTAATATATTTTTGTATGCGATTTGCTAAAATTTTGTTGAGAATTTTTGCGTCGATGTTCATTAAGGATATTGGTCTGAAATTTTCTTTCCTTGATGAGTCTCTGTCTGGTTTAGGTATCAGTGTGATATTGGCTTCATAGAATGAGTTTGGGAGGGTTCCCTCCTCTTCTATTTTATGGAATACTTTGAGAAGTATTGGAATGAGCTCTTCCTTAAAGGTTTTGTAGAACTCGGCTGAGAACCCATCTGGTCCTGGACTTTTCTTTGTTGGTAGGCTTTTGATGACTTCTTCTATTTCAGTACTTGAAATTGGTCTATTTAAATTGTTTATGTCCTCCTCATTCAGTTTAGGCAATTCATATGTCTCTAGAAACCTGTTGATGTCTTCGAAATTTTCTATTTTGTTGGAGTATAGATTTTCAAAATAGCTTCTAATTATGTTTTGTATTTCCATCCTGTCTGTTGTGATATTTCCTTGTTCATTCCGAATTTTAGTGATTTGGGTTTTCTCTCGTCTTCTCTTTGTTAGTGTGGCTAAAGGTTTATCAATTTTGTTTATTTTTTCGAAGAACCAACTCTTTATTTTGTCAATTTTTTGTATTGTTTCTTTTGTTTCAATTTCATTGATTTCAGCTCTGAGTTTAACTATTTCCTGTCTTCTACTACTTTTGGTGCTGTTCTGTTCTTCTTTTTCTAAGGCTTTGAGCTGTAGTGTTAGGTTGTTTATTTGTTGAGTTTTACTTCTTTTATTAAATGCGCTCCATGAAATAAATTTCCCTCTAAGTACTGCTTTCATAGTGTCCCAGAGATTTTGATATGATGTTTCTTTGTTCTCATTTACCTGTAAGAATTTTTTAATTTCCTTCCTAATATCTTCTGTTATCCATTCATCATATAATAGCATATTGTTTAATCTCCAGATGTTGGAATAGTTTCTGTGTTTTACTCTTTCGTTTATTTCTAACTTCAATCCATTATGATCTGATAGAATACATGCTAGTGTCTCTATCTTCTTGTATTTGCTAACATTAGCTTTGTGGGATAATATATGGTCTATTTTAGAGAAGGATCCATGTGCTGCTGAGAAGAAAGTGTATTCACTCTTGGTTGGATGGAATGTTGTATAAATGTCCGTTAAGTCTAAATTATTGATTGTGTTGTTGAGATCTATGGTTTCTTTGTTCAATTTTTGTCTGGAAGATCTGTCCAGTGGTGAGAGCGGCGTGTTAAAATCACCTAGTATTATTGTGTTGTGGTCTATTTGGTTTCTGAAATTGAGAAGGATTTGTTTGACATACATAGATGAGCCACTGTTTGGGGCATAGATGTTTATGATTGTTATATCTTGCTGATTTATGCTTCCCTTAAGCAGTATGAAATGACCTTCTTTATCCCTTCTGACTAACTTTGGCTTCAAATCCACATTATCGGAAATGAGGATGGATACTCCAGCTTTTTTGCTGAGTCCATGTGCATGGTATGTTTTTCCCCATCCTTTCACCTTTAATCTATGGGTATCTTTTTCTATGAGGTGAGTCTCTTGCAGGCAACATATTGTTGGATCTTTCTTTTTAATCCAGTCTGCCAGTCTATGTCTTTTGATTGATGAATTCAGGCCATTAACATTCAGGGTTATTATAGAGAAATGATTTGGTTTCCCGGTCATTTGGTTCATTTTTAAAATTTTGTTTATTTATTTGTTTGACACAACTTGTTTCCTCCTTTATTTGACAATTCCTTTAGGATGATTCCTCCCTTTGCTGATTTGCTTCTTTGTTTTTCATCTCTTCCTCATGGAATATTTTGTTGAGAATGTTCTGTAATGCTGGCTTTCTTTTTGTTAATTCTTTTAGCTTTTGTTTATCATGGAAGGATTTTATTTCATCGTCAAATTTGAAGGTAAGTTTTGCTGGGTATAAGATTCTTGGTTGGCATCCATTTTCTTTCAGGGCTTGAAAAATGTTGTTCCAGGACCTTCTAGCTTTTAGGGTCTGGATTGAAAAATCTGCTGATATGCGTATTGGTTTCCCCCTGAATGTAATTTGGTTCTTTTCTCTCACAGCCTTTAAAATTCTGTCTTTATTTTGTATGTTCGGTATTTTCATTATAATGTGCCTTGGTGTGGGTCTGTTGTAATTTTGTGTATTTGGAGTCCTGTAAGCCTCTTGAACTTGATTTTCCATTTCATTCTTCAGATTTGGGAAATTTTCTGATATTATTTCATTGAATAGGTTGTTCATTCCTTTGGCTTGTTTCTCTAGGCCTTCCTCAATCCCAATAATTCTTAAATTTGGCCTTTTCATGATATCCCATAGTTCTTGTAGATTCTGTTCATGATTTCTTACCATCTTCTCTGTTTGTTCAACTTTGTTTTCAAGGTTAAATATTTGTCTTCAATGTCTGAGGTTCTGTCTTCCAGGTGTTCTATCCTATTGGATATGCTTTCTATGGAGTTCTTAATTTGGTTTATTGTTTCCTTCATGTCAAGGATTTCTGTTTGGTTTTTTTTTCAATATCTCTAACTCTTTATTGAAATGATCTTTTGCTTCCTGTATTTGCTCTTTTAACTGTCGATTGGTACGATCATTCAATGCTTGCATTTGCTCTCTCATCTCATCGTTTGCTTCTCTGATCATTTTAATTATGTACATTCTGAACTCCTTTTCTGTCATTTCTTCTGCCATGCTGTCATTGGGTTTTATTGATGTAACATCTAGATTTGTTTGCAGCATTTTCTTTCCTTGTTTTCTCATATTGTTCAGATATCAGTGGACCGCTGAGATATTGCAGATTTCCTCTGTTGATTTACAATGTCCCTGAAGATTTCTATATATATCCCCTCTTAGCCTTCAGTAGGCTGAAGTCTTGGAGGAAGTTGATAATGCGGTGCTCCACAAGGAAGCTGCCTCTCTAGGAGTGGTGGCCTTCAGGTGGGGTATATTCCCTGCTAGTGGGGAGAGGTGCCTCCACTTGTTGACCAATGGTCATCCAAAGGGGACCTAGGCTGTGGGCTGAGGCAAGGCCTGTTTGGGCCTGTGTCTCTGGTTTTACCGTCCTTGTGGGGAAACCTCACCAGGCAGGGAAGACTCACCCAGTGGGGAGGTCTCGCTGGTCAGTTTCCTCCTAGAGGTTCCCCTCAATTTACAGCTACTGCCTGGGCTGGGCTGCCTTCCTCTGCAAAGTTTCCAGGGGCCCGGCCCTACCTCCTGGGCCTGGGTGCCTCACCCTTCGCAGATGAATCTCCTTAGGCTGCCCCTCCTCAGAGAATTTGCCCATAGGCCTGGAACCTTCGCTCCGCCCTAAGCCTGTCTCTGTGCGGCTCTTCCACCCAGAAGCCTCCTAGATCCTGGGACCCTGTTCTGCACCTAATCGCCTGGCTGCGTGGCCCCTCCTCTGAGCAGCCACCTGTGGCCCCGAACAATCGCTCTGAGTCCCAGAGACCCGCCACAGGCCTCTTCCTCCAGACAGCCGCCCAGTATGCCGGTGCGGTCACTAGGAGTCCAAGAAACTCACTTCGTGCCTCCTCCTCCCACCAACCACCCGTAGCCCGGGGCAATCAATCACTCCGAGTCGAAGTGACCCTCCCCGTTTCTCCTCCTTCTCCAGATAACCCCCCGGGTGTTCAGGAGCAGTCCCTCTGAGTGGCTCTGAATCCACGTGACCCGCTGCACGGGTCCTCTGGGCACCGCCCGGAGCTCTGGTGCGTCCACTCAAGACCAAGCGTCCCACCACGCTTCTCCTCCAGGCAGCCCCCTTGTGTTCAGGAGCTGTCACTTTAAGACCAAACAACTCACCACTCGCCTTCTCCTCTGAGCAGCCGCCTGGAGCGCTAATGCAGTCACTGCAAGTCCAAAGGACCCACCGCACTCCTTCTCCTCCTTCTCCTACTCCTCCGGGCAGGCCCCGGTGTTCAGAAGTGGTCAGAGTCCAAACAGCTCGCCACGCAGCCCCTTCTCTGGCAACCGCCTGTAGCTCCCGTGTAGTCACCCGAATCCAAGCGGCCGCTCCTCTTCCTCCTCGTCCTCAGGGCAGGCCCCGGGGTTCAGAAGCGTCGTTCTGATTCCAAACAGCTCGCCGCGCAGCTTCTCCTCTGGCAACCGCCTGCAGCTCTGGTGCAGTCTCTCCGAATCCAAGTGGCCACGCTCCTCTCCTCCTCCTCAGGGCAGGCCCCAGTGTCCTGAGTCCACACAGTTCTCCCCGCCACTCCTCCCCCGGACAGCCGCCGGAGCCCCAGTGGCTGCTCCAAGTCCCAGCGCTGTGCCAAGCGGCCTCCTCTACGGCGCTCCCAGCTGTCCGCGTTCACTGCTCCAGCGGGGGGAGGGGCGTCTCGCCGGCAGTTCTACTTCACAAATTTTCCTGCGTTCCGGGACCCCCGTCCCATCCGGGATGCCCCCCCAGGGGGTGAGAGTCACCCGGCTACTTTGATTTGGTCCCAAGCTTCCCAATATCTCCTCTCTTGAATCCTGAGTCCTGGAGCAACACGAAATGCAGCCACCCTCTAGCGACATACACAATTTAAATAGACCAATTTCAAGTAATGAAATAGAAGAAGTCATCAAAAGCCTACCAACAAAGAAAAGTCCGGGACCAGATGGGTTCTCAGCCGAGTTCTACAAAACCTTTAAAGAAGAGCTCATTCCAATACTTCTCAAAGTATTCCATAAAATAGAAGAGGAGGGAACCCTCCCAAACTCATTCTATGAAGCCAATATCACACTGATACCTAAACCAGACAGAGACACATCAAGGAAAGAAAACTTCAGACCAATATCCTTAATGAACATTGACGCAAAAATTCTCAACAAAATTTTAGCAAATCGCATACAAAAACATATTAAAAAGATAGTGCACCATCATCAAGTGGGTTTCATCCCAGGGATGCAAGGTTGGTTCAACATCAGGAAATCAATAAATTAATTCACCATATCAATAGGCTTAAAGTCAAGAATCATATGATAATTTCAATAGATGCAGAAAAAGCATTCGATAAAATACAGCACCCCTTCATGCTCAAAACACTAGAAAAAATAGGGATAGTGGGAACATTCCTTAACACTGTAAAGGCCATTTATGCTAAGGCCATGGCCAATATCATTCTAAATGGTGAAAAACTGAAACATTCCCTCTGAAAACTGGAACAAGGCAGGGATGCCCTCTTTCACCACTTCTATTCAGTATCATCCTTGAAATTCTAGCCAGAGCAATTAGACAGACCAAAGAAATTAAAGGTATACGAATAGGAAAAGAAGAAGTCAAACTACCCCTATTTGCTGATGATATGATTATATAATTAGAGGAACTGGGAAATTCCACCAGAATACTTTTAGAACTCATAAGTGAATTCAGTAAAGTAACAGGATATAAGATCAATGCACATAAATCTAATGCATTTTTATACATAAGTGATGAATCTTTGGAAAGAATAATTAGGAAAACTATCCTATTCACAATAGCCATGAAAAAAATAAAATACTTGGGAATCAATCTCACAAAAGAGGTGAAAGATCTCTACAATGAGAACTACAGAACACTAAAGAAAGAAATTAAAGAAAACCTTAGAAGATGGAAAGATCTTCCATGTTCTTGGATAGGAAGAATTAATATTGTCAAAATGGCCATACTATCTAAAGTGCTTTACAGATTCAATGCAATTCCAATTAAAATCCCAATGACGTACCTTACAGAAATAGAGCAAGCAATTATGAAATTCATCTGGAAGAATAAGAAACCCAGAATAGCTAAAGCAATCCTTGGCAGGAAGAGTGAAGCAGGGGGTATCGAAATACCAGATCTTCAACTCTATTACAAAGCAATAGTAACAAAAACGGCATGGTATTGGTACCAAAATAGACAGGTAGATCAACGGTACAGAATAGAGGACATGGACACAAACCCAAATAAATACAATTTTCTCATACTAGACAAAGGGGCCAAAAATATGCAATGGAGAAAAGATAGCCTCTTCAACAACAAATGGTGCTGGGAGAATTGGAAGTCCATATGCAACAGAATGAAACTAAACCCATATCTCTCTCCATGCAGGAAATTAAACTCAAAATGGATTAAGGACCTCGGAATCAGACCAGACACCCTGCAGATTATAGAAGAAAAAGTAGGTCCAGATCTTCAACATGTCGGCTTAGGACCAGACTTCCTCAACAGGACTCCCATAGACTTCCCATACCAAATGATTGCTCCCTGTCTTCTCAGGTTTGCTTGGAACCACATGAGTGAGGTTGCCAGGGTGACATACAACCAGATGCTCCTACCCTCTTATAGCCGTCTCCCCACTGACCTAGAATCTGAACCTTTTTTTTCCCCATGATGCCTCCAAACACGCAGGACATAGCCAGATGGACTCCAGTGCCCTATATCACCAAAAGGTTGGGATGTTAGGTTGACACTTTAGCAACCACATGAGAGAGAGCAAAACCACTGAGGCAGGGGGCAGCATGTCAAAGGGTGAACAATCAAACAGGGACAGATAAACTCCACTGACCCTTATGTCCAACTGTCACTCAGTAGGACCTCCCAACTATTCCAGCCTATAAAGACCCTGGGCAGCTGAGTCACGAGCCATTTTCTCTGGCTCTCTACCCTGTCTTGTACTGTGGGGGACTGGACATTTCTCCCAAGAGTCAAATTCCAATAAAGTTTGATTTGGCCTCTTTCCGTCCACTTTTGTTTGGCCACCAGCCCTCGCCCTCAAGCTTACAGACCCTAGCAGAACAGAATTATCATTTATTTTCCTGCTTCTTTTAAAAAGCAGACACCTGTGACCAGTTCCAAGGGTTACATGGGCCCAAACCTGCTCTGTGGTATTGAAGGCTTAAGGAATTCCTTGAAAGAGCAACAATTTCTGCTTATATTGATAAGAATTCCTTTTCCGTTTTAATAATGGTACTGTAGATCACACCTCTTGGTATGAATCACACACACATAACTGATAGGAGCTGAGACATCCTAAATGGTATTTTCTATGACTTTGTTTCTTACTGTTAGATAAAACTCAAAGATGAATTAAATTTGACAAAATTTATTTGAGCAACAAAAGTTCTAGAATCAGGGACATTCTAGGGAAAGTCGATTCAGTTATATGAATATAACCACATGTGCAGGTTATATTTATAAACAGAGAAAAGGAAGTGAAAGAACCTGGTTGTCCTCCCTGATCACTTCCATAAGTGGAAATGGGAGTTATAACGTTTGCTTTATGTGAACTTGGTCCAATAAGTTTGCAGTCTGTGAATGGCTGATGGGCAGCTGCTATGGTTGGCTGAGTCTTAGTTGATTGGTAATAATGGTGTACCCTTAGGTTAAAATTTATTTACCCATCAAGCTAAGACAAGTTCACTAACTAGAGAGACTCTAGAAACCCCACACAAGGCCTTCAGTCATGTAGTAGAATTTGGATGACACCAAATAGCCTATAAATGCTGTGAGAAACTATGGACCAGGGCTCAGAACTTGGAGTGGAGACTCCTCTGGTGCTTCTGGGGAAACAAACTTGAGTTGTCCCATTCTCCAAGTGACACTTGATGCTTCCCAGCCTGTATGTGTATCACCCGTATGTGTCCTGCAAAAATGCCACCTGAAAAGCTCGGCAGCCCAGAGGGTGACGCATCTACTATTTCCTGGCTAATGTCCTCCTTAAGACTCAATCTAGGGTTGTTTTCTCCACCTTCTCATCATACTTGGAAGTAAGAAAAGGAGAGAATGAAAGTGGAGAAGGGAAAACAGAGTGTTTGGAGGTGGAAGAATAGAAGAGAGTGGGGAAGGGCAGAGCTGGGAAAAGGACATGGGGAAAGAAAGCAGAGCAGCTGCAGTGGGGGAGATGAAGAGAGAAAGGAAAACAGAAGGGGCAGTGGTGGCCCGAGGAGAAGGGGGAGGAGGAGAAGGGAGGGGTCCACACTAGGATGCCAATACCATCATATGGAAACCCTCCAGCCATAAGACTCATGAGACACATAAACATTATAAGGTACCTATACTCTGGTATATTATTATAGCAATGAGTAATGGATTAAGAATGTAAGCACATGGGTGCAAAGAGGAGGGAGGTGGGAGCCAGGAAGCAAATCTCGAATCAGCAAGTTTTCCTTTATTCTGCAGGGAAGTCAATCAATCAGGCATTGGAGGGCTTATTTTCTGTGTATGGAGATGGCCCCTGAGTTCCAGAAGGATAGTTTACAATAAGAGTGAATTAATCATTGGAGACTGTGGATGTGCAGGACAGTCAGGGACCTAGTTGTACAGGTTGACATTTTAACACAGCAAGACAGTTGTAAAATCTTGAAACTAATTTTCAAGATTTGAAACTCAGTGTTCACTGCTTATCTTCCTTCCTTCTGGGACACATTGTTAGCCCCAGTTTCATTATTTTCTTCTCTCCTTCAAGGACTCATCTGCAATGGGAAAGGGTAAGAGTCCAAGGCCTAGAGTTTCAGTATCCATTTCCTTCAATTAAGATCCACTGGATAGGGGAAGGTATAAAGGTTTGCTTTTGGTGGAGATGCGGGATGAACACAGGAAGGGATGAAATTTCCTTTTTTCTCTCAGAGCCCATTGTTACTGGGAAAGGCTGGGAGAGGTTTAATGTTTGACTAATTTCCCTTCCCTCCTCCCAAGTCACACTGTCCCTTTATTTTTCCCGGGGAGCTGTCTTGTAGGAATGTTATTTTCCATAACACTTCAAAGACACCATGGCAAGTGATGTGATAAATTGAATAATGGAAATAGTTTTCTTTTAGTCCCCAAGCAGAGAAAGTGTTTTGGTTGCAGCTGATAAAGGCTTTGTTTACTGCAGCAATGTCCTTTATAAATTTCTCTGAATCCAGATTGAAATATCTACTTGACCAGCAGAAATCTCATCCATAAGGCAATAGCCAAAGCTGCTACTGTTTAGATGCTAAATTATGTCCCTACACATTTGGAAAACTCAGACCCAGGGGGAGGAATCCAAAGGAGAAAGAAATGTGGAGGTGCTGAGAAGCAACTGCCTTTATGAATCATCCTCCTGTGGAACAAGGATTTCTGGGGTGAGGGTGAGGGTGGGATTTGCTGCCATGTGATTCAGTAAGATCCTGTTTCTGCCTCAGACATTGTGGAGAAGTGTGGGAAGCTCAGGAGGCTAACTGGCTTGGGACATGCTGTAGTCATTGTGAAAGTCTTTGCTCTCTTAGAAGCAGTTAATTTCAACCAATGCCACAACCTGAGAGGCAAGATAATGATAAATTTGACCTTGAATCACAGGGAGAAATGGTCTGGCTAATGAATCAAGATGGGCATTGAAGTAGAATAGGATACCTAGCAGGCAGAGGTGCCTATCATTTCAATTAATGACTTTTTAGAATCTAGAGTCCTGGACCAGAAATTTCTCTGTATAATACAGGAAAAAAGTGGATAGCTCATGAATATTAAGAGCAAAGTGCTAGGGCTGGACTAAGCCATGCCACCCAGAGCATCCACTGTGCTTTAGGGTGTTGGCAGGCAAAGCCACCAGAAGGCTAAAGGAGACTGGTCCTCAAGGGCTGATTTGAAAAAGCTATATTTCATGCCTTGATCTCTGAAGTCACATATCATTTGGCTTCAGGTGACAAGGGTGAGTTTATATGGGTTGCATGGACATGGTGGCTTGAGTTTAGCAATATGTCACCACGATTGGGTTGGAAAGGACTTGAAATTTGATGCAGGTCCTCAGTATAATTATATACTATGTAGAAGATATCACACCACAAAACAACACAATTCAGGCAGGACTGCCTGGATGTAATAGGGACGCAAAGCCCAAGGAGGCTGCTGGGTAAATCCTGCAAAGTTCAAGAGGACCAATGGGCAAAGCTCTGGGAAACTGCTGGGCTTCCACAGCTAATTGGAGGTAAAAAGCTCTCTTTCTCTACTACTGGAACTAAACAGGGAGCATAATTTTTTTACATTTGTGCATGGCACTAGCTGATTTTCAAAAACCTGCCCCCAAAGCAGGTCACATTTGAATGACAGCATGACAAAGGCAAGTCACTTCTGGAAGTCAACAAGCAGCCTCCTTGTTGACACCTTTGGACCCCTAAATCACTTTCAGACATGATTTTGCAAATGCATGATTTGCCTTGGCACACTAAACTGGAGCTTACCACCAAAGCACATGAATGGTCCCTTGTAGAGACTTCTGAAGTCTCTTACCAGAAATTTCTGGATGCTGCAGGAAGATTTACACTAAGATCCAACTACTTGCTTGCTGGTGGGTGTTAACAGAAATTTACCCTATTCAAAGACAGAAAGTAATCCTGGAACATGGAATAACCACAACATCTTGGACGATGTCAGAGAAACACCCCAATAAGAAATGCAGTGCCCATAAGTGTTTCAAAATATAATAGGGCCCTGAGGGTACAGTGCTAGAGGATTGCAAACACTAGGAGAAGGGAAGAGGGGAGGGAGGTCAGTGGACATCTTCACTTGGTGCGACAAAGAAAGATGAGAAGAAAAGAAAAGAAAGGACATCGAAACACTTTCAGAATAAAATGTTTTAGCTGTCAGAGAAATATACACCAATCCTAAACCATATCACACAACAAATCAAGACTTTTTTAAAATACAACAACATCTTACTTTTAGGTTTGTTACCTGGTATTTAAATTTTTGTTTTATTTTACTCTTATAAATAAAAAAATCTGTGAAGTCTTCAAAATAGGGAAGAAAAGTAAAGAACATCATTTCTCCACCATTCAGCTTCAGTAGCTCTCAACATAGGGTGAATTTGGTTTTTTGTATCACAACGTGGCACATTTGGACTCTGCATAAACCGTGGCACAATTGGGCCATGAAGAGGAAAATTGCTGCTCAAAATTTTATATATTAAGAAATAAAGTTTTTTCAATAAAAACTCTCTGTGACAATAGGAAAATATTTCTTAAACAGGCTGAAAACATTTATGTAGAAAGGGATAAGATGATAGTAGTGTGTGTTGAAATTAGGAGGTTCTCATTCATCAGGAGGCTCATTTTTATAAGGACAAAATACTCCATTTCTCATGGCTGTTGATATTGAAAGTTCATCATGGCAGCAGAAGCAGTCTCACTGTCCACCACTCTTAGAATGGGGCTGTGCATAACTGTGCTCTGGAAGTTCTCAGGGAGTGACTTAATAAACACATTAAAATTGTGTAAAAACATTCAAGTTACATGTTTCTCACCTGATTTAGGGTTTTTCAATTCCAAATCCAGGCAGAGTCTGGATGCACTGTAGTCTAAACTCATCAGAACATAGGGGCTGTTCACCATGACCCAGTTAGGATAATTACAAAAAAAAAAAAAAAAAAAAAAAAGCATTACAAAAATAGAAGATAGGCTTCAAAAGTGTACCCAGGAAAAAGGGGATTTCAATGACCCTGGAGTTAGGGGAGAACCTGGGGGAGTTGGTCTTCTGAATGTGCTGAATCCTCTGCTTGTGCCTGTGCAGGATGAGCACCATGGAGCTGCTGGACCAGAGCAGGAGCCCCACACCAGGAAGGACAGTAATGCTGCCTGCAGGATTTCTGTGGTTTTTGATGGCACATAGCAGAACAGTGTCTGACCTCTTTTATGTCTCTGGTGATTCCTGTGAATATAACCCGGTCTTATTCTCAGCATGGAGATGTGCTGGGCAGACTCGACTGATCCTGATTGTTAACTGTGAATCCCTAGGGTAGGTTGGTCAGCAAATTGACTATAAAGCTGTGTCCTTAACACTCAAAATCCAGGTTTTGGCATCATTTGCACTGAACACCGGCAATTAGGTGCCTGTCCAAAAGGTAGCACCAGAGTCTAGTGGGGGTGGAGGAGAGTTCCTACCTCAATTTCCTAGCTCAGCTCATTCTCCAGGAATTATTCTTTCTCTCCTTGTTTCAGTGGCCCTGGGCTCATTTCAGATCTGGAAGAAATGTTTTCCTGATGGGATCACTTGCCCAGATTCCTGATGTACCTCCTTCCTTTATAGCCTCCACCACTGATACTGAAACAGGACACATCTGCTCCTTCCAGTTGCCAGGATTCTGCCTGTGTGTCCTGTCTCTGACTCCTGGTTGTGGACGAGAGGAAGTCACACCATAAGACATGTGTTTGTGACTCTGTGACCTCACCCCCTTGCTATCCCATCTGCACTAGTGGACAGCAGTTTTTGGAGGAGTAGAGGCTTCTGAAAAACGTTTTAGCAGCTGCTAATTTTCAAAACGATTACAGGTTTCAAACAATAGGTAGCTCCTGAAAGGCTGTTGGCATATTTGGGAAGGGTACTTTCTTCTCTATGACCCCTTAAGGCAAACCAGGTCTCACAGAGAGGAGCACCAGATATACTCAGTTTTCATACGTGGGGGCTGGGGAAAGTGTACCAAGAGCTGAAATTCTATTCTTCAGTGGGAAGCTCTTGAACTCCTGACTTATTTTTTCATGACACTCATGTCACTTGGGCATACCCTCACTTAGTGTGTGAGCAGTTACAGTGTGAGAGAAAATACATGAGAAACATTTTCAGATCTAAAAAGAAAAGGAAAAGAATGGTACTGATAACTCACAAATAACTGTAGATATTCTCACAACTCAAGGACAATTAGGATGGTACAGACGGCAAGGACATTTAGAAGAAGCATCATGGAGTGCTCCTCTTGGTGGGAGGTCAAGGAGAACAATAGGCATCAAAGAGACTCTGTGGAAGAGCCCATCTAAACCAAAAGGAGCAGGAGCCAGTGTTGAGCAGGGAAATCCTATCATTCCTTTAGTTAAACTCATAGGTAATTCAAGGCTGCTGCTCAAATCAAGAGCATGGAATGCTTACCACCATCTTCCATGCTTCTGAAACAGTCAGCTACTTCTTTTTTTTTAGCTTTTAATTTTTTACAGACTGCATTTTGATTCATTGTACACAAATGGGGTACTTCATTTTGTTTCTATGGTTTTACACAATGTAGATTCATACCATTCGTGTAATCATACATGTACATAGGGTAATGATGTCTGTATCATTCCACCATTTTTCATACCCCCCTCTAATTTTCTTCTACATGTTCTAAAGTTCCCCCATTACTCTCTCATTCCCCACTCCTCACCCCCATTATATAACATTCTCCACTTATCAGGGAAAACATTCGGCCTTTGGTTTTTTGGGCTTGGTTTATGTCATTTAGCATGATATTCTCCAATTCCATCCATTTATTCGCAAATGCCATAATGTTATTTTTCTTTATGTCTTAATAGTATTCCATTGTGTATATATACCAGAGTTTCTTTATCCTTTCATCTGTTGAAGGGCATCTAGGTTGATTCCACAATCTAGCTATTGTGAACTGCGCTGCTATAAACATTGATGTGGCTGTGTTACTGTAGTTTGCTGATTTCAGGTCCTTTGGGTATAAACCAAGGAGTGGGATAACTGGGTCAAAAGGTGGATCCATTCCAAGTTTTCTTAGGATTCTCCATACTGCTTTCCAGAGTGACTGCACCAATTTGCAACTCCACCAGCAACGTGAAAGTGTACCTTTTCCTCCACATCCACACCAATATCTATTATTGTTTGTGTTCTTGATAAAAACCATTCGAATTGGAGTAAAATGAAATCTTAGAGTTGTTTTAATTTGCATTTCTCTAATTACTAGAGATGTTGAACACTTTTTCATATATTTATTAATTGCCTGTGTGTCTTCTAAAATCAGAAATAAGCACACCAATCAACTATTCAGATGTATCAAGAAACAAATTTCTCCTTTTTCACTATTCATTTCTACTGTCTCCAACCCCAACACAGCTTCACTGTCCATGTCAGCAATTACTGACATAGTTTTGGGTCATCTCGACACAGTAGACACACACAAACACAAACACAAACACACACACACACAAATCAGTATTTATATACAGAAACAAACACTTTGGATGCCTGAAATTGGTGACAGCAAATGTCCCTAGTCAAACACCTGAGAAGAGCTGGTGTCTTCCTGGTGGAATGTGGCAGACGATTTATCTGGGCCTGGTCCAGGTGGGGACCCAAGAGGTGCATTCCTCACTGACCTGGGAGCAGCTCCTGGGGCTTTTAGCTGCTGTAGCCTCCATGTGGCTCTACTATGCCATGGCCACCAGATATCCCAAGGCACGTTTTCTGTGAGCTGGGTCACCCAGCTTGCAATACTCAGTTCCCCAAGTCAGCTGGAGATCAAGCAGAACCTTGAACCTTCTCCTGGTGGAACAAGGGACACATTAATTTCTCAGTGGAGAGATTCTTGGAGCCATTAGAGGATCTTGCTCACCATAAGATATGGGCATCCCCAACACTCGTCATAGGAGGAGGTGGTTCTTGGCTTGAGAAGACAGGTATTTTATTTCTCAGGTTCTTCCACATCAGCTGCAGAGATGCTACAAACATACTGTGGTAATAACTCTCAGAACCTGAAATGGACAAGAAAGAAACTCAAATATCACCTCTAAATTGTGAACTGTGATCTCCTTACTTCCCACTGAGACTACAGACAAATGTAAACTCCTAAGGTAGAGATCTGATGCCCTTTTCAGTGTCTTCTAGCAGTCATTAATTTCTTTATAATTAGAGCAAATATTAGATCATAATAATTTGGCAAGCATTTGTACAGGCAAATCCTGTTCCATTGCTTTCTGAAGACACTGCAAGTCACTAGAGTTGAAGGTTCACAGTTTTCCTGAGTGGGTGTCTGTCACCATTTTTTGACAGTGTGAGTTCATGTCATTTCTCAGTGACACATTTTGGAAAAGATAAAAATACTTGTGTTTAATTGCTATTTTATCTCTTACGGTGATCTTTTACCAGTTAATTCTGATGTTACTCAAGATTATTTGAGGTTGGTGTGAATTGACCCACTTAAGTTGGAAAATTTGATGAGTGTTTTGTATTCTGACTACTCACCTGCTCCTTTCCCAAAGTTCCTTTCCTCTCTTTGAATATCTTTTTCCCTGAAACACACAATACTGAAATTGGATTAATTAGTGACCCTAAAGTCATCACTAAGTGTTCAAGAGAACCCAAAATTGTACATCCCTCACTTTAAACCCAGAGCTACAGATTTCAGGTTTGTCCATGCTCTTCCAAATGGTAGGATTTCTTCCTTTTTAATTGCTAGAATTCTGTTGTGTATATATCTGGCATTTTCTTTAGCCATTCATTCTCATGTTGAACATTGAGTTTGACTACAAATCTTGCATAGTTTCCACAGTGCTGCTGCAAGTGTGGGAGTATGCTGATATCTCTGACATGCCAAGTAAATTTCCTTAGGATATGTACCCAGGAGTGCATTGTGAATCACATGGTGGTTCTGATTCCAATATTGGAGGAACTGCTGCACTGTCTTGTATCTGGCTGCACTGACTTTCATTGTCAACAAGATATAAAAACGTTCCCCTTTCTTAACTAGCTCTCCAGCATTTTCTATTTTCCGTTTGTTCATAATACCCATTCTAACTGAATTGGGATGATATTTTATTGTGGATTTGATTCTGATCATCCATGATCATACTAGCACAGACTTACTCTCTTCCTGTGCTACCTGATTCCTGCTGTCTGTCCCCTAACCACCGACACATGAAAGAAGTCAGGTTTCAAGGCAAGTTGAAGGGCAGGAGTCACACTTGGATACATATACTGTGTATGAATACCATCAAGCAACCCGGTTTGATGCCATGCTTCCATGGGTGCTGGATTCAAGAGGGACTGAATATGTCCAGGCTGTGGGATTAAATATGTTTATCAATGGGCAGAATTTTTAAAAACCAAGTAAATGGAATGCTCTGCATGCTGACAACTAAAAGGAAAATGAATCATAGAACTGAAGGAAAGGAGACAGCTTTGGAGGTGTTCTGAAGTGTGGAAAATTGAGCTTGCATGCGCAGTGGAATCTTTGCTTTCTCCAAGTCTCTTCCAGAAGACAGCATGATCTCTCTGCAGTGCTATCACTGGGCTGAGAAACTCCTTACTGTTGTAATAATGGTTTCCAACAAGATCCTGCTTGATCCAGGATTATAGACCACATTTTCCAACCCACAGAAATAAATGTAAACAATGGACTTCTTTTATCGGGGAGGGACATTGAACCTAGGGTCACTGATTCACATCCTCAGCCCTTTATTTTTCTTTTCTATTTTGAGACAGAGTCTCAGTAAGTTGATTAGGACATCTGTACATTGCTGAGACTGGCTTCAAGGTTGTAATTCTCCTGTTTCAGACCCCTGAGACTCTGGGATTACAGGCATGTGCCACTGTACCCAGCTGGGTATTTTTAAAGAAAGTCATTCTAGTATTCTTATTAGGGGTAACAAAAAATTGAAAATCAATAGGAGAACATTTACATGGAAATTTTAAAATTTTCACTGAATCTGTACTTAATAAAGCAGAACATAAGGACTAAGAAATGGAGGTAATTGTGAATTATACTTGTATATTATATGTATGTATGTATATATTAATAGAGGGAGTTGTGAATTATAGTTAGTATTGTGAATTACATATAGTTTTGGAGTATTGGAAAATTCATAAATTTATCCATTTAAACTCTACCTCTAACTAGTCTTCAAGTTCTCTGTAACTACATTTCTAAAGAAATCAGGAGAAAACAATATATCATGACGAGTGTTTATTTTCATAAATTAAAATGAATATTGGGGGTAATAAATTAAGGAAAATAACTAACTTCATGCTCAGTTCAGAAGTATTTAAAATAAATTTGTGATTTTTATAAAATGGCTGTACCTGGTAGTAAATCTGTTTCCATAATTTGAAATATATCCTTCTGAAATATCAGAGAATTCACCCATTGGTGCTTCACCAGTGAGCCACATCTCCAGCTCTTTCTATCTTTTATTGTGAGAGAAAGTCTCACTGTTTCCAAGGCTGGACTTGAACTTGAGATCTTACTGCCTCAGCTACCCCAGCCACTCCACTGTACCCAGCTTAATGGAACTTTGGCTGAAG
The DNA here is from genome assembly GCF_902686455.1 of Sciurus vulgaris. Classification (NCBI taxonomy): domain Eukaryota; kingdom Metazoa; phylum Chordata; class Mammalia; order Rodentia; family Sciuridae; genus Sciurus; species Sciurus vulgaris. The sequence continues at coordinate 69,254,382 of NC_136478.1, read as the reverse complement.
CCCCATTATTAGTAATTTCTAGTAAATTTTTTTGTTACATATTGCAAATGACACACTCCATAATTTCAAGATTGTGGCATCTCTAGAATGGCGATTATCAAGAATACGAGCAACAACAGGTGTTGGCGAGGATGTGGGGAGGAAGGTACACTCATACATTGCTGGTGGGACTGCAAATTAGTGCAGCCACTCTGGAAAGCAGTGTGGAGATTCCTTAGAAAACTTGGAATGGACCCTCCATTTGACCCAGCTATCCCACTCTTTGGCCTATACCCAAAGGACTTAAAATCAGCATACTACAGAGATACAGCCACATCAATGTTCATAGCTGCTCAATTCACAATAGCCAGACTGTGGAACCAACCTAGATGCCCTTCAATTGATGAGTGGATAAAGAAGCTGTGGTATATATATACAATGGAATATTACTCAGCCATAAAGAATGATAAAATTATGGCTTTTGCAGGCAAATGGATGAAATTGGAGAATATCATGCTAAGTGAGATAAGCCAATCTCAAAAAGCCAAAGGAAGAATGATATCGCTAATAAGTGGATGATGACACATAATGGGGGGAGGGAAGGGTTAGTGTTAGGGTTAGAGTTAGGGTTAGGGAGGGGGGCAAGTATGGAGGAAGGAAGGACTGTATAGAGGGAAAAGAGGGGTGGGAGGGGTGGAGGGAAGGGGAAAAATAACAGAATGAATCAAACAACATTACTGTATGTAAATTTATGATTACACAAATGGTATGCCTTTACGCCATGTACAAACATAGAAACAACATGTATCCCATTTGATTACAATAAAATAAAATAAAATAAAGAAAGATTCTAGAGTCGTTGGAATCTTTAAATCTCTCTTTTAATACTACATAGACTCCAAATACTATCACTTCAAATGCAAAATAAAATTTATTACGTGACTATCCTCAATACGATAACTATATAATGTCTTTATATATATGCATATATTTTGGTTATTTGACCTTTTTTATATTTTATTTCTATGCAATGCTGAGAATCAAAACTAGTGTCTCACACATGCTAGGCAAGTGCTCGACCACTGATCCACAAGCCAAGCCCAATCATTCATTTGTAATCACCAGTTCATTGCTTTCTTTAAAAGCAATTTAAAAAGTAGTCTGGTTCTGGAGAGCTAATATACGCCACAGTAACTACAGTGAATATTCTGTTTTAAGCCTGCATTTATTCTTTATGCTGGAGATTCATCACATGCTGTGCAAGCAACTTATCAATGAACTATAGCACCAGCTACAATACCTGAAATTTGCTGAAATAATAGACTTTAAGTATTCTCATTTCCCCAAAAATGACTTAGGTGAAGGATGTGCTAATTATTTTGCAGAAATCATTTTGCCATATATATCTCATTCAAGACCTCATGATTTCAATATAAATAGCTGTAATTTTGTCAGTTGTACCTTACTAAGTTCGAGGAAAGATGAAGCTCAGTCGACCTCATTTACATCACTCTCTAGTCAGTACCATTTCAAAACCTTTTGAAATTATGAGAGGGGACTATGAAAAAACAGCTCGATCCTTTTGAACATACATACAATTCACATTTTTAAGATGAGTTTAAGGCATTTGTTTTTTTCTTACGCAAGCAAAGCAGGGCCTGGGTGTTTTGGAGTCATGGCTCATAAAAGTGTAGGGGCTTACAGTGGGGGAAAAAGCCAGTTTGCCAGTACATACACAAGAACCATGATAATTATAACCATGGACAGGAGGCAGCAGAATGTGTTAGATGTGCCCATGTACATGGAAGCTTTTGTCTTAAGTTCTGCCCACAAGGAGTCCCTGGGAATCCTAACAGATATTACCTGGAAGATACTCAAGAGGCAGGATGTGCTAAAGGACACAGTCCCCTCCACTTTGTGAAGATAGAAAATAAGTTTGCACCCAATGTCATTGCGGAAATCTTTCAACCCCAGAGATGATGTTATTTGGGTGACTCCTTTAGAAAGAATGACTAGCCTATTAGCTATAGTTAGGTGCTTGAGAATCAAATCCATAGATATAAACCAGTATTTTGAAGTAAAGGAAGAAATAATGATAAAGAAGAGATAAATTCCCTAGAATTCCAGCTGTTACCTGTATTGAAAAGACCACTCCCATTGCCAAATACCTGGTGAGGATTCTATCAGTTCCTAGTGACTGAGGTTTGTCTTCGGAGCTGAAGTCTACTACATGGTCATAAAGCATGAACTGGGTGTCATATCAGCCAAAACCAAATATTTTCCACTTACATTATTTTTTCCTTAGGCATAATTAAAGATTTTGTTTTACTTACAGGTTCCCAAAATTTGAATATAGAGCCTTTAGAGAGCAATAAATATCACCACAATATGGGCATTTATATAGCACATTCTGTGTTCTTCATAACTCAATGGGGCAGGAAACAGTATTATTGCCACTGAAAATGAGAGAGCACTTAGTCGAGTTTAAGTTAATGAATTGTCTAAATTCAATACTGATTTTGTTTTTTCTTTTTAATTTTATTTAATTTTATTTGTTTTTATTTCTACAGACTGCATTTTGATTCCTTGTCCACAAATGGGGCACAGCTATTCATTCTTTGGTTGTACATGATGTAGATTCACACCATTTGTGTAATCATACATGTACACAGGGTAATGATGCTCATCGCATTCCACCATCTTTCCTTCCCCCACCCTCTGTTCTCCCCTCATTTCCGTGTACACGATTCACAATTCATGATGAAAGTCAATTTGCTTGTAAATGGTAATATAGGCTTTACCAAGCAAACTCAGCACAGCAATGTAGATTTAAATTTGTCACCATTCCATTAGTTAGAAATGGGAAAATATTACAGACATGCTGACATTGCATAAAATTATTAATGACACATAATAATCATACATGTCTATGGAGTATACTGTGATGTTTTGATACTTGTACATAATGTGTGCTGATGAAGTTGAGTAAGACCACACCCATTTCCTCAAATACTCATTATCAGGGGTGAGAACATTTAGTCATCTCTTCCAGCTCTTTGGAAATGTACAATATGTTACTGTTCATTATAGCCATCCTCCTGTGCAATGCAATGCCAGGAACTCATCTTTCATTTAAACTACTGAGACCCATCCTCAGAACTCTTCATATTTTATTTTGAAACAGCATCGCCGTTTCTTAGGTTCTTGCTATGTTGCTGAGGTTGGCCTTGAACTTGTAACCCTCCTGCCTCAGCCTCCTGTGCCACAGGGATTGCAGGATGTGCCACAGTGTCTGGCCCATAACTTCTTCTTATCTTTGTAGCTTTGCACCTGTTGATCAGCCCATCCCCATCCCCTCATCTCTCTGAAATCTCCAGCCTTCGGTAACCACCATTCTACTTTCCAATTTATGGGATAAGCGCCTTAGAATTCCACAACCTAGAGAGATCAGGCATTATTTATATTTTTGTGCCTAACTTATTTCACTTAGCACAATGTCCACCAGGCTCATCCATTTTCCCTGAGACACATTGTCACTCTTCTAAACTACTGACTGTATTTCATTGCACAATTATATCTGACAAATTTATTTTAAAAAAAAACTTACATGTATTCCCTGAACCTTTGTTTCTATCCCTTTCCTGGGCCCTTACTTCATCACATCCTATCCTTCCCCCAGGCTGCCGATCCCCGCACACAACCACTTCAATGGAGTATTAGTGGCCATATGGCAATGCTTACAGTACATTTCTGTGTGGCACATGGGAAATGAGGTCTTTGTCAGTGGCAGTAGAGGTGGAAGGGGAGTGGATAAATAAAGTGAAACACCAAATTCCCAGGCACTCCGATGTCTGCAGACAGTGCTCTTTCCACAGGCATCCCAGCTGATGGAGATGTGCATGCATATGCTGACAGCATGGGAACAGATGTGAGGGTGCTGTAACCCAGCTTCCAGCACTGCAGAAAGTCCCTGTGCTAGCCGATTGCACAGAGAAGAGTACCACAGTGGCCCTGGTGTGGTTGGTCCTCTTGGGCTGAGGCAGGACAGTACACCATGGCAGATCACAGGCAGAACACTCTGCTCAGCTCAGGGTTGGGAGTGAAGAAGGGAGAAAAAACAGCTGGGTTCCCACCAACTGCATTCCCCAGTTGCCAGAGGAGCTCCCACTGGACCCACCTTCTAAGGCTTCTACCAGCTCCCAAGAACACCAAGCTTCTTACACATGGAATTTCAGACCCCAACTACAGTACTCTGTGCCTGGTCCACACAGGATGCTCTCTATCTCACAATGCAAAATGCAATTAAAGGAGCTCCAAGGTCTTAATTGAATCCGAAGTGGTCAAGGGTCAAGTCCAATTGTGGTCCAAGCAATCGACAAATCTGTTGTGTCCCTGGCTCTTGTGTTCTTGAAAGGAGATAATTTTATGCAAGATAAGAAACATACTTCAAGGATACCCAAGTTTATTGGAGGAGAAAGTAACTATGATCTAGGAGAGGATAGGCCATAAGCCCAAGGCAAGACCAATCCCAGCAGGATAATCATTTAAACCTGCAGCCCCATATCTGCCTCTGGTCCCCACTGGGGTGGACAGTGGGTCTTAAAGGATGAGAACAGTGCTTCTCTTGTCTCTGCTGCTTGTAATCTTCAATGCCAAGTGCCTCAGGTGTTTTGCATCCTTCCCCACTTTTCCTTGGAATCTTCTGCACCTTCCTCCACCTCTTCCATACTGGGGTTGGCAATGCAGCTGTGACATCGGCCTCACAGCACCACGCATGTCCCTGTCAGGAGCAACCTGCAAACTGTGACACCCAGTCTGGCTTCACACCCTTTGCTTTGAAATCTTGGTGGAAGCCTCCATGATTGTAAAATTCTCAAATTCTGTGTGCCTGTACAACTAGCATCACAGTGGGACAGCATCATCTCTGGCCAGCACAAGTGTACCAGAGACCACTTGACCCCTGGCCACAACTTCCTCTGATGAGAACACCAGCAATTCTTCCCTAAGCATCCAGACTAGAATTGGCTTGGGCTGTCGGCTCAATACACTCTGCTCTGGAAACTGATCATAAATTTGCAAGCTACATCCTTGAGCTTGGGATGACTATGGCCTTGCCTATTCCTGAGGTGCCCTTGAAGCATTTTTCCCACCTTCCTCAGGCAGCCTGCTGGGTTTCTTTTAGTGATGCTACTGAATCTCTTCAGCAGTTGCTAGGGTACTGTCCTTGACTGGGATTTTGCAGGATTCTATTCTGGATAAAAGAGCTTTTCAGATCTCTCTTCCCTGAGCCTCATTGCTCACACTACTAAATGTAAATATGATGAAAAGCAGCAACTCACACCCCAGCCACAAGCTGAGTGCTCTGCTTCCTTGTAATCTTCTCCACCAGGAATTCTGCTCCATTATCTCTAATCTCAGCTTCAAAATCTCAGGACAGACACAAAATGTATTCAGGTCTCTGCTGTGGTGTATCATGTGCAGCCTCTGGGCCAAATCCTTATAGAATATCCAATACAATCTGAAACCTCATCAGTCAGACTTTGATGCCTGCATTCCTATCTGCATTGTGCTCTTCTGAATCACATCAGAATGGTCTGTTAAGCACTACCTACTTAATTTCAGGCTTTCCCCAGTTTGCACTTCCAAACTTTTCCAATCTCTTCCTATAAACCAATACCCAGGCTCTTCCACACCATAATGTTGTGTTGAAAAATACTACCTGACTCCTTGGTACCAGTTTCCTGTGTTGGTTTTCTGCTACTGTATCAAATACTTGGCATTATCAACTTCTATGGAAGAAAGGTTTATTTCAATTTAGGGTTTTAGATGTTTCAGTTCATGATCAGCTAGTCTGTATTCTTGGGCTCATGGTGGAGCATCAACACAGAAGGAGCCCATGGCAGATAAGAAGGCCCCATCTCATGGTCAGTGAAGAAAGAAAAGCACTGTATACTCTTTTTCTTTGAAGGGCACAATCTTGATGACCTGAGGTCTTCCCAGCAGATTCCAGCACCTCCTAGTGGCACCAAGCTGGGTCCAAGTCTTCAATATGTGAATTTCTGGGGACATTTCAGACCAGAACAATAGCAGAGTTGTTGTGATCAACTGTAATAGTGTATCAATGAGCAGGTGAATGAGAGTGTTTGTTATGGAAAATGTGTATGAGTGTGAATCTGTTTAAGCATGTGAGCATAGTTTACACAGGTGTGGGGGAAGCACATGATTGCAATGTGTCCAAAGTAAATATGTACTGTTGCATGTATTCTTGCTGATTGCCATTCCGACTGGAGTGACATGGAATCTCAGTGTGGTTTTGATTTGCATTTCTCTAATTGCTAGAGATGTTGAACACTTTTTCATATGTTTGTTGACAGGTTGTAATTAAAATAGAAATTTTCATTTGGAATAACATGGATAAATCTGAGACCATTATGTTCAGTGAAATAAGCCAGGCACAGTAAGACAAATAATACATGTTCTCACTTACATGTAAAATCTAAAAAGGCAGAACTCACATGTAGATGATAGAATAATGGTTACCAGACGCCGGTTTGGAAGTAATAGGGAGATGTCGTTCAAAGGGTACAAAGTCTCAGACAGGAAGAGTAAGTTTTTGGAGATCTAATGTATAACATGGAAACTGTAGTTGATAATAATGTATATTTCAAAATTGCTAAGAGAGCAAATTGCAGATGTTCTCACCACAAAATCATCTGACATGATAGCTGTGTTAATTAGTTTGATTTAATCATTCAATATGGATATGTAAAGCATCACTTGTACCTTCTAAATACATACAATATTTTGTCAACATGATCAAAATAAAGCTTTCAAAACAACATTGTGCCAAAGCCATTGGTTAGGAAAATTAACCTGCTACTCTCTATAAAAATGGAGGTAGAATATTTGATGGAAAACATTAGATAAGAAGAAGTGGAGTTGAAAAAAAAGCAGATCAGTAGTTCAGATATCAGCACCCCTTAAGCCTAAATGTTGAATAGTCCTACTCCGCCCTTGGCGGCGGTCCCGCCCCAAGACTCATGCGCAGTCTCCTGCAGACCCAGAATCCAGTCTGGAGATCTGCAAGGTGGGGAGTCTTGGTTTTCCGCTGACGCCTGTCCCGCGGCCCCACCCGCGCAGGTGTACGTCCACTCAGGGTGGACGCGCCTCCCCCTGCAGGGCGGGAGTGGACGGAGGGGAGCCGAGCAGGACCGACGCGGGGAGCGGGAGGCGACCCGGCCGTGTCGGGAGAGAAGGGAGGGACAGGCAAAATGAGCAGAGACCAGGTGGAAGGAAGGAGCCGGGCGAGACAGGGCGTGAGCGGAGGTGATTGCACGTGGAACATGAAGTCGTGCGGTACTGACTGGGCACCGCGAGTCCTTTAAAATGTGTTAGATTGTTTCAATCTCGCCGAAGAAAACGAGAATGGCAAAAACAGTTGTGTCGACGACCGCACTTTGTACCACTGTGTTGCTGCAGAGGGCAATGCCGCTGCACCCTGTTCAGCAGCTGGCAGAGGTAGTGCCCTCGGTTCAGGGCTCTCTTCCTTTTCTCGCTTGGAAGAGGAGAGTGTAAACTAGGGAAGATCTCTGACACCGCCGGTACTTTAAACAATGGGTATTACCTAAATTCTGTCTGCTCCCCGCCTCCACTTTTGTGACTCATGGCATTCTTTTCTAAAATCAATGTTTTCTCAAACATGTTTCAATTTAATCCTAGAATTGACTGGAGTTTTGAGAAAGAATTCCGAATTATATTCCCTCTTAAGTTTATTGTTCAGATTATGAGATGTAAATACTTTCTGCTTTTTGTTATATATTGAAAGTATTCTTTGTTGTGTGCTAATTGATTTTATACTGTTTTCATTATGCATCTGTAGGTTGTTGATCATCGTTAACACTCAAAATCTAACCACTTTAATATTCAGTGTTTTTCTTCTCTTTTGTAATTTTTTAATTCGCCAGCTCTGAACTAAAGTCTCCAACTAAGTAGGTGTTTTCCCTCGAATTCCCTTTGTTCTTTCTGTGCAGAGGTTTATGGGCCAGATTAATGTGTGATTTTCTTCCATTACAGCCACGTGTTCATGAATGCCCAAAGATTTCTCAGAGGTGATCTTCACTGTTGACCTGCTTTTCTGCTTTCCAGGAATAATAGGTATTTGTAATTTCATATTTTTAAATTTTTTTGGAAAGAAAATTAAGTGCTTGAGATTAAACCCATAAAATAGAAGCTTCTCGTATTCAGAAAAATGAAGGTAATCTGGAATAATGACAAACATTTAGCACTGCCCTACACAATCCACCTTTTCAGAATTCAGTCACATCAAGTTCTACTCAACTTCGACATCCCCAGGTGACTTCGTGAAGTAACTACCTTTTCTGAGCCACTGTGTCCACCTGAAGAATGGGGTAGACAAGAAATTCTGAGTCTGAGCAAACAACATCCCTGAAGTGATTTTATAGATCGGGCATATCTCCATGTGGCTTTTTTGAGGACGGGTGCCCTGGTGTAATGAGAATATAAAATGACTCTCAGTTCTCCAAAAATGATGAAAACCATTAGGAAAGAGATGGGGCCATAGGCTCAGAGATAAGAAAGCTGCCTCTCTCACACCTTCTTCCTCTCCCTCTCTGTTTCTGCCTCAGAAATAAGTCTAAAGTTTGTGTCTCCTCCTGGCCCTAAGCCTTTTGTGGTTCCCCCATGCCCTCTGGAGAAAAAGTAAACTCAGTATGACTATGGCAAGGAGATGTGCAGCTGGGATGGGGCTTCAGGTGTGGTCCAAATTGAGGGGTCAGGCTTTAGAATCTTACCTCGACTGCTGGTTCCATGCTGACCACCCAGGCAGAGGCCATGAACTTGGGGAGGTAATTCCTTTAGCTCAGTGCCAAGTAGACAACGGTAGGGTGGAAGCCTCCTATGTTACTTTGAGTGAAATGGGGAGGGTTTCTTGAGTGAAGAAGCTCACTTATTAGTCTCATCGTAGGAGTTTATTGTCCCTGAATCATTCCTGTTTTAGTACAAAGCGATGTATACTTTTTCCGCACATGAAGGTTCTCCATATGTGTTTATTTGCAGCAGAGGAAAGGGGGATGTGAATTCTAAGTTTTAAGTAACATACTTAACACAAAGTCATCTTACCTGAGAAACAAGCCCAGAAGAAGGAGGAGGAGGAGGGAAGGAAGAAAGAAAGAAAGGAAGAAAAAGGAAAAGGAAATGGCTTGTTCCCAGGTATAATTCATCACGGTTGACTGTTTTTCTTCTTCCTGAAATGCCAGTTTTTGGACTTGCTTGTCTTCTCCAACTCTCAGATGTCTGACCGTACACATATACTCACACCCAGGGCTGTTACTAAATCCTTTCTCATGTAGATTCCATTTTTCAATGACTTAACACGGAACTTGGGATTGGGCTCCATTTAAATAATCATTCTCCATAAAGTTTGCATTAGTTTGCTTTCTGTTACTCTAATCAAAGGGTTTTATACCAAGGAATGGATTGAAAATGGTTACTGAGCTCCATGGTGTCAGAGATTGTGTTGAGACCCTGATCTGGAGACTCTGACAGCTCTTTATGAGACAGGATTAAAGAAACTGTGTATGTAAGCTCACAGGCTGTGCGTAAAAGTCATGACTACTGACTGAGATCTGCATGTTGGCTTTCAAAGCCACTGCTTTTCTTTGTTCTTTGTTACCCCATGTGATCTATTCATGCCAATTCCTTCAGATAGCGTTACAGGATCAGGTCTCTCAGATATGAAGTAACAGGGACAGTCAGACACTCAGTTTTCTCTCCCCCATAGGAAAACTCATTAACCATGAATCCCTTGGTACTGCATAGTGCTGGCATGTGGGAGGGGTGAGATGGGAACAGTAAGACTGTCCCTACACTTTTAATGCATCCATTTTCTGTGCTTCAACAGATCTGTAATCTCTTGCTGTATTTTGGGAGTCTTGTAACTCCCAAAATACCTTGTAAAGATATTTTTACCCATGGATTATCATTAGACAAGTTTTTCTGTGGGGTGACAAGTGTTAGACTCTGTCAGTCCATAATCCCAGTGATATTCTAAACATAATCTTAACCTATAGGTCAAGAAAAATGAAAATATTACAGAATTTTTGGAAAAAAAAAAAACAAAATCACAACAATACAAAACTTATGGGATGCAGCAAAAGGAGTGATAAGAGGGAATTTCTAATTGTAAACACATACAGTCATAGTTCAGTATTGGTGGGGGATTGGTTCCAACACCTCCCACTTATTCCCAAATCTGAATGTTGAAGACCCTTATACAAAATGGCATAATACTTTCAGTCCTCTGTGCCCATGGACCCCCATATTTATGGATTCAGCCAACCACAGGTTGAAACATTGAAAAAATTGTACCTGTACTAAAAATTACAGACTTCTTCCAATGCATGTGGAACTTTGGATATAGGGTCAGCCAACTTCACTTATAAAAAAAAATTTTAAATCTTAATTTAGGTATGTAACTATACTTTAAAGAACTAGAAAAACTACAATAAACTAAACTAAAACCTAATACCATGAAGAAAATAAGAAAGATTGGAGCAGCGTTCAATGAATGAGAAAGCTTTGGTTTTTGTGCTTTTTTGTTTACCCACTAAACCACACCCCCAGTTTATATATACATACATATAGATATAGATATATTATATGTGTGTGTATATTGTTTGTCTATTTTTGTTTCAAGACAGAATCTTGCTAAGTTGCTGAGTCTGACTCTGAATTTGTATCCTCCTGCCTCAGATTCCTGAACCACTGAAATTATATGCATATGCCATTCCACCCAGCAAGAATTTTTTTTTAATGAGAGACATCAGGGCTGGAGAGTGGCTCAGCAATAGAGTGCTTGCCTAATATGTGCAAGGCTTCAGTTCAATCCCCAATGTTGAAAAAATTTTAAGAAACACAGAAATCAGTGGAACCAAAAGTTTGTTCTTAGAAGATAAACTAATAGTCTTTGGGTAGACTAATACAAAAAGATCATTCTTACACTCATTTGTGAAGAGTTAGTACATCACTTCCAGTCTCACAGAAGTAAAAACATTTCATGAGATTTCAGTGAACATTTCCACACAAATTAAAGGGACTTGGCTAAAATGGAAAACTTCCTCCAGACACATACAATGAAAACTGCCTCAAGAAACAATAGAAAATTGGAATAGACTTAACAGTACACAAAGAAGCTGAGTCATTAATCAAAAATGTCCCAGAAAAAAAATAGGACTAGGACCAGTTGTCCTTCCTGGTGTCTTTTACAAAATATTTAAAAAATTACTAGCAATTCTTCTTCAAGCTATTCTAAAAAACATAAAAGCAGGTGGTATTCCCAAACTCATTGTATAAAGATAGTAATACTCACATCATAAAGCCAAACACATATATTAGAATATTAAACTAAATAGAACTTGTAAATGTGGATACAGAAATACAAAAATACAAAAATATTACTATGAAACAAAAACCTACATCATGCTGTAAGGGTTATACACCATTGCCTAGTGGGATTTATCCCAGGAATGCAAGGATAGTTCAACATGAGAAAGTTAATTGCTGAAATATATCACATATGCAGAAGGAAAGAATAAAAATACATGATTATCTCAGTTTACACAATAAAGGTATATGACAAACTCCAAAACCCTTTAGTAGTAAAAATATTCAAAACTAGAAATAGAGCAAATTTTATGAATGTTAAAAACACCCTATGTTTAAAAATATACAGCTGAGATAATCCTTCATGAAGGAATGAGAACTTACACCTAATATCAAGAACTTGATGAGGATGTCCTCTTTGACCACCTTGTTTCCCTTGAGCCTGGAAGTTTGTGAATATATTTTATGTATCCACAAGATGTGAAGAAATTCTACAACTCAACAAGCAGGATGCAAATAACCTAATTAATAAATGGCCAAAATATTTCCATAGACATTTCCCCATAGAAGATATTCAAATGCCCTACAAACACATGAAAAGTTTTCTGCAGACTCACTCATCAGCAAAATCAAAACCAAAACCACAGTGCGATGTCACTTCCTACCCATTGGGATGGCTGTTGTAAAACAGAAAATTAGAGGTTTGTAAAGATGGAGAAATTGCAATCCTGATACCTTGCTGGAAAAATGGAAGAATCACTTTGGAAAAGAGTTTGGCACATCCTTCAGAGTTAAACTGCATGACCCAGAGGTTCTCCTCCTGGGCATACTTATACCCAAAAGAATTGAGGACTGTGATTCTGGTACTTGTACATGAATGTCCACAGCACTATGTACAGTAGGCACAAAAAGTAGAAACAATGCAAATGTCTACCAGTGGATGAATGAATTAATAAAATATAACGAAGTCATACAGTAGAATATTATTCAGCCATAGATATAAATATACTAGTGATGCATGCTATATCATGAGTGGACCTCAAAAACATCCTAAATGAAAAACATAATATGAATTCGCATATGAATCCATATATGTGAACTCTACAGAATAGATAAATTCAGAGCCAGAAAGCAGATTAGTTTCTTCCAGGGACTGTGGGGAGGTTGTGGAGAGTGAGTGCTTAAGAGATCTAAAATTTCTTCTGGAGATCATAATGTGTTTTTGAAGATAGAGGTGATGTTTGTACAATATTGTGAATGTGCTAAATGCCACTGAATCATATGCTTTAAAATGAATTTTAACAGACAAGTAAATTTTTATGTGAAATTCAAAAATCTTTCATGTCCACGTGGTGAAATGTGTTTTCAGTTCAAGCTCTGCTGACATTCAGGGATGTGGCCAGATATGCTGATGCTTGCCTGTAATCCCAGTGACTCAGAAGGCTGAGGCAGGAGGATTGCAAGTTGGGGTTCAACCTCAGCAACTAAGAGATAACTTATCTCAAAAAAAAAAAAAAGGTGTGGGTATGTGGTTCAGTGGTAGAGCATCCCTGGGTTCAATCCCTGGTGAAAGAAAGAAAGAGAAAAAGAAAGGAAAGAAAGAGAGAGAGAGAGAGGGAGGGAGGGAGGAAGGAAGGAAGGAAGGAAGGAAGGAAGGAAGGAAGGAAGGAAGGAAGGAAGGAAGGAAGGAAGGAGGGAGGGAGGGAGGGAGGGAGAAAGGAAGGAGAAAGGGAGAGAAAGAAAAAGAAAGAAAGAAGAAAAAAGAGGAAAGAAAGAAAGGGAGAGAAAGAGTCTTCCAGGGACTGTGGGGAGGTTGTGGAGAGTGAGTGCTTAAGAGATCTAAAATTTCTTCTGGAGATCATAATGTGTTTTTGAAGATAGAGGTGATGTTTGTACAATATTGTGAATGTGCTAAATGCCACTGAATCATATGCTTTAAAATGAATTTTAACAGACAAGTCAATTTTTATGTGAAATTCAAAAATCTTTCATGTCCACGTGGTGAAATGTGTTTTCAGTTCAAGCTCTGCTGACATTCAGGGATGTGGCCAGATATGCTGATGCTTGCCTGTAATCCCAGTGACTCAGAAGGCTGAGGCAGGAGGATTGCAAGTTGGGGTTCAACCTCAGCAACTAAGAGATAACTTATCTCAAAAAAAAAAAAAGGTGTGGGTATGTGGTTCAGTGGTAGAGCATCCCTGGGTTCAATCCCTGGTGAAAGAAAGAAGAGAAAAAGAAAGGAAGAAAGAGAGAGAGAGAGAGAGAGAGAGAGAGAGAGAGAGAGAGAGAGAGAGAGGGAGGGAGGGAGGGAGGGAGGAAGGAAGGAAGGAAGGAAGGAAGGAAGGAAGGAAGGAAGGAAGGAGGGAGGGAGGGAGGGAGGGAGAAAGGAAGGAGAAAGGGAGAGAAAGAAAAAGAAAGAAAGAAGAAAAAAGAGGAAAGAAAGAAAGGGAGAGAAAGAAAAAGAAAGAAAGAAAGAAAGAAAGAAAGAAAGAAAGAAAGAAAGAAAGAAAGAAGAAAAAAAGAGGAAAGATTACCCCACATACTTTAGTTCAGAAATTACTTTTTAACCAAATGTAAGCAGACAGTTAAAGAGCTTATACCTTGACAAAATCTTCGCCTAACTTTGTTCCTGTCACACAGCCATGCTGTGGCTGTGCCATCCATTATTACCCATGATCACCCTCTGTTTCTGTACCTTTGTAGGTTTTCTCATATCCACGTGTTTACACATAGTGAACTCATCCATTCTTTTTTTTTTTTTCTCATCCATTCTTGTGATGTCCATTTCAAGGGGTGCACTGTGGGGTCCTGCTAAGAATTTTCTTATTGTCTTTTGGACTGTATCCTTGGGGATGTGCTTAGAAATGGGATTGTGTGATGTTGAACTTGACTAGTGGTAGAGCAGCCACTGCAGGGACTAGGGAGATATGAACCTGACATCAGGGCACCCAAACTCCCTCCCTTACTAATCCTTTCCACTAAGTCCCTGGAGCATGGGCTACTTCCCACAGGCTGGCTCAGTATCCAGCCACCTTCCAAGTCTCTTCTTACCTGAGGTGGGGGTTTTAGTGCAACAGCACAGTCCCTCCGTAGACTCCATAGGCTCCATAGACTCTGCTCCCAGGTTGCCCTTCAGTCCTTAACTCTTCACTTTTACTCTTTTAAATCCCAGTCTTGGCCTATCCTTAAGTGTTGGTTCATCTAGATGGGTTACACTAGTGGCTTCTAGTGTATTAATTTTCCTTAACTTTTAATTTGTTTTAATTAGTTCTACATGAAAGTAGAATGCACTTTGATACATCATATACAGTGGAGTAGAATTTCTCATCCTTCTGATTATGCAGGATGTAGAATCTCACCAGTGGTATACTCACATATGTACACAAGGTAATATTGTCTGATGCATTCTATTCTCTTTCCTATCCCCATATCCCCTTCCCTCCCTTCACTCCCCTCTACCTAAAGTAACCCTCTTATTCCCTAGCTCCCCACCACTGTGAATTAGCGTACACATATCAGAGAAGACATTCATCTCTTGGTTTTGGGGGATTGGCTTATTTTGCTTAACATATTCTCCAGCTCCATTTACCAGTAAATTTGAGAACCTCAGAAACACAGTTTTTGTAAGATCTACTCCTTCTTGCACAGCACACACTGCAAGGAAAGACACCTGCTCCCAGGTGGAGCAACTTGTTAGGGTGGTAACATGACCTGGTCACCACATCAATGTGAGCAGGACTGTGATGCCTCAAAGGCTTGTAACCCTGTGGGTGGCACCATAGCCCTAAGTCACCAGCTCAAGTCCTGTGTCTCCAGAAATGTTTCTCCTGCTCTGTATTTGCATGACTTGCTGTAATCATGCTGGATGACCGTAATGGTTTATGTTTATAAACAAGGCATCTCAGCCAGCTTGCAGGTTCAGATCCTCTTTCTGAATCTGGATAGCAGATGTGTTAAGAATGGATAAGTTCTTGGGCCTTTTGTTTTCACATAAGAAAGTGATCATTTGCAGCAGAATGTTTAGTGAATTAATACAGGGAGACTGAGCTGGGAGGGTTGCAAGTTCTAGGCCAACCTGGGCAATCTGAGAACTTGCTTAAAGTAAAAAATAAAAAGGCCTGGGTAAAAATCAGTCATAAAGTACCACTGGGTTCAATCCCCAGTACCTTTGAACAGGCAAAGAAATCAACTTTGCAGCCAGACAACACGAATCCTGATTGAGAGGATGCATCTCTTTCCTTGTGTCTTCGTGAGTGTGACCAACATCACTATTTCATTGAAGATTCAGTCACCACCCATGATTTCCCAAGTGTAAAGGATTATATATATGCAAACATAGCTGATACACATTGAGTGGAAATGTGTTATTTGGGGATGGAAACAAACCTAAGGGGAGGACGTTGACTCTTGATTGCCACAGTAAGTGTCACAACAAAGTTCACATTCTTACAAGATCCTCTGGCTCTGGATGAGAGTCTGTATCACTAGAAATGGTAGAACAGCCTCCAGGCATTTGGGGGTTTGTCACAAATTAGTTGGGATGCTGGGGACTTTATATTTATCTTGCTGATGGCTTGTTAACATCCATGTACTTTGTGTTCAAGCACATGACCTCAGCCAGTCCCACACTGAGACTTCACCCCACCATCTGGCATCGCTCCAGCTCCTTCACTGAATTAGATGTAACTTTTTCACAGGGTTCCTACTTTGTATGAATTGTTGTCTTGGGTACATTTTTATATCAACAAGTCTCGGGGGATTCAAGATGGCGGACTAGAGGGTGGCTGCGTTTCGTGTTGCTCCAGGACTCAGGACTCAAGAAGAGGAGATATAGAGAGACTTGGGACCAACTCAAAGCAGCCGGGGGGCTGCCCAGAGGAGAAGGAGAAATACGGGCTCGGCATGTCGCTTGGACTTGGAGCAGCTGCGCCAGGGCTCCGGGCGGCTATCCGGAGGAGCAGCGTGGACTCAGGACACAAGAAGAGGGGATATTGAGAGACTTGGGACCAACTCAAAGCAGCCGGGTGAGTGTTTCCCACTGGGCAGGCGTCCTGGAAGGGGCGGTAGCCCTGAAAGCAGGGAACTTTCTGAAGTAGAGCTGCCGGTGAGACGCCCCTCCCCCCGCCGGAGCAGTGATCGCAGACAACTGGGAGCATTGGAGAGGTGGCTGTTCACCACAGCGCTTGGACTTGGCGCAACCCACCCGGGCTCTGGGAGGCTGCCCAAAGTAGAAGGTGCTCGGTGAGCTGTTTGGACTGAAAGCGACCACCCCTGAACACAGGGGGCTGCCCAGAGGAGAAGGAGAAATACGGGCTCGGCACATCGCTTGGAATTGGAGCAGCTGCACCAGGGCTCTGGGCAGCTATCCGGTGGAACAGCGTGGTGAGTGGTTTGGTCCCAGAGCATCCGCTCCTGAACACAGGGGGGTTGTCTGGAGAAGGAGGAGGAGCGTGGCGGGGTGCTTGGGCTCGAAGTGACTGCACCAGGGCTACGGGTGGCAGTCGGGACAAGAAGGTGCACAGTGAGTTCTTGGGACTCGTGACGCACCAGATCTCTGGGTGACTGCCTGGTGGAGAAAGAGGTGCGTGGTGGGTCACTTGGATTTAGAGCGACCGCACGGAACAACAGGTGGCTGCCGGAGGAAAAGGTGTGTGGCGGGTCACTGGGACTCGGAGCGATTGTAAGGGGCTCCAGGTGGCTGCTCAGAGGAGGGGCCGCATAGCCAGGCGAAAAGTGCAGAGCAGGGTCCTAGACGGCTTCTTGGTGGAAGAGCCCCACAGACAAACTGAGGGGCGGAGCGAAGGCTCCAGGACTGCAGGCAGCTTCTCTGAGGAGAGGCAGCCTAAGGAGATTCGTTTGCGAAGGGTGAGGCTTCCAGGCCCAGGAGGTAGGTCCGGGTCCCTGGGAACATTGCAGAAGAAGGCTGCCCAGCCCAGGCGGTAGTTGTGAATTGAACGGAACCTCTGGGAGGAAAACCAACCAGCGAGACCTCCCCACTGGGTGACTCCTCCCTGTCGGGTGAGGTTCTCCCAAAAGGACTGTAAAATCAGAGACACAGGCCCAAACTGGTCTTGCATCAGCCCACATCCTACTTCCCTTTTGGACGACCATTCATCAGCAAGTGAAGGTACCTCTGCCCACTAGCAAGGAATATACCCCACCGGAAGGCCACCACCCCTAGGGAGTCAGCTCCCTTGTGGAGCACTGCATTATCAACTTCCTCCAAGACTTCAGGCTACTGAAGACTAAGAGGGGATATAATAGAAATCTTCAGGGATATTATAAGACAATAGAGGAAATCTGCAATATCACAGCGGTCAACTGATACCTAAACAATATGAGAAAACAAGGAAAGAAAAAGCTGCAAACAAATCTAGATGTTACATCAATGAAACCCAACGACAGCATGGCAGAAGAAATGACAGAAAGGGAGTTCAGAATGTACATAATTAAAATGCTCAGGGAAGCAAATGACGAGATGCAAGAGCAAATGCAGGCACTGAATGATCGCACCAATTGACAGTTAAAAGAGCAAATACAGGAAGCAAAAGATCATTTCAATAAAGAGTTAGAGATATTGAAAAAAAAAAACAAACAGAAATCCTTGAAATGAAGGAAACAATAAACCAAATTAAGAACTCCATAGAAAGCATAACCAATAGAATAGAACACCTGGAAGACAGAACATCAGACATTGAAGATAAAATATTTAACCTTGAAAACAAAGTTGAACAAACAGAGAAGATGGTAAGAAATCATGAACAGAATCTCCAAGAACTATGGGATATCATGAAGAGGCCAAATTTAAGAATTATTGGAATTGAGGAAGGCTTAGAGAAACAGACCAAAGGAATGAACAATCTATTCAATGAAATACTATCAGAAAATTTCCCAAATCTGAAGAATGAAATGGAAGATCAAGTACAAGAGGCTTATAGGACTCCAAATATACAAAATTACAACAGACCCACACCAAGGCACATTATAATGAAAATGCCCAACATACAAAATAAAGACAGAATTTTAAAGGCCGCAAGAGAGAGGAATCAAATTACATTCAGGGGGAAACCAATACAGATATCAGCAGATTTTTCAATCCAGACCCTAAAAGCTAGAAGGGCCTGGAACAACATTTTTCAAGCCCTGAAAGAAAATGGATGCCAACCAAGAACCTTATACCCAGCAAAACTTACCTTCAAATTTCATGATGAAATAAAATCCTTCCATGATAAACAAAAGCTAAAAGAATTTACAAAAAGAAAGCCAGCATTACAGAACATTCTCAGCAAAATATTCCACGAGGAAGAGATGAAAAACAAAGAAACAAATCAGCAATGGGAGGAACTATCCTAAAGGAATTGTCAAATAAAGGAAGAACGAAGTCGTCTCAAAATAAATAAATAAATAAATAAATAAATTGAACCAAATGACCGGGAATACTAATCATATCTCAATAATAACCCTGAATATTAATGGCCTGAACTCATCAATCAAAAGACATAGACTGGCAGATTGGATCAAAAAGAAAGATCCAACAATATGTTGCCTGCAAGAGACTCACCTCGTAGAAAGAGATACCCATAGACTAAAGGTGAAAGGATGGGGGAAAACATGCCATGCACATGGACTCAGCAAAAAAGCTGGGGTATCCATCCTCATTTCAGATAATGTGGACTTCAAGTCAAAACTAGTCAGAAGGGATAAAGAAGGACATTACATACTGCTTAAGGGAACCATAAATCAGCAAGACATAACAATCATAAACATCTATGCCCTAAACAGTGGCTCATCCATGTATGTCAAACAAATCCTTCTCAATTTCAGAAACCAAATAGACCATAACACAATAATACTAGGTGATTTTAACACGCCTCTCTCACCACTGGACAGATCTTCTAAACAAAAATTGAACAAAGAAACCATAGATCTCAATAACACAATCAATAATTTAGACTTAACGGACATTTATAGAATATACCATCCAACCAAGAGCGAATACACTTTCTTCTCAGCAGCACATGGATCCTTCTCTAAAATAGACCATATATTACACCACAAAGCTAATGTAAGCAAATACAAGAAGATAGAGACACTACCTTGTATTCTATCAGATCATAATGGATTGAAGTTAGAAATAAATGAAAGAGTAAAAAACAGAAGCTACTCCAACACCTGGAGATTAAACAATATGCTATTACATGATGAATGGATAACAGAAGATATTAGGAAGGAAATTGAAAAATTCTTAGAGGTAAATGAGAACAAAGAAACATCATATCAAAATCTTTGGGACACTATGAAAGCAGTACTTAGAGGAAATTTTATTTCATGGAGCGCATTCAATAAAAGAAGTAAAAATCAACAAATAAACAACCTAACACTACAGCTCAAAGCCTTAGAAAAAGAAGAACAGAACAGCACCAAAAGTAGTAGAAGACAGGAAATAGTTAAACTCAGAGCTGAAATCAACGAAATTGAAACAAAAGAAACAATACAAAAAATTGACAAAATAAATAGTTGGTTCTTTGAAAAAATAAACAAAATTGATAAACCCTTAGCCACTCTAACAAAGAGAAGACGAGAGAAAACCCAAATCACCAAAATTCGGAATGAACAAGGAAATATCACGACACGATTGAAATGCAAAACATAATTAGAATCTATTTTGAAAATCTATATTCTAACCAAATAGAAAATTTCGAAGACATCAACAGGTTTCTAGAGACATATGAATTGCCTAAATTGAACGAGGAGGACATACACAATTTAAATAGAACATTTTCAAGTAATGAAGTAGAAGAGGTCATCAAAAGCCTACCAACAAAGAAAAGTCCAGGACCAGATGGGTTCTCAGCCGAGTTCTACAAAATCTTTAAAGAAGAGCTCATTCCAATACTTCTCAAAGTATTCCATGAAATAGAAGAGGAGGGTACCCTCCCAAACTCATTCTATGAAACCAATATTACCCTGATACCCAAGCCAGACAGAGACAAATCGAGGAAAGAAAATTTCAGACCGATATCATTAATGAACATTGACGCAAAAATTCTCAATAAAATTTTAGCAAATCACATACAAAAATATATTAAAAAGATAGTGCACCACGATCAAGTGGGTTTTATCCCAGGGACGCAAGGTTGGTTCAACATCCAGAAATCAATAAATGTAATTCACCATATCAATAGACTTAAAGTCAAGAATCACATGATTATTTCAATAGATGCAGAAAAAGCATTTGATGAAATACAACACCCCTTCATGCTCAAAACACAAGAAAAAATAGGGATAGTGGGAACATTGCTTAATATTGTAAAGGCCATCTATGCTAAGCCCATGGCTAATATCATTCTAAATGGTGAAAAACTGAAAGCATTCCCCCTAAAAACTGGAACAAGACAGGGATGCCCTCTTTCACCACTCCTATTCAATATCGTTCTTGAGACTCTAGCCAGAGCAATTAGACAGACCAAGGAAATTAAAGGAATACAAATAGGAAAAGAAGAACTCAAACTATCCCTATTTGCAGATGATATGATTAAATACTTAGTGGAACCAGGAAATTCCACCAGAAAACTGTTAGAACTCATAAGTAAATTCAGTAAAGTGGCAGGTTACAAGATCAATGCTCATAAATCCAATGCATTTTTATACATAAGTGATGAATCCTCAAAAAGAGAAATTATGAAAACTACCCCATTCACCATAGCATCGAAAAAAATAAAATACTTGGGAGTCAATCTCACAAAAGAGGTGAAAGACCTCTACAATGAGAACTACAGAACACTAAAGAAAGATATTAAAGAAAACCTTAGAAGATGGAAAGATCTCCCATGTTCTTGGATAGGCCGAATTAATATTGTCAAATTGGCCATACTACCAAAAGTGCTATACAGATTCAATGCAATCCCAATTAAAATCCCAATGACCTACCTTACAGAAATAGAGCAAGCAATCATGAAATTCATCTGGAAGAATAAGAAACCCAGAATAGCTAAAGCAATCCTTTGCAGGAAAAATGAAGCAGGGGGTATCGCAATACCCGAACTTCAACTTTATTACAAAGCAATAGTAACAAAGACGGCATGGTACTGGTACCAAAATAGACAGGTAGATCAATGGTATGGAATAGAGGACACGGACACAAACCCAAATAAATACAACTTTCTAATACTAGACAAAGGCGCCAAAAATATGCAATGGAGAAAAGATAGCCTCTTCAACAAATGGTGCTGGGAGAATTGGAAATCCATATGCAACAGAATGAAACTAAACCCATATCTCTCACCCTGCACAAAACTCAACTCAAAATGGATTAAGGACCTTGGAATCAGACCAGAGACTCTGCAGATTATAGAAGAAAAAGTAGGTCCCGATCTTCAACATGTCGGCTTAGTACCAGACTTCCTCAACAGGACTCCCATAGCACAAGAAATAAAAGCAAGAATCAATAACTGGGATAGATTCAAACTAAAAAGCTTTCTCTCAGCAAAGGAAACTATCAGTAATGTGAAGAAAGAGCCTACAGAGTGGGAGAATATCTTTGCCAATCATACTTCAGATAGAGCACTAATCTCCAGAATCTATAAAAAACTCAAAAAACTCTACACCAACAATACAAATAATCCAATCGACAAATGGGCTAAGGAAATGAATAGACACTTCACAGAAGAAGATGTACAAGCAATCAATAAACATATGAAAAAATGTTCAACATCTCTAGTAATAAGAGAAATGCAAATCAAAACCACCCTAAGATTCCATCTCACCCCAATTAGAATGGCGATTATCAAAAATACAAGCAACAGGTGTTGGCGAGGATGTGGGGAGAAAGATACACTCATACATTGCTGGTGTGGCTGCAAATTAGTGCAGCCACTCTGGAAAGCAGTGTGGAGATTCCTTAGAAAACTTGGAATGGACCCTCCATTTGACCCAGCTATCCCACTCCTTGGCCTATACCCAAAGGGCTTAAAATCAGCATACTACAGAGATACAGCCACATCAATGTTCATAGCTGCTCAATTCACAATAGCCAGACTATGGAACCAACCTAGATGCCCTTCAATTGATGAATGTATAAAGAAACTGTGGTATATATATACAATGGAATATTACTCAGCCATAAAGAATGATAAAATTATGGCATTTGCAGGCAAATGGATGAAATTGGAGAATATCATGCTAAGTGAGATAAGCCAATCTCAAAAAGCCAAAGGACGAATGATATCGCTAATAAGTGGAGGATGACATATAAAAGGGGGGAGGGAAGGGTTAATGTTAGGGTTAGAGTTAGGGTTAGGGAGGGGGGCAAGTATGGAGGAAGAAAGTACTGCATAGAGGGTAAAGAGGGGTGGGAGGGGTGGGGGGAAGGGAAAAATAACAGAATGAATCAAACAACATTACTGTATGTAAATTTATGATTACACAAATGGTATGCCTTTACGCCATGTACAAACAGAGAAACAACATGTATCCCATTTTTTTACAATAAAAAAATAAAACAAGTCTCAAAACAACCATAAATTGTGCATCCCCTGGAGTACAAGGGAGAAACTATATTAGCCTGTTTACAATGTCAGTGAAAATATATGGTAAAGAAAAATCATATTTAAAAAGCTTTAGAGCCAGGTGCAGTGGCACATGCCTGCAATCCCAGTGACTCAAGAAGCTGGAGCAGGAATATCACAAGTCCAGTGTCAGCCTGGGCAGCTTAACAAGAACCTGTCGCAAAAACTAAAAGGTATTTAGTTTAGGGGTAGAGTGCCCCCAGGTTCAATCCCAAGGACCAAAAAATAAAGTTTTGTTATAATTGAGAATAAATCCTACAACAATGTTTAATGCCATAATTCAAAATTAGCACTTTTCAGTCGGGGATCCTGGTGCATGTTTGGAATCCTAGTGACCTGGGAGACTGAGGCAGGTGGAGAATTTTCAGTTCAAATTAAGCCTGGGTAGAAAACAGAAAAACTATCTAAATTTTTTTTTAATTTAAAAAAGGCATGGAAGGAAGCTATGGGTGTAGCTCAGTGATACAGCAGCCTATATTCAATTCCCTGTACTATTTACTATACTATAATAATTAGCTCTTTTCTACTATTTGGAAGTTGCTCTAGTAAAATTGTATAATCATATATAATAGCTCATTAATATTTCAACACATTAATATTTCATAAAACCTGTGTGAAAACTGGGAGTATATCTAAATATTATTTTATAAGCATTTTTACACTTATATTTTGCAGTGGAACCTGAGTGTGGGGCAGGAAAAGGAAGGTACTAAGTGAATGGTATCAAGAAAACTGTTCTTTCCAATCAAGAAGTCAGGAGTTATAAGAATAAACATCCATTTTAATTTAGTTTCGTGCATGGTGAGAGATATGGGTTTAGTTTCATTCTGTTGCATATGGATTTCCAATTCTCCCAGCACCATTTGTTGAAGAGGCTATCTTTTCTCCATTGCATATTTTTGGCACCTTTGTCTAGTATGAGAAAATTGTATTCATTTGGGTTTGTGTCCGTGTCCTCTATTCTGTACCATTAATCTACCTTTCTATTTTGGTACCAATACCATGCCGTTTTTGTTACTATTGCGTTGTAGTAGAGTTGAAGATCTGGTATTGTGATACCCCCTGTTTCACTCTTCCTGCTAAGGATTGCTTTAGCTATTCTGGGTTTCTTATTCTTCCAGATGAATTTCATAATTGCTTGCTCTATTTCTGTAAGGTAGGTCATTGGGATTTTAATTGGAATTGCATTGAATCTGTATAGCACTTTTGGTAGTATAGCCATTTTTACAATATTAATTCTTCCTATCCAAGAACATGGAAGATCTTTCCATCTTCTAAGGTTTTCTTTAATTTCTTTCTTTAGTGTTCTGTGGTTCTCATTGTAGAGGCCTTTCACCTCTTTTGTGAGATTGACTCCCAAGTATTTTATTTTTTTCGAGGCTATTGTGAATGGGGTAGTTTTCCTGATTATTCTTTCCAAAGATTCATCACTTATGTAATGTATAAAAATACATTAGATTTATGTGCATTGATCTTATATCCCGCTACTTTACTGAATTCACTTATGAGTTCTAAAAGTTTTCTGGTGGAATTTCCTGGTTCCTCTAAGTATATAATCATATCATCAGCTAACAGGGATAGTTTGAGTTCTTCTTTTCCAATTCATATCCCTTTAATCTCTTTGGTTTATCTAATTGCTCTGGCTAGAGTCTCAAGAACGATGTTGAATAGAAGTGGTGAAAGAGGGCATCCCTGCCTTGTTCCAGTTTTTAGGGGGAATGCTTTCAGTTTTTCACCATTTAGAATGATATTAGCCATGGGCTTAGCATAAATGGCCTTTACAATGTTAAGAAATGTTCCCACTATCCCTATTTTTTCTATTGTTTTGAGCATGAAGGGGTGCTGTATTTTATCAAATGCTTTTTCTGCATCTATTGAAATAATCATGTGATTCTTGACTTTAAGTCTACTGATATGGTGAATTACATTTATTGATTTCCTGATGTTGAACCAACCTTGCATCCCTGGGATGAAACCCACTTGATCATGGTGCATTATCTTTTTAATATGTTTTTGTATGCGATTTGCTAAAATTTTGTTGAGAATTTTTGCGTCGATGTTCATTAAGGATATTGGTCTGAAAGTTTCTTTCCTCGATGTGTCTCTGTCTGGTTTAGGTATCAGGGTGATATTGGCTTCATAGAATGAGTTTGGGAGGGTTCCCTCCTCTTCTATTTTATGGAATACTTTGAGAAGTATTGGAATGAGCTCTTCTTTAAAGGTTTTGTAGAACTCGGCTGAGAACCCATCTGGTCCCAGACTTTTCTTTGTTGGTAGGCTTTTGATGATCTCTTCTATTTCATTACTTGAAATTGGTCTATTTAAATTGTGTATGTCCTCCTCGTTCAATTTAGGCAATTCATATGTCTCTAGAAACCTGTTGATGTCTTTGAGATTTTCTATTTTGTTGGAGTATAGATTTTCAAAATAGCTTCTAATTATGGTGTCTGTTGTGATATTTCAATCGTGTCTGTTGTGATATTTCCTTGTTCATTCTGAATTTTAGTGATTTGGGTTTTCTCTCATCCTCTCTTTGTTAGTGTGGCGAAAGGTTTATCACTCACCATGCACGAAACTAAACTCAAAATGGATTAAGGACCTCGGAATCAGACCAGACACCCTGCAAATTATAGAAGAAAAAGTAGGTCCAGATCTTCAACACGACAGCTTAGAACCAGACTTCCTCAACAGGACTCCCATAGCACAAGAAATAAAAGCAAGAATCAATAACTGGGATAGATTCAAACTAAAAAGCTTTCTCTCAGCAAAGGAAACTATCATCAATGCGAAGAAACATCCTACAGAGTGGGAGAATATCTTTGCCAATCATACTTCAGATAGAGCACTAATCTCCAGATCTATAAAGAACTCAAAAAACTCTACTCCAAGAATTCAAATAATCCAGTCGACAAATGGGCTAAGGAAATGAATAGACACTTCACAGAAGAAGATCTACAAGCAATCAACAAACATATGGAAAATGTTCAACAGCTCTAGTAATTAGAGAAATGCAAATCAAAACCACCCTAAGATTCCATCTCACCCAATTAGAATGGCGATTATCAAGAATACGAGCAAAACAGGTGTTGGCGAGGATGTGGGGAGAAAGGAACACTCATACATTGCTGGTGGGGCTGCAAATTAGTGCAGCCACTCTGGAAACAGTGTGGAGATTCGTCAGAAAACTTGGAATGGACCCTCCATTTGACCCAGCTATCCCACTCCTTGGCCTATACCCAAAGGACTTAGAATCAGCATACTACAGAGATACAGCCACATCAATGTTCATAGCTGCTCAATTCACAATAGCCAGACTGTGGAACCAACCTAGATGCCCTTCAATTGATGAGTGGATAAAGAAACTGTGATATATATATATATATATATATATATATATATATATATATACACACATTGGAATATTACTCAGCCATAAAGAATGATAAAATTATGGCATTTGCAGTCAAATGGATTAAATTGGAGAATATCATGCTAAGTGAGATAAGCCAATCCAATCTCAATAAACCAAAGTTCGAATCATATCGCTAATAAGTGGATGAGGACACATAAAGGGGGGAGGGAAGGGTTAGCATTAGGGTTAGAGTTAGGGTTAGGGAGGGGGCAAGTGTGGAGGAAGGAAGGACTGTATAGAGGGAAAAGAGGGGTGGGAGGGGTGGGGGGAAGGGAAAAAATAACAATGAATCAAACAACATTACTCTATGTAAATTTATGATTACACAAATGGTATGCCTTTACGCCATGTACAAACAGAGAAACAACATGTATCCCATTTGTTTACAATAAAAAAAAAGAATAAACATCCAGGGTTGTGATAGGGTCTGGCTCCAGTTTTTGGTGTTTGCTACTGGCACCTCTTCATCCTCACTACTTCCTCCTCTCATTGTACCCCTGTGGAAAGCTTAGAAAAGCCTTGTCTTTGCCCTCCTTTGGCACCAGCAGGAAGATGGATTCACATGAAGTCCACACCCATTTCCCATAACCATAACACCAGGCCCCACCTGTGTGTTTCAGACCAGACTGGGAGGTCTACCCTCCTCTCCTTCGAAAAGCTTATTCTCATTTTTCAGCATTATTTAATTATTCCAAAAATTATTTTTAACCTTACTTCTAAGCCTTTCTTCCCAAATACATTTTATATTCTTAATCACTGCATGGAAATTAAGGTACAAACAAGGACTCTTACCACACTTGGGGCATAAATATTTAAGGTATATTTTCATGGATTATTTCTTTTATTAGGATTTAGGGGCTTTGTTGCCTTTTGTGATTATTTTTTACTCAAAATCTGCTTTGTCAGATATGAGAATAATTACTCCTGCTCATTTATTTGTACCATATGTCTGGAATATTCTTTGTGATCTTTTTTACCTTTAACCTGTGGGTGTCATTGCTTGTAAGATTGATCTCCTGTAAGCAGCATATTGTTGGATCTTGTCTTTTTTATCCATTGTGGAATCTGTTTGTTGTAATAGGAAAGTTGAAACTATTAATATTTAGTGTTAGTAAAGATGTGTTTGTGGTTTCCTGCCATTTTTGGGTTTTGCTTTACTCATCCTGTCTTGATTCTTATTGTGTGGATTATCTTTCTGTGGAACTTCCTCTGTTTGAAAGCATTGGTAAGTTATTTTTTTTCAGTTCCTCTTTGTGCAGTTTTTCTTTGAGTATTCTTTGTAGTGCTGACTTGGATTGCTTAAGAATTCTTTTAGCTTATTCTAGTCTTGGAAACTTGTTGGCGTCTTTAGCCCCCTTGCTCTTCTCGATCAATGACAAGGGAAGGGAGCACTCCCCAACAGGGCCAGAGCAGGAAAGGTAGGGCCGACTGACCGTCCCCACCCAGCCTTCCGGGAGGAGGACAATAGTATGTGTCAGGGAGACCAGTCACAGTAGAAACTTGTTTATTGAGGAAGTCAAACAGCTTTTTTTAGGTAGGGTGAAGGCTAGGTGGGAACCAATCAGCTTAAAGGTCAGCAAGGCATGGGGGGGTTAATGCAGGTGAGAGTCCCATAGGAATATATGGCAAGCATGAGCTGATCACGTTCGCAGAACTGTTGTTAACTAGTCCCTGACAGTGGTCTGATTTATCGTCATTAACTTTTGAAACTGCCTTTGAGGCCTTGATGTTGCTCACCCACCAGGAAGTAAGGAGTCAGCCTGAGTTAGTTAACGTGTCATTAGTCCCAACAGAAACTTTTTATTTCTGCCTTGAATTTGAAAATGAGGTTTGCTAGGTATAATAACAATGGTTGGCAGTTGTTTTTTGTAAGGGTTTGGGATATTTCATTTAAGGCCCTCCTTTATTTCAGGGTTTGAGCTATGAAATCAAAAGTGCACCTTATTGGTTTGCCTCTAAATGTGACCTGGTGTTTCCCTCTTGTGGCTTTTACCATTCTTTCTTTCTTTTCCATGTTAGGGCATTTTAATTGTGCTATCTTTGAGAGCTTCTTATTGAACTAGCTTTATTTGGGTTCCTGTAAGGCTCCAGTACATGAATGTCAATCTTATTTCTGATATGACAAAAGTTTTCTGTAATTATCTCATTGAAAATGTTCTTCATGTATTTAGTTTGTATCTGCATGTTCTCTCCTAGCCCTATGATTCTCAGATTTGTCATTTTAAGGTTTGTCCCAGAGATCTTATATATTCCAATCATGTTCTATGAATTTTTTCCTTTTATTGCCCTCTTTGTATTCAAGATCGTCTAACCTGTCTTCAGAGCCTGAAGTTCTGTCTTCAAGGATAAGATTCTATATTCTACACATCTAGCCTTTTGGTGATGTCTTCAAGTGAATTTTAAATTTGACTGTGTGTCTTTTATTTCTAGAATTTCTTCTTGGTTTCTTCTCACTATTTCTATTTCTCCCCTACAGTGGCATTTCATCTTCTGTACTTACTCTCTTTATTTCTTCCTTAGACCTTCTAGTTCATTGAATATTTTAATAATGAGTTTTTTTCTAATTTTTCTCTGGGATTTCATCTACTTTACTATCAGTGGAATCCTTTGTTGTGGACTTGTGGATTTGGGGATCAGATTTTTTTGCCTATCTTCATGCTTTTAGAGGTCTTAGACTTGTGCATTCATTGAGGTGGCTTTCCATACAACTTTTTATGCATGTTCTTTTGTGTGTAATTATCTTGTTTTTTATCTTGTATTCTCTCTGTTTTTGTTATATGAGTAGATGTCACCTGAAGTCCCTTTATGATTATTCCTACTTGGGTTCTTGTTGTTTGGAGACTTATTTACTCCACTTCTTTGAGTAAGAGTAATGTCAGGGCTCAGATGAAATAGATTGTGTGTATAGTGAGACTTACTCTTGCTTGATTGATATGTAAGTACTTCTCAGTTCCAGGACATCTTCTCTGTGATCATGAAGTATCCCAATCTCTTTCATGCACCTCCTGAGGGAGGAGGAGTAAGGAGTGGCCCTAACATCAATAAGAGATGTACAACTGTATACTTTAATGTTTATAAAACAATTTACCACCCACATACAAATGGTGGGATAGTGCATTTTACAATAGTACCAACAATAAAAAACTGGGAACTAGATCAGGAATTCAACAGCATATGTCTACTATGTTGTACAGTATATTATTGCCCACTCAAACTTGAATGGAGTGGATATTACAGAGTCTAATCATTAGTTTTTATTTTTGTCTCTTGTATTCTCTGTATTGATGGGAAGCTGAAAGTTGAGTGTCATTAGTTATGTGTGTGGCATGGTGTGCAATCTTATGGTTGAGTTTAGTTCAGCAGTTCAGTCTCTAACCTGGAAACTTTTAGGTTCCGAGCACCTCACAGTATAGGGCCAGATAAACAATAGTAACAACTGTTACAAACAATTCACATCTTGAAAGTAAATACCCAGTTCCTATTATAACTTCAACATTAATTACCACCAAAAAAGCAGGAATGGTGTGATCAGAAGTTGTCAACAGTAAGAACAATAAGCATGATGTATTCTGACTTTAAAGCAGTCAGTAGTTGTCGGCTATATAAGCCAGTGCAGTAATGATTGCATCAGCATTAATGTTGAAGGAAGGATTTATAGAAGCCAATTAGTTCTGAAATATAGTAAGAATACAGCTAATTAGGAGAAAATACAATGTGGTGCCAAAAATATGCAATGGAGAAAAGATAGACTCTTCAACAAATGGTGCTGGGAAAACTGGAAATCCATATGCAACAGAATGAAACTAAACCCCTATCTCTCACCCTGCACAAAACTCAACTCAAAGTGGATCAAGGTCCTTGGAATCAGACCAGAGACCCTTCATCTTAAAGAAGAAAAAGTAGGTCCAAATCTTCAACATGTCGGCCCAGGATCAGACTTCCTTAACAGGACTCCTGTAGCACAAGAAATAAAAGCAAGAATCAATAACTTGGATAGATTCAAACTAAAAAGCTTTCTCTCAGCAAAGGAAACTATCAGCAATGTGAAGAAAGAGCCTACAGAGTGGGAGAATATCTTTGCCACTCATACTTCAGATAGAGCACTAATCTCCACAATCTATAAAGAACTCAAAAAACTCTAAACCAAGAATACAAATAACCCAATCAACAAATGGGCTAAGGAAATGAACAGACACTTCACGGAAGAATATCTACAAGCAATCAACATACATATGAAAAAATGTTCAATTTCTCTAGTAATAAGAGAAATGCAAATCAAAACTACACTAAGATTCCATCTCACCCTAATTAGAATGGTGATTATCAAGAATACAAGCAACAATATGTGTCAGAGAGGATGTAGGGAAAAAGGTACACTCATACATTGCTGGTGGGTCTGCAAATTAGTGTAGCCACTCTGGAAAGCAGTGGGGAGATTCCTCAGAAAACTTGGAATAAAACCACCATTTGACCCAGCCATCCCACTCCTTGGCCTATACCCAAAGGGACTTAAAATGAGCATACTACAGAGATATAGCCACATCAATGTTCATAGCTGCTCAATTCACTATAGCCAGATTGTAGAACCAACCTAAATGCCCTTCAACTGATGAATGAATAAAGAAACTGTGGTATATATATACAATGGAATATTACTCAACCATAAAGAATAATAAAATTACAGTGTTTGCAGGCAAATGGATGTAATTGGAGAATATCATGCTAAGTGAGATAAGCCAATCTCAAAAAACCAAAGGAAGAATGATCTCGCTGATAAGCAGATGATGACACATAATGGGGGAGGGGGCAAGAATGGAGAAAGGAGGGACTGTATAGAGGGAGAAGAGAGGTAGGAGTGGTGGGGGAAGGGAAAAATAACAGAATGAATCAAACGACATTACCCTATGTAAATGTATGATTACACAAATGGTATGCCTTTACTCCATGTACAGAGAAACAACATGTATCCCATTTGTTTACAATAAAAAAAATTTTTTAAAAAGATACCTGCCAATCACAGAGTTCCTCTCATTGAAGAGAATATGTATTCTTCAATGAGCACATGGTGGAATCAAGAAAATCTATGAGATGACTTGTCTATACAGGAATGATCACCATCCATGAAAAGAAATAAGCAAGTCCTGATGTCAGGGAACTAACACCAATAACAGAAATGGAAAAGCTATTGAATTTGTATGTGGATTTTGCATTCTGTTAATTCATGGAATTTATCTACTCTAGTAATATTCTAGTGGAATTTTTGTGTCTTCCATATATAGTATCATAGCATCTGCAAGTAGCACATTTTATTTCTCTTTGTCATATTGCTATCCTCTATTTTCATTCTATTTTCTATTTACTCTGGTGAAAATTTCAAGAAATATATTGTACAAAGTGGTGAGAGTAGACATCCTTGTCTTATTCCTGATTTTAGAGAAAATGTTTTCCTTTATCCTCATTCAGAATTATGTAAGCTTTGGGTTTGTCATACAGAGTCTTCATGATATTGAGGTAAGTTCTTCCTACACCTCATTTTTTCTGTTTTTAACATGAATGGATTATGGTTTTTTTTTTTTTTTTGGATACTTATCCTGCATCATTCAACATGATCACAGGATTTTTTATTTTAAAACTAATGTGATGAATTACATTTATTGCTTTGCAAAGATTGAACTGAACCTGCATCCCTGGGATGAAGCTGACTTGATCATAGAGTACAATCTTTAAAGTGTTTATGAATGTGTTTTGCTAATATTTTGTTATGGACTTTTTATCTATTCACCATAGATATTGTAAGTTTTATTTCCTTGATTTGTCCTTGACACTTGGGTTTCATTGTCACATGGATTAAGACAAAAGAATTTTTTACTATAGCTGTAGTAACTTCCATTAGGGGCCTCAGGGAGCAAATACAGATGCAGATACCAGATTCATCATTGCTAGCTGTTTTAATTAATTTTTGCATTTATTGATGATATACGAACTGAGCTAGTAAACTCAATCTCTGTCCTCTGTACTCTATTGTTGACTAGTGTTTCTTGTGCCATGGTTTAGGGTGTCAGAAAATACAATGACTCCTCTGGTAGGAGAGGAGCTGTTTTACAACATTTTCTGGAATACAAACAAATGTGTCTTTCTGTTGCTTTGTTGATGTGGGGATAACCTCATATTTATTAAAGCCACCCTGATAATGGGGCAGCTTTCTGTACATCTTTACAGGAATCAGTTCATCTCTTTTATCAAGATCTTTTAAAGTTCAATTTTAATTGATATTGGGTGATAGGATTATCATTTACAAATCAGTACATCTTTTCTAAAGTCAAGATACTAAAATTTGCCTCTAAAATGTTTTCATGTGTTCAGTAAAAATTAAATATATATCTGGATATTTGGAGAACCTCTACAAACTAGGTTTGATAGTATATCATGATTAATTGCCCCCTTCCAAATTAGTCTATGATACCCCAACCATTGTGGATTCGAGCAAGTCAGATAACATCTCTCAGTTTAAATATCCTCATCTTTTTATTGAAGTACCTGCCTCACATCATGTAAAAACAATGTAAGAATGACAAGGTTATATATATCTTTTCTTTATAATGTTTTTAACATATTCCAATATATTAAACAACAGACATTTTAGTGGTTAAATCCTTGTAACAATATAAACACCTTAAAGTACATAATCTTAATTGTGATCTAAGAGTAAGTGGAAGCACTGGACTTTAGTTGACATCTTAAATGTAGCCCTTACCTCTTGTCCTCATGCAGGATCCTCTGCCTTTGAATCAGTCTGTGAGAACTGGCAGATGGCTTCTGGGGATTTGACAATGGATATGATCTTCTTAACCTAGACTGTGGGTGGAATTCTGGGCAATTTCTACCTCCTTTACTACTATCTCTGCCTTTTCTTCTCTGGATGTAGGTTGAGATGCACAGATTTAATTATTTGTCGGGGTCTTAAGCCCCCTTGCTCTTCTTGACCAACGACAAGGGAAGGGAGCACTTCCCAAGAAGGTCAGACAGGGAAAGGTAGGGCCAACTGACTGCCCGTAGCCAGCCCTCCGGGCGGAGGACAATCAGACGCGTCAGGGAGACCAGTCAGTTTATTGAGTAAGTCACACAGCTTTTATGTAGGGTGGAGGCTAGGCGGGAACCAATCAGCTTAAAGTTCAGCAAGCCATGGGGGGTTAATGCAGGCGAGAGTCCCACATGACTATATGGCAAGCACAAGCTGATCACGTTTGAAGAACTGTTTGTTAACAATCCCTGATGGTGGTCTGATTTATCATCATTAACTTTTGAAACCGCCTTTGAGGACTTGATCTTGCTCACTCGCCAAGGAGTAAGGAGTCAGCCTGAGTTAGTTAACATGTCATTAGTCCCAAAAATTATTAAGCACCTGATTGTAGTCAACTTCCTATTCCTGCTCTTTAGGGGAGTCCTACAAACCATGGCAGCTCTGGCTTTAGACATTTTATCTGGGATCTTGGATGCAAACTTGTTTTCTGTGATTACAGGGTGGGCAGGGGTATGTCCTTCAGCAGCACCTGCCTCTTCAGTGTCCTCTATGACACCACCATCAGCCCCAGGAACTCCAGGTAGGCAGAGCTCAAATGAAAGTTCACAGGTACACTGGCACCTCTGAATTCCTGGGCTGTGTCCTTCACCTGCAGGTAAATATCATTATTCCTACATATGAGACTGACAAATATAATAACAATATCACAAAGAGAAGAGATTTTGGATATTGCTGTCATGGTGATTATGACAAAATTGGAGAGGCAGGAAGTATAACTTTGTCATCTTTCCCTGATGTACTGTGTTTGGGGATCATGTCCTGAGCCATTAGCTCCATGATTCTCATGTGTACAGACACAAGCAGAGGTTCCAAGACCTCCATGCAACAGTCCGTCCCCCAGATCATACAATTTCAGAGATACCAAAACCATTCTTCTTTTGGTGAGCACCTTTGTGTCTCTCTACACTCTCCTTCACCATGAAAGTTTGGTGGGCTGTTTCTGGTCATCCCAGTCAGCTGTCGGTGAACCTCTCTGGCATAACCAATGTGTGCTTCTCTGCTCTCAGTCCCTTTATTCTAAAGAGTAGAGATGCCAATATGTCCAGGCTCTGCTGAAGCAGACCTTCCCCTAGTGATCTCAGAAACATGTGATATGTATGAACCTGTACCATGCCCTGCTGCTTATTTGCTCAACTCCCTATAACCATAAAAGCAATCATGACAAACTCAAAGCATTAAAAATTATCCATGTACACATGCATTTATCTTTATGAGTGTGTTAGTATATGTGTGTGTTACTATATATATGTAGGTATATCTTATGATATCTTACTTACTATCAAGCAATAATATTGAAAATCTACATGTAACAATTTTAAGAACATTAATTATATCAATAATGAACTGCTATACCATTTTACATTTTATTTATTTCACATATATACCAACTATGTTTTCTTATGAATGGCTAATATCTCTTCAAAAATGTGACTGAAAATATTTGTTCTCCATAGTAAAATCTTGCCTGTTTGAATTAAGTAAAATAATGTAAATACTTGGCACTAGAGTTATCAACTCACTGTGTGTTTTTCATTATACCTGCTATATTATTTTTTATCTTAACATCTTTTACATTAATCTAAATAGAATTCTGCCTTTCATTTGAAGTTTTATGACTATAATATGTTAATTTTTAACCTATAAACAATAGCTTATTTTAAAACACTGATCAAAGTGTCAAGGAATTTAGTACCTGTGGATAACAGTCGTTTTACTAATCACAGTATTATAGCATTGTTTTTTTTCTTCCTTTCACTTTACATAAATCCTGACTTGGATATAAATATTTAACAATTCATGCACAGGTCACTATTGGAGAGCACAGTGTAATTCTAAAAGCTGAGCAGAAGTCTGAGTCATTTTTGAAAAAATCAGTATATTATTAGCTCAGAGAGCTCTTCATGATCCTTGCTGGTGTCTCTTCTCAAGGGTGATTGCTATATCTCCTTCATAGCACATAGCACTACAACTGCTTTTTAAATTTATATAAATATTCAGCAGGAACTATTTTTCTGTGACTTTAAAATCTACAGGTTGTTTTAAATTCACATGTGTCTTTAAATGTAATTCTGGGTTCTTTTGCAACCTGCTTTCCAGTGTTATGTCAACTTCATTGATATAACTGTCTACTGCAGATGCACACATGAGTGTTTTCAGTGGACCATTAGGAAGAATGCTGAATGGGTAAATTCTAGAAAGCCTTTTGCTGACACATGGAATAACCTGCTGCCATACACATAGCTGTGAAAGTGGTGTTAGGGTATTTAAATCTCTTCAGCATTAGATAACTCTGCCAAGCAAGTTTGTAAAAGGTTTGTATGAACACCATTCAGTTTCAATGTGCATTTCCTAAAGTCTGGACTGCAAAGAGCTGATCGATTATCCATGGAACCTGCATACTCCTTCCTCACTGATGCTGAGGACTAGACTCCATTCCAGTAGGAACTAAGTATCAGCATTTTTCCATGTTCATTTGTCACAAAAGGAACTTTAGTAATATCAGAGCTCATGAAATCATGGTGAGGATTTGTCCAGAACAAAAGACTCTGAAAGGATAGAAAGGAGAACTGGCTATGATATGGAGGGGAGAGAATTATTTTTAAAACAACTTTCCTCTGGGATTTAGATCAATGGTAGAATGCTTGCCCTTCATGCCTAAGGCCCTGGATACCTTCCCCAGCATCACACACACAAGAGTTATTCTTGAGTGTAATAAGAGTTTATAAATACACAAATAATTGGAAACAGATTCATTAGGCAAGAATATCAGAAGCAAAGTTTGTAAGTTCTAAATATGTAAGATCGCAGCAGGAAAAGTGAACAAGTCCCTAGTCCTGGGACAAACTAACCTGAGAAGCTGCCATATTTTCATCTCCCTCATTCTGCTCTGGGGCTCCTTGACATATCACAATTTCCTCTTGAGCCTCTGCCTTTAAAGTCATCAACAAACCACTTCAACTGCTCCCACCATACCCACCAGCCCAAGGACTTCACAAAAAGAAAAGGCCTCACTCCCCTGTCCCATTACAGGAGAGGTTCAGGAAAAATGAGCTCCTATATGTTGACCTAAATGGGAGCTTCTCATTCCTGCTTTCAGGTATCCTCCCCTGCCAGCAAAAGGAAAATTTCTGCTGCAGCAGTGAAACTATGGGCTACACTGACCTGCACCTAACAGTTAGGCAGTGAACCTCCCATTACCTCCCTTTGGAAAGGTGTCTTATCTCAACTGTCATACACAGGCAGAAAACATCATGGTCGACCCTTGGTCTCATTTTGAATTTACCCATGGCAGTTAATTAAACAACATTGATGCTTCTAACCAAATTAATAGACTGAATCTCTGGTGGTGGAAAAGGAAAACGTATTTCCTACAACTGATCTTGGGATCCTGATGGGACCCTGGGCTGAAGCCACTTAGTCATGTGTTTTCTCTGGAGCTTCCATGTGCTTGTCAATCACTCGATGTCCTCAGTCCTCCCTAGGACACTGCAGTTTTGCAGGCTTGGTGTGTGAGACATGAACTGGTGTCTTTGAGAACTTCCCTATTGATGGTGATGTTCTTCATTCATTGTCATCGGCACTAGTGAAAGCAGGTGCTGCACACAGGATCACTCTGTCACAAACTTATTACACCAACTCAAATGCTAATACCATTAGTTCCTATTAAAGAACTTCAAAGACCACCCTGAATGGTGACATTAATTCTGTTCCTCTAAAAATTATGAAATATGGAGAAGGATGTTGTCTGAAAGAATCTCATTTTCAACAATAATATGTACACATACATTAAAACAATGTTAATACACATTTATGATCACAAGTATATTACAGTGCTATCTGCTAAAATTTCACTATATTTTGAGTTGATCTACTGGGGATATTGACTGCTCCAAAAATCCTACAGAAATTAAGATGTTAAGGTCTACCTTTCCCTCCATTCTTAATTCCCTATTATTTTTTTAAATAAATGACATAGAATAACAGGTAAGAAAAATGGTGCTAGAAAAACTGGGAAGAAACATCTAGAAGTATGAAACTAGATCCATAACTCTTACCTTGCACAAAAGACAAATCAAAACAGATCTAAGATTTATTAATTAGAGAGAAAAGTTTGCAACTACTAGAAGAAAACATAGGGTCAAAACTCCATCATATTGGTGCTAGCACTGACCTTCTTAACAAGACCTCAAAAGCTCAAGAAATAAAACCAAGAATCAATAAGTGGGATGCCATCAAATTAAAATCACTTTCTGCACAGCAAAGAAAATGATAAAGAAAGTGAAGAGGGAGTCTACACGATGAGAGAAAATCTCTGCCAGCTGTTCCTCTGACAGGGGATTAATATTTAGAATATATAAAGTACTCAACAAATTTAATACCCTAAGAAAAATCAAATGACCCAATAAATAAGTTGCAAGAAAACAGATTTTCTTGAAAGAAGAACATAAACATTCAACGAATACACAAAGAAAGTTCAACCAGGGAAATGCGCAAATCTGAACTGCAGTGAGATTTTCCCAAAATAGTGAAGCCTGGAAAAAGGGGAGTGAAGAAGAAAACCATACACTGAAAGCATTAAGTCTTTTCCAATACATTCTTCCCAGTGACAAGACAGACCCTGGGGAGCAGATTTCCATCAAGTCTGAAACGACAGTCTCTGGGAAGAGGCCAAAGCATTGATTCTTCCCTAAACAAATCCTTTCCCAGACACAAACTACTGACCCCAGGCCCTCTAACTTGTCCAGTAAGATACATCCCAGACACTGACCACTGACCCCAGAACCATCCCATTTTTCCCAGTAAAAAGACCCCTATTTCCTGAGTGTGCCAAAACTGACATTACTTAAGTCACCTCCCAGTATATCATATATACAAGCCAAGTTTACTCCTTTGTTTAGTGGCTCATTTTCTACCCGGAAAGTGGATCCAGTGTCATCACCCATTTCTGCCCATCCTGTTTCTGCATGACCCTCTGTTCCTGACCAAACAACTGAGATGATCTGAGAAGTTTGTGTCTGGTCGGTCTTTTTGTGGTAACATTTGGTTCCCTGACCAGGATTGGGAGTAAGGTGAAATTAACCCTTTCCCATCCCCCCAACCCTTCCCCTGCAGTTAAATTAAATCACCAAGATTATTTTTGAAGTGGCTGTTGAGCACCTGGCACCCCTAAGGATTTCTGAGGTAGGGGGAAGCCCCAGCCATGGATCATGCAGCTATGGCTAAATCCCCAGATTGACTGCTCCCCTCACCTTCCTCCCCAACATACAAAAAGAAATGTTCCACAACCTCTGAGTCCACTTTGGCTGAACAGCTGCCAGTAGGCAACTCATAACCAACTCCCACCCTGGGCTAGGTTTTCTTTACCTATACTACATGGATGGACCAAGGATTTGTAATGAATACTTTATAGGTGATGACATCATCCATTCCCATATCTTTCTTCCCTTGTCCCATCTTCCCCTCCCTTGTACACCCAGCAAAACTTCACACATCACCTCCTCACCATTTTGCTTCTTCATTCCCCACCAGCATTCTCTTGTATTTAGACAGGTAAGACCCCATTCAGCTGGTCTGTACCAAGTAGATACAAAATCAGCATACTACAGAGATACAGCCACATCAATGTTCATAGCTGCTCAATTCACAATAGCCAGACTGTGGAACCAACCTAGATGTCCTTCAATTGATGAGTGGATAAAGAAACTGTGGTATATATATATACAATGGAATATTACTCTGCCATAAAGAACGATAAAATTATGGCATTTGCAGGCAAATGGATGAAATTGGAGAATATCATGCTAAGTGAGATAAGCCAATCTCAAAAAACTAAAGGACAAATGATCTCGCTGATAAGTGGATGATGACACATAACGGGAAGGGTGGGGGGAGTTAGGGTTAGGGTTAGGGTTAGGGTTAGGGTTAGAGTTAGGGAGGGGGACAAGAATGGAGGAAGAAAGGACTGTTTAGAGGGAAAAGAAGGGTGGGAGGGGTGGGGGGGAAGGGAAAAAAATAGAATGAATCAAACAACATTACCATATGTAAATTTATGATTATACAAATGGTATGCCTTTAACCCATGTACAAACAGAGAAACAACATGTATCCCATTTGTTTACAATAAAAAAAAGAACAAAAAAAAAAAGAAAAAAAAAGTAATGGCAGATAATGTTTCATAATTTTCCACATCCAAACCTGACCTCATTGTAATTTGGGGAAAAAACTTGTTAAAAAGCCTGAGGCAGAATGCTCCCTGCCAGAGGGCTCTGAAACTATCATTGGAATGCAGATGGCAAGCTCAATAATAGGTCCAGTCTAAAGAAAAAGAAATAGTGTCCCTTTAACTTCTCCCTGCCTGTGACACAGAAAAATGGCTTTAGAATGCTCTTTTTCTCACTCTCATGCTGCTTTACTGAAATAATTAACAACTGGTAATTTTTTATAGATCTGTTTTTCAAAATTATATATATAGTAATTATATTTCTTATAATTTATAATTACAAGTATATAATTTATATATATGTATAAATCATATATATTCATATATATATTGAGAGAGACACACACATATATATGGAGATATAGAAAGAGAGAGTTAGTTCATGATTTTGATCCAGCACACCTAGGTTAAAATTTCTGATCAGATATTTTATCCCAACTATAGTTTCTTTTTATACTCTGCTTTGTTCACAAGGCAATTTGCAATGGTAAGACTCTCGATCTAATACATTTTAATAAAGATCTGTAATGTTGCAATGGAGATTGGCTTACAAACCTAAAAGGGCTTTGCTCTTGTCTATGTGTGCATAATTTTATATTTTGTTTTATGTCTATAAATGTGCTGCTTCCATATATCATGTACATGATATCAAAATTGGCATATAGAAAATGCGTGCTCATAAATTAAAATTTATATAGATAGATGCAGATATGGATATATAGATATAGATATATAGAGATCCAAATACCTTTGATTCACATGATTTAAAAGTTTAATTTAAACTGTGTGCATGAATGAGAATAAAAGGTGTCTTTAAAGTTACTAAGTGAATGGTTTTTGATTCACTTTTATGATACCTTGATTCTTATAGTCAATAAGTACATTAGATTTCACATATGTGGGATTAATCTTTATCATTGTGTTTGTTAGTGGCATCTGATTAATATGCAAAGTTAAATTGCTAACTGTTAAATATCGCATTAAGTACTCTTAACTTGAATGCCATGGGATAATAAACTTGAACATTGTGTTTTCATGATTCTATATACTGAGACTACAAAAGTTTCAACTGTGTGTCCATTAGAGTACTATAAATAACATGAAAGTATTTTCTCTTATTAAAATGGAGTAATTTAT
The DNA here is from genome assembly GCF_902686455.1 of Sciurus vulgaris. Lineage (NCBI taxonomy): Eukaryota > Metazoa > Chordata > Mammalia > Rodentia > Sciuridae > Sciurus > Sciurus vulgaris. The sequence goes on along the minus strand of NC_136478.1, from coordinate 69,213,586 downwards.
GGTCCTGTTCCCCCTATCTTTCCTCCTGATCTTTGGTCCTCCTGCCTGTGAAGGACCCCTTGGGGGCTGGTGTATTGAATTTGAAGCTGAGCCATCCTAGTGGAGACCATGGGCCTCCTCTCTACACTTGCTGTGGTTTCATTTGTAGCAGGGATAAAATGCTATTGTGATTGAGGTTGTTACAGAGCTGGTTGAGAAAGTTCCTTGTAAGATGTGTTGCATGTACCTATGTATTCAAACCCAAACTTAGATTGTTAGTCCATTTTTGAGAAATTACAACCTGCAGACCTGAGGACAAAACTGTTGTTTGAATCTAGTTTGTGAATGGCCAATACTCCTGCTGTGCCTGTCCTTGGAGCACTGTCTGCATGGACGGTGGGGTCCTTGTGTTTGGATGAAGGGAATGAGCTGTTTCAGGGCTAGAAAGTGTTTTCCCCTAAAGAGCTGAGTAGTGAGAATTTGAGGCTCTGTGGGCTATATGATTTCTACTATAGATGATATGCAAAATGTGAGTTTGGCTGTTTTCCAGTGGTCCCTTTTTTATTTGTCCTGAAATTTGAATTTTGTATAATTTTAGGTGTAAAGAAAAGGAAATGATTACTATTTGAAATTGAGAAAAGTTCTCATAGTTGACAGGCAACACAAAGGTAAACAGGGGACCTGAGCTGAGAAGCTCCTTCTTAATCAACATAGAAACACCAGAACCCAGGAAATACAATCATGCCCCACAGTCAGCAGGTACGGCAAAGCCTCCGTGATGGTTTCTGAACACTTTCCAGTTCATCACTGGTCGTGTTTCAGTGTTTAAAAAATATTAGTTGAATCATGTTTTAAAATAAGCATTCCTGGAAAAATGTGGATGTGCACAGTTTCTCAGACACAGTCTCAAGAGACTAGCATCTGTGTAATATGCAAAGAAGTACTTCTTGGGAACAGATTCTAGTTTTTAATCGGGAACAATTTTTTGGAAATGAGGCTGAAGTCAGCCTGCAAGAGTCTGAAGTGGGGGCCTCAGCAACCTGATTGGTGGGGTGTCCAGATGCAGGTGTGAAGCAAGCAGGCAAGCCAACCGGGCTTTCTGGCTGGTCACCTGTGGTTGGGCTGGACCTGCTTCTTCCATCACCACATACCACTCTCCTGTTTTTTTCCTTGCATTAGTGTGCTGAGAATATGGAACTGGGGAGAAAGATGGAGCCATACTCCTTTTTATAGGCATTATTTGAGACTTTTGTATTCAGATTGATTCCCTCCGTCCCCGTGGCTTTGGCATTCTTAGCACTCGGCTCTGTACCTGTGAATGGGAGGCTCCATGGACACTGAGTTCCCTTTGGACTTTGCCCTCTGCCAGGAACCTCAGCATTGTGTCCTGTGTTTTATGTCCTCTTGTGAATTTAGTTTGTGAATTTAGCATATTTATTTGATGGGTTTAGGAATCACTTCTTTTAGCTCCCTGCCTGGCTTTTAAGTCAGGAGAATGATTTTACCATTTCCTATTTAACCACTCTATGTACAAAGAAGTTCAAATTTTCACAAAGTGCATCTTACCATGAAAAGACACCCCTATACCCATACATAACCAGAGTGCGAGAAAAAGCCTGTATTTCTGAGATGCCGCCTGCCATTTCAGTGCTTCATAGTAAGACAAATGGACTCACCTTCCTCAGAAATCTGAAGGCAAAGTTTTTGAGCCGTGTGAAGTGCTGGGGGTGTAGGGTGACCTGAGAATCATGTGAAAAGCCTCCTTTTGGCCAGGTTTCCTCAGGCCAGGCATCAGCTTGGTACAGGGCCTGGGCTTCCCTCCTGCTGTGCACTAGGAGAGCCCATGCACTTCCCTCTTGTAGCAGCATCCTTTAAACATATACCTGAGTCCTATTGTATTTTGGCTTGGTATGATTTTACTTGTGTAAAATCGCAGTTCTTAAGATAATTTCAGTGATTGTTTTATTTACTATAACTTTGAATACAAAAATGGTAAGAAAAAATTGCACTGATTGTATTGTGCTTCAAGATTTTATTATGAAAATGTTTACAACTCCCTTTTCCCTGTCATTTCAATGGACTATTTTATTCTCTTTTCCCTGATGGCTTGTAGTATTTCCAATGTCATAATAACTCTACATTTTATTCTGCAAAAATTGGAGTGATTTGTCTAAAATCAGAAATTTCATAAAGGTTTTTTCAGAGTGTAATCATAAAGAGGGGTCAGCAGTTAGGAAAGCGAAACTTGTAGGTTCTAGGTATGTAAAAATAAAATGTTTGTGGGTAAGAAATTCTTTATGTGATGAAATAAACCAGAAGCTCTATGTAAATAAAGGACAAATTTTAAAAAAATTATGTGTAACTAAGTTGGTTATATGTATGTGGGACAATCAGTTAAAGTTATTCAAGGTTTTGCTTAAGGTCAAATACTAATGTACTGATACAAAACAAAGGTTTAATCTCTATGTATACCTGACATAGATTTCTTAAATCATTAATTTACTCTTACCATTATGTCCGTTATGTTTTATTTTATTTATTTATTTTTTTGGAGTGGTGCTGTGGATTAAGCCCAGGGCCTTGTGCATTCTAGGTAAGCCCTCTACAATCTGAGCTATATCCCCAGCCCTGTTATTTTTTTTTAAATAAATAGTCTTAAAGGAATTAAAATCTATACAACACTGATTACACAGCACCAACCGTTATTTTCAAGTATTACACTACATTACAGTGTAATTTTCCTATAAATGCTAAACTTGATTAATATAAAAGCAACAGGATAGCATACTAAATGTGTTCATGTCTTCCTGGTATAAGTCTTTAAAGCAGGAGATTAAAAGAACATTTTTATAAAGCTGCTGTTTTCCAAGTAAAAGTTGCCTATAATAGTAATTTTAGACTTATGAGAACAACAAATTGAATTGGGAATTTATTTATATCATTCAATATTTTGTAACTGAACCTACAGTGTATGTTACTTTTAACACTGGGGTGAAAATGTAAATGTATTTCTAAAAGATAATGAGAGCCTCATCTGTTTAAAAGTTAATATTGTGAGACATAAATATATTTTGCCACTTTTCCACACAAAATGAAAGTTTAAAGCTCTCTTGGTCCTTCTGTTTTCATGTATTAAATGTAATGTTATATTGTATTAGCAAACATTTATATAGGCTCTGGAAAAAACATATGCAAACTTTGTAAAATGACATTTAAGAAAGAGGCAAAGATCCTCTTCAGAACTACAACACTACTTGAGATTTGTCAAGAGCTGCATCTTAAATGAGGTAAGACTGCTTCCCACCTTACGGCATGTTAGAATGGCTCCAAAATAGGTGAGACTTCAGCTCATTTAAAGTTGTGTTCGGAAGATTGATATTTGTTCTAAAGATTACTGTGATCTCAAACAGGGATATAATGTATATCTCAGTCAAAATTCAAGATAACTACTGAACAAATGAAATATGATTTTATTCTTGTTAATTTTATTATTTTCCTTGTAAACTTTATAATTTTTGCCTATTAATGTTTTGTAGAGGTATTGCTTCAAGAACACAAAACCAGAGTTAATTTGATGAGTCATAACCAACAAAGATAGATAAAAGATTAAATTTCAGTACTAATACAGACCCCAATTAAATAAAAGTATTAAATGACTCAGACATTAAAGTTAAAGTACAATTCTCTTAAAGACTGGTGAGACTGGCTGGCTGGATGTTTAAGACCTAGGCTTAAAGATTAAGGCTAAAATAAAGGGTACAAGAAAACCAGTACTTGGCTCTTGCCCTCTTCATCAACCTAAATCTAGAAAATGAGGGAACTTTTCTAAGGATCTTTGTATCTCTGGGCCACAAGACCTCAAAATCAGGGAGATTAATAAGATCACTGGAGAATGGAAAGCCAGTAAGTGCACCTGCTGCAAAGAGGAGGGTCGTTGTATAGGGGAATCATCCCTGATGCCTCCACGGGATGCCACCTCATCAAGGAGACCATACACAGCAGATGGCACTTAAAGAGCTAAGAAGTTGCTCTCAAGTTTCCCAAGAGTGACCACTGTGGCAACTCAGTTGACTCTTAATAGCAGATAGAAACAGGTTCAATTTGACCAACTTGGTCTTGAACACACAGCAAAAACAGATTTAATGAAAATACAGTCATGCCTGGGCATTTTAGAAGAAAATTAATAGTTCTTTAAATACAACTTAACATGTACACTTCTATCAGTCCCACAGCTCTCATACCCCCAAACGTAGGAGGATTGTCATTTGTGAGACTCATATTTGCCCTTGCCTACCAAAATCAAACTGGTCTGTGTACCTTAATTTTCCTAACTCCTAACAGTGAGATTTTACCCTACAACCAAAACCTACCCATTTGATAGCAACACATACCAAACATAGGAGGACCCCCAAATTATTCCCTTATTCATGGGCCTAGAAACATCCTGTGGGATTAACAAAATCAAGTGAACTCCCTGACATCTGTCATCCTGCAAAACCAATCAGGGAAGAATGCTATTTCTCTGAAAACCAATTGGGAGTGAATGATGAGTCTTGATATGGGAAATCAAAAAATATTTTGCATCTTAATTCTTCCCCTCATAAAAAATTCCATCTCACAGCATGTGTATTAAATCCCTATGTTTTATGATCTGGACCCATTCAAATACAGTATAAGGCCTCACAAAATATATATTATGTTAAATGTGAAAACTATGTTCCAGCATTGTATTAATCAATCCATATGGCAGGGCCCAGAACAAACTTTCATAATTCTCAAAAGGCCAGTTGCGACCTGGCTCCCACTAAAATTAAAAGAACTGTGGCAGGAAACAACTTCAGTAGCATTCATGCAAGAGTCGCTAAAATATGTAAAGCACCAGACTCAGCAATTCATCAGATGGTTAATATCTGGTGATGTTGTCTTGGCTGGCATCATTGCCTCTGCCTCCACAGCTGCCATATCTTACAACAAGAGGTACAAACAACGTGTTACCTTAGAAATTCCATAAGAATCATACTGAAACCTGGCAAACTCAAGTACATAGTGATTAGGAAATTCTGAGCAAAGTCCAGCAACAAAGATTCTGTTATATGGCTAGGGGTACAAGGGAAAGATCTAGGCTGGACTCAGAGATTTCAATACTTGTCACCTCCCAGTACAACCCATATAAGCCCAGTCCTGTCCTTCTATCAGTGGTTCTTTTTCCACCAGGAAAGCAGGTCCAAGGGCATCACCCTGTTTCTCCCCACCCAATTCCTGCATGAAACTTCATTCCTCAATAAAAAGCCGAGATGATCCATGAAGTTTGCATTAACACAAGGTCTTTTGTGTTAACAGGAATTATTGGATATCATAAAGATAAAGGAAGTATCAGTGGAGTACAAGGAGATAGGGAGGGAGAAGGAAATAGAAAAGGGAGGATATATGGAAGAAATCTAGCAAAAATCATATTATTGGCATATATATATATATATATATTTGGGGAAATTTCACCTCCATGTATAAACAGAAAACTTCAAAAGAGAAAATAAATGAATGAGTGAAAGGAACATCAGTAAAAGAAGGAGAATAAGAGGACAGTGGAAAAGGGGCAACAGAGACTGAAGTGGATGAAATCAAATTCCATGCATGTGTGATCTTCTCAAAAGGAACCAAGCTCTACATACAAGTATAATGCTCTAAAAAAAAAAGGGTTATGCACTTCTTTACTTTGTGTTTTGGTGCCCTCATTTATCCCAGTGATTGTTAAATTTTGTCTCTTAATGTTATACTGGATTTCTGGTTACGGACTACAACATCTCTTCTGAATTGTTGAGTTTATTTTCAAGATTACATACTTTGTCTTTTAGGCCTGAGGATCCGTGTTCAATGAGGTTCATGCTGCTTTCAACTCAATTTTTAATTTGATTTATTTGGTATTTCCTACTCAGTATATCTGCCATGTTTTTTTCTAATTTGTGAATCTCCATCTCTTTATTGAAATTAACCTTCATTTTCGGTGTTTTTCTCTTCTTAGTCATTCCTTGGATCACCTTTTAGTTGATTGAAAGTTTAACTATAAACATTCTAAATTATTGTTTGGAATTCATAGCACTGTGGTGACTTTGGGTCACTTGTGTGTGTGCTATTTGTGTTGGGTTTTCCCTTCCTTTATTGTTAGCATTTTTCCCCATTTTCTGGGATAATTACCTGTTATGGCTTTATGCTAGGGACTATTAAATGAGGTTTCTTCATCTTCATTTTGTCTCCTGGGTTAGGTAAATAGCTTGGGGTCAGTATTTCCATTCAATTCCAACTTACTATTATGTCCAGCCTCTAACATCTTTTTGAGAGGAGAAGCTAGTGCCCAGAAAGTACAGACACTTCAGCACATACTGTATACTTCTAAACTTTGAATAAGGTTTTGTTAAAAAATTTCTCTTGCAGTCCACCAATATAAGTTGGATTGATTCTTTATGGAATTGGTTGAGAATTAGATAACAATATAATTATTTTTAATTTTGCTCTCTGATTAGTTGTTCTTTCACTTCTTCAGTTTTGTATTATGGAGGGTTTGAGATTTGCTATTTTCTTTCCACATTGTTTTCTGAAAGCTAGATTATTTACGTTTTTTGTGGGGAGGGTGTATTGGGGATTGAACCCAGAGCACTCGACCACTGAGCCACATCCCCAGGCCTATTTTATATTTTATTTACAGACCGGGTCTCACTGATTTGCTTAATGCTATGCTTTTGCTAAGGCTGACTTTGAACTTCTGCCTCAGCCTCTTGAGCTGCTGAGATAACAGGCATGCACCACCATGCCTGGCTGTTTGCTTAATGTGGTATTTGAAATGAAGTGTTTTGTGTCTTGTGTTTCAGTTATTGTGCAGTTTATTTCAGCTCTGATCCAAAGTGGTCAACATTTTTAGGGGGGGTCTATATGCAGTTTCAGTGAAGAATTTTACTCTCTACTTGGCTGGAGAGATTTGTCACACCCCTCTTTCAGGGAATCTCAGATTGCACGCTGGCATTAGTAGAGTGTGTCAGCCTTTTCCAGACTTGGAAGAGGGTTCATCATATTTGAATGAATTTAATTGATCTGTTTCCAGTACCATTTCCAGTCCCAGAATTTAGAGCTCCTTTTCAAATTGGAACACTTCTACACACTTCTCCAATTTTTAGATTCAACTTCCTGGTGCTGTATGGCTGTTTTGATTCACTCTGGAGGAGCTGCTGTGAAGGTGTGGCTGCCTCTGAGCAACCTTATTCAATTCATGGCATAGAAGACTGTTAAAATACACTTTGTTGTGAGTAAGGAAGTGGGCATGTAAAGGAGAAAGGAAGAGTGTTCAAAAGGAGAGACAAGAAAAGTAGAAGGGTAGTAGCTGCTGAAGGCCCTGAACAGGGAGGAAATGAAGGAGAGAGAGAGAGAGAGAGAGAGAGAGAGAGAGAGAGAGAGAGAGAGAGAGAGAGAGAGAGAGAGAGAGAGAGAGAGAGAACAATGGATTTTGCTCCTCCTGTAGAGATGAGGAGAGTAAGAGTAATAAAACAAGTGGAGGAATACAACACCAACACTTCCCAATGCCACAAACAACAAACAAGAAAACAATTCACTGTCTCTTAGAAATGTACACTCAAATAGTAAAGATTTAATAAATGGAAAAGAGATGATAAAATATAAAAAGAAAGCAGAAGCATATGTGTATATATGTACATGAAGCAATCGGCACATAAAACTATAATTAGAATAAAATTATATTTTAGAAAACTAAAAAATTAGTAATTAAAGATAAGATGGAAAGGGTAAAAAGAAAAATTTATTACTAAAAATGCTGAACTTATTCCACTCAGGTGGATAAAGTTGAATATTCATATACTATTTCTGACTATTCCTTACTTTTGGACTATGCACCTCTTAGAGCAAGGGCTGGTTTTTATCAAACTCATTCTACTTTTGGGATCTTCCCACTTTCTTTGCGGGGTGTCCTGGAAGTATAGCTTGCTGTAATGGTTCTCAGCTTCTCTTCTCAGCAGTACTGGGGAAAATGGTATTAAAGTTCCTCCTACTGGTTTTTATCTTGGTTGAAACAGGTGTAAAGATATATTTGGGAAGTTTCAGGTGTTGTAATTGATAAATATATATATATATGGAACTCTGGACCTTTTTGGGGGGATATCTGCTCTGCAGCCAGGAAATTATTGCAACACTAGTTCTGAGCAGTTGAACTTGGCAGGGCATCTGGTTCCTAGTGTTCTACTTGTAGTGTGGGATGACAGAGCACTCTGGGTGGATGTTCCATGGAAGGTTTGGTAGCCTCCCCACCAGGAAGTATCAACCTCCAAGTATCCATCCCCAAGGTAATAATGCTTGCCTGGTCAGTTTTTCCAGATTTCTATCGGTTGGTTGTTTAAATGAGTCCGATATGATGATGGAATGAACTCTTCTGTCCCCGTTGTAATTATGACCATGTCTTCAACTCCCTGGCTTCTTTTCAGTTTATAATTTGAACTGGGTTCAAACGATGAGCAGGTTGCAATCTCCTTCGTATCTCTGTCTTGAATCCCCCTGTATTCCCTATTCTCTATAGCTGTCTTCTATTTATGATTTGCCATGTACACTTTGGGTCATGTAGTAAGCACTGCTCAAGACAGAGTCTAAGTATTTGCTAAGAATTCTTGGCTCCAGAGAGGAACGAGATTCATCATAAACTTATTCTGTTGGCTCCCTATTCTGATTTCTCACTTAAAAGATAAGAGACACAAAGTATATTTTAAATTCCAGTTCACTGTGTCCTCTTTGCCTGAGCTAAGGTCAGACTGCCTTCTGCATGTGTTTATGTGCCAAATAGTTCTGCCGTTTCTATCTTCTTTGTGCTGCCCTCCCTGTGTGGTGATACGACACTGCTGACTGTGCCAAGCATGGCTGTATTTCCTTATATCCTCTGTTCACAATGCCATAATCTCTTGGCTTCTCTGAATTTAACAGAAAAATGTTGATTTATCATAATTTTCTTCAGACAATTACGTCATTATAAAGCAGTTTACCAATCATTTCAAACTGTGTGGAAGAGCCTCTTAATCCCCATCATGTAGACCCCCCTCCACTATTATTATTGTTTGGAATCATTGCCATACTTTAATAATCATGTGCACTGTCAAAGACCAGTGATATTAAGAAAAGAAACTTTTTTTTCTAAAGAGTAAATGTCAACATTGGGCTTATAATATTCAGTAAAGAAGTACATTTTATCATTCCATTTATATAGCACAGAGAATTGTTAATAGAAATCTTATGGACTCCAGACTTTTCAAAACAGTAAATGAACACTAGATATAACTTAAAGTCACCAGCTATAATAGCCTCTAAGAGAGGTGTCAATCTCTATTCTGTAGTTTTGAAGCCTGGCATTAGCTATACCAATCTATTAATGAAAATCAGATTTCATCTTAAGCTGACATTAGACATTTTTGTGTACATTGAGAATCTCTAGTTAGGTGTATTACACACCTTCATGTGGCATAAACATAAGGATAGGCTTAAAATGATGATATGTTTTTTAATCCAGACAAAATATTAGATATGTTAGATC